>NC_089857.1:40660671-40973449 GCF_036373705.1 Amia ocellicauda | reverse complement strand
GACCTCATTCTGGCATCAAAGCATTGTTCACAGTCCAGTGCTGAACTGTGCAGCCCACAAACAATAACTCAGCATGTCCAAAACTACAGGAGGCATTCCTCAGTTTAATCTGGGACAGTTTGTGAAATGTGTTGATTACATTATCCAAGTTCAAAACCTTGACTTGTTATCAAGAAACCTGTGAGTTGTATATTTCTGCTTTGCTATTCTTCACCCCCTATACACATCCTTTGATATTATGTGCTTTCATTTGCTTTAGACTGTGAGGACTGCAAGCACTTGAATGCATGAAGGAATAAAATATCCATACATACATACATACATACATACATACATACATACATGCATGACATTCCATCTGCACACAAGCCACTCAGATAGGTAGTGGACTAGGACAGCGGCTACTGTAAGGCTCTGTCCTGGGTACTGTAGCAATGCTCTGAATGATGGAGACGAGCAGAATAAGGATTTCGATGCCAGAGATGCTAGATCTCCAAAAAGTGAACTTTCGAGAAACCTGCACAGCCGCTGCTACCCGGGCGAGATCAAGGCCCCGCCCACTCCAGCGTCATCGTCACACCCACATGGCGGAGACGGTGACAGGTGACATCGGCCAATAGCAAGACGGCGAAAAGTGACATTAGCCAATAGCAAGTTGCGCGCACATTCGCCCCGCCCCCCGCGGGTCACATGGGCGGGGTCTCCGGGCGCTGGATAAGCGGGTCGGGCTGGCCGGCGGCTCCAGTGCAGAGTGGACGGTGGCCGGGAGAGAGCGCAGGAGAAGCGGCGCAGGCTGGTCTGACGAGGGTCACAGGTACGCGAAGCTGCTCTTGTGTGTCTGAAGTACTTGAACAGGTACAGATCCACCGTGAGACTGAGGTGGACCGTGTGTCAGGGATGAGCTCTTCTAGGAGTTTGGGGTTTTTATTCTTTAATTGCGGTTCTACTAACTGGAGGTTAATTGTGTTTTAAATGTCAACGGCCGCTTCAGGCAGGTGTTGTCGGACGTGGTTGGAAGTGCTGACATGTGTCTGCCGGGCTGTGGTGGCTGTGTAAACCGCTCCCCACGCGTGGACTGACCTTCCCCCAGAACCGTGTGAAGCAGGTCGGGCAGAAAACCAATCCAATGGAAATCCAATCCCGTTTAAAAGTGTCCATGTCGGATTAATAAACTGTCACTCCCGCACTGGACGCGTTTCTGAGGGGTGTGTGAGCCCATGCTGGCGGCGCCGCAGATGGCTTTCGTGGAGCGCAGGTGTCCGCAGTTCTGCGCAGCGCTGCACAATCCCCCTCTCCCATTGGTGGAGCTGCGCAGAGCTGCGGACACCTGCGCGACTCGAACGCCGCCTCGCTGCCCGGACTCGCACTGATCCGACATCAGGTGGGTTTGTAGGTGTTCATGCGGTTTTACACAAAGTGCTGTTGAGGTTTACACCAGGGTTACGGTTGGATGCGGGTTCTTGGAGGGAAGTGGGGAAAGCATGTGTTTAAGTATAATCATACCTGGCACATCCTCTGTTGCTGGCCCAGAATAGGATTGGGAAGTGTATCCTGATGGGAGATCTCTTCTAATGAGGACAGACGCCCATGTGGAAGTTGGGACACTTTTTAGCTCTAAACTAAGGTGTCTCTGTTTTGTCTAACTTTAATATTCCTGAACCCGTGTCTTGTGTAGCCTGGTACAGTGACAGTTGGAGGGCTTTGGGTCAAGCTGATCTTGCCAGTACCACAGGATTGGCTTGGATCGACCATCTTTTGTAGTTTGGTAACTTTGTGGCAGTGCGCTTGTGTAAGAGGGTTGTGTGCAGCTCTGACACAAGCCAGGGTTGATGGCCGTTTGTTTTTCTGGTTGTTACGGGAGAGAGAGGGATGCTTGGCTCTCCCATTAGTTTACTTCCCTATTATACCAATAAATGGTATATGGTTGTCTGATAAAGATGCCTGTGTTCCGGTGTACGCAAAAAGGCACAGCAGCACCGTTTGGCTGTGTAGCAAAGCTGTAATCGATAGGCTGGTAGGGATTTACTACCCCTGCATGAATAAACCCTCTACTGTTTTCAATACTTCATAGTATTGAATTGCTTCATTTGTTTGCATAGTTAAATAAATGCAGAATGGTTTATTCCATGTAACAAAATTTACTAGCATTCTATGTACTGTTAATTCTCTTCCAGACCTATTTCCTAACAAAACTACCTGAGTTTGAAGTACAGTGGTTATTTCACCTCTTCTCTGTTGGTCTTCCTCCCCCTCTTCCCTGAAGCAACACCCTTTTTTTTTCTCATCTCCTCTCGTGGGGGATAATTGACGCCTAGTATTTTGGCTAAATCTGGAGTTTCCTGATGAACCTGCTGGAATGATGATGCAATAACCTTAAAACATGGACATGGCAGAACAATACATTCAAGTTATAGCCAACATATTAAACTTTACCAGCATAGAAACAAGTGCTGGAAAGGAGGACTCCCTGTTGAATACTGGATTACGCACGGCCAGCTCGGTTGCGTAACCTCGGACTCCGAGGTTTATTCTTGCGTTGTGATCTCGGGGGTGTGTGTTGGGCTTGTTTGGTGCAGCCCAGTGCCCCCGCTGAACTGTCACCGCTACAACATATCCGGTGGATTTCAGTTTGCACGCTTGAGTCGAATACAAAAGATATTTCACTGCCAACTACCCCCCCCCACCCCCCCGTAGAGATGTTTCACGAATGGAGCCGCATTCCTTTACCTCGTCGAACCTGTGTGCTGAGGAGGTCAGCCGCTCCTATATTTGCCTTGTGTCCCTAAAGAGCTCAAGGTTTGAAGTCAATGGGTTTAAAAAAAAAAAAAAAAACGCCTTTATTAGCCTGGATCTGTCCTGGAACAAAGCGGTGTTGGGGATGCACACGTTTCTCTTCATAACCGGTGTTTTGCCTCATGTGGCAACAATGCTCTGTGATCATGGCAGGCAGGGAATAGAGGCTGTGTCCTGATATTGTTAACAGGTGCATCTCCAGGGCTGGATCAGGGAAAAGAGTGCGTCCCAGCCTGATTCTCCTCCGCCAATGAATTGAATGAGTCAAGTGCCGTCTTGACGAACTTGTAAGCACTTAACACCCTGCATCTAGAGAATGCCCTGAGGTCCTGTAGTGCTGTGCTCCTAATTGCAGTCAGTGCGGTCCCTGGGAAGTGACCTGGGGTTAGATGTGGTTGACACGCTTGCAGAATCTTTATTTTAAAAAGGGTTTGACCGTTGGGCTTGTAATTTAAATGGATCTGTTTTGCTGGATTTTGGGAGAATGTGAATGGCTCGTGATGCTCTTGTATCCACTTTAGCTGTTCAAGGAAGAGTGGGCAGGCACATGTTTAAAGCTGTTTCTATCCTACTTAATCCATGTTACTTCTCATGTCTGCAGGAAACTATTAAACTGCACTTTATATGGGTATTCCATTCACTAATCTGTACTCTATTACAAATGTATATCCTAATTTTAAATCCAACACAATTTTAAACTTGAGTTAGTTAGTGATTCACAAATCTTTGTGTATTTGGACCGTTTGTAACAGGCCATTGTTAACTTTAAACCCATTGATAAAACCCTGCTGCCCTTAAAGCACGTGGAATGAAACCTGATTGCATAACTAAATAATCCTTCTTGGTTAAATATGACTACCTTTTTAATCAGTGTATTACTAGTCAGGGAAGGATGATCTTGAGCTACTGCAGCTAATGGATTGCGGTTTATTTAGAAAACTGTCTAGTATCGCATGTCGACTGATGCTGAAGTGTGTTGTTGATATTGGTGTAATTGGAGAATTTGCTTTTGAGTGTGGGTATTGCAGCTAAAAACCATGCACTGTCCTCTGAATTCCCTTCTGGGGGTTGGATAGTATTGTGCATGTAAAGAACAAACCCACAGATTGTACGCAGGTTGTCCTATGACCTTTGTGACATCGCTCCAGCACAGACCCTAATGGAAAGAGCCTAGTCCCCTTACTGATCTATTAAAACTTGACTCCAGCCCATGCTTCTCAAAAAAAAAAAAAAAAATCACTGTAGTGGATTGCAGTTCTTTGTGGCCGCACCCCTTAAAATACACTGCAGAAAAGGAATCGCTTGTAACTTCAGAAAGAACAATGGTGTGAGTTACTTGGTTTCTATGACAAAACTGGTTGGACTACTCCACCAGTAAGGCAACTTTCTAGCATTCACTAATATCTAAACACGCCACTGGAATCGTCATCTCCTCAGAGATAACCGGAGGACATGCAAGGTATGAAATGAAGGCTCTTTCTCCCCCCTCCTCTGCCTCTCCTAGAGAACATACCTACTATACCTGTTGCTCTGCTGTTTCACAGGAAACTGTGATTGGATATTGAGATGCTTCTGACTTGGTTAGGTTTAAACTCCCTGATATGATTCCGCCCATCTAGATTAGGTTTGAACATTAAGTATTTTTCCTTCTTTAATGTGCATTTAAATGATTTTCCCACATAGCTGACAAATGTTATTGCATAATGTTAATTGGTTTTCTAAAGACACTGCTGAGCTTCATGTGAATGCTGGGAACATGAGATTTGTTACACTTTGTGTGGCAGCATCTACCTCTCTTTGGGTAAACTCAATCTGTCTAGGTGTAATTTCCAGCAGATTTTCACTACTAAAGAATCTGATTTGTGCAAATAGATTAGACATTCAAAATGGTGTAGTCTAGTACAATTCTAAAATGAGCAATGTCTTCATTAGCCCCGCCACCATTTTTGTTTTGGTTATGGGTTAAATGACATGGAAATCCATATGTTGTGCATTGAAATTCCTGATCAGCATCATCTGCACTGATTTTAAAATCCGTTCTTTAAACTGGTTTGTCCAAATCACCACAGTGGCAGTTTATATGAATGTAATCATTACTAGAAGTGTCGGAGTAGGTGTGTGGAATGAGAACAGGAATCTCAATAGTGGGCTGGTTCATGGGGAGGAATGCTAAAAATTCACATGGTTTCATCAAAACTTTCAAGGTATTACATCTACAAGAAACTTCCTTGGCTTCTGGTGTGCTTTCTCCCCCCATGCTGAGTTCCTGTGTTTTTGGAACTTGCACACCGTAGCGGAAATGCTGAAATTAAAACTGACCCTGTCACATTGCAGCATTCACTCTTGACTCGAAACAAACATTTCTTGGGTCAGTTTTATAAATGATCTACAGCTTCTTGCTGTGCTTATTGTATATTAGTCTAAAATGATGTACAAAGATGAAATTGTACTAAATGTGTTGGCATTCCATTACCAGAACTCAATGATGAAAATGTTTTGGTTTTCCAAGCATTGGCTGGTTGATTTATTCATATGTTCATATTGGTGGACCATCCAACCAAAAACCAAGTGGAGAAAAGCCCACATTCAATAGTAGCCAGGAAAAGTTGCAAATCCTTTTGGTATATGTAAACACTGGGTTTTGTTTTTGTGAATTGTATATATTTTTCAACCCCATGTATATCTAGTTACCTAGCAAAAGGGGTTGGTCTTGATCTCCAATCTTTGTTGTGAATAGTTAATGATTACAACTGTTCCCAGAGGCCTTTGCTAATGAGGCAGTAACCTGCAGAAACACAACTGCCTGGTTGAGAAGTTAATAGTGGGAGTGCTATTTATTATAATTGTTTTTTTTTAGGGCAAAGCGCAGAAATGACACAGACTAAAGAAATTGACATTGAAGACCGTGTTTGGTGGGGCAACCTTACAGATCCTTGAATATATACCACGTCAGTGGTGAATGCAGTTTCAAGGCAGAAACATTCTTGGTCTCGGTGGGACAAGATCTCTTCAAATCACCTTTTTGAAAGGTTAATTTTTTGGTACATCTGTGGTAGAAGACGCTACCACTTTCATCGCAGTCTCTGCAAACTTCAGTCTTGGCCTGGAGTGAGACCTGCTACCATGCCATACTTCAGGTTTAGTTAAGCTTTGTGCTCGTCATGCAATTGAGAGGTCTGACTGCTTTGATATTACTGTAATGCCTTTTCAATGTCAGCCGTAGGGATCTGGTATTTTTTACCCCTGCCTTTATTTGAATATTTAATTGTGGCTTTTGGTCTAGATAAAAGCATCCCAGAGCTCTCTGTGGACTGGCACACAATAGCCTAGACATTTGTTTGGATGTTTACTTTATGCTCAAAGAAGAGTAACAGTGGCAGTTGGTGGTTTCCTAGTCCAGACAAATGGCAATCCTTGATGAAAAATAGTTCTGTGGTTATAAATGACCTAAACTGGTGATCCCGTGTTGGTTTTTCATGCTTTTCCAACTTCTGCTCTTGTCCCCTTTCCCTGCATTGTTTGGCCAATTTGTGCTCCTATACTGATGTTTGATAATCTCTTGTTGACCAGGTCTTCTCCAGCATCATAAGTGCTACAGTCTTGACTGGAAATGGCATTCGAGTGGACATCGAGAGCCGTGCGCCTTTATGACGAGTGGCTCAAAGAGGCTGGTGAGTTTAAAGTGTATAATCGGATGTTCCCTATGGATATTTCTAGACATGTCAGATATGTAAAACCCCTAAACAATCTCGCAGTTTGTACACTTGCACCATTTTAATATCATTAGACAAAGCTTTTTAATTATATTGTTCCCTCTGCAACAGTAATTGCTTGTATCACTCCTGCAATTAACAATGTTATTCTCCGTTAGAGTACAACATTTATGAATTTCCATCTCCAAGTGCTTCCCATGTTTAATGTGGTTTCTGCTGTATGCTTTTCAATCTTCAGACCCCAGAACAGAAGACTGGCTCTTCATGTCCTCTCCCATCCCTCAGATGGCCATTATTGCATTTTACATTTACTTTGTGACGTCCATGGGGCCCAAGTTCATGGAAAACAGGAAGCCCTTTGACCTGAAACAGATCATGCTCGTCTACAATGTCAGCATAGTTGCCTTTTCCATATACATGTGTTATGAGGTGGGTGAAGGTCTTTTAAAATTCAACATAGCTTCATCTGCTCCTGTTGTGCATTTTGGATGTTTGCAGTTTTCACTCTGTACCTTAAACCTAATGCACAGAGCCACATTGTGTTTCCGTTTCAATATGCAAATGCACACATTGTGATTGCAAAGCTGTCATTTCAGCTTCACACACCGGCTTCAGGATCCGCACATGACATTGATTTAAGTTACCTCTACAAAACTGAAATTCAGGCTGTTCATATTTGACCGTCCTTGCTAAATGTGTAGGTTGTGCTTCTCTTGGGGTGTGGCTCAAGCAACTTCAGGGTCACATCTCTCGAGCATCGCATGTTTGAGACAGTACCAAGCTTGCTGAACTAGATTTCAGTCCTGAAATACTTTGACTTCTTCAGGCACATTCCTCTTGGCTGATTAAAGATGTTCTGAAAGACTGGAGACTACGCTGACGAGAACTTTCTGCTTTTCCAAAGATTAGGGCAGATCTGAAACACGGCTATACGTTTATTTTTAGCTAATTTAAAGTGTTTTCATTGATCGTTTGATGGAGAAACTATTGCACTAGTTGGCCCTTATTAACCAGCATCTTCCTCCTCCTATTAATAGTTTCTCATGTCTGGCTGGGCTACAGGCTACTCTTTCCGCTGTGATGTCGTGGATTACTCCAGTTCACCCCAAGGCATGAGGGTAAGTTTTGGAATGTGGCTCCACCTGCAACGCCAGCATCGTACCCATTTTTTTTATTTTTTTATTAAGCATTTATGTAAAAACATCCTGTGTTTTGTTCCTTCAAAGGGGCAATGCTAAATTTATCAATCTATGAATCCTAGACTATAGGCAGGTATGGGAAGGGTGAACACAAACCTATTGGTATGAAATAACTGATTTGTTGGGCACATTTTTATATTTTCCCCCCCTGTATTCCTGTAGATGGCCTGGACATGCTGGCTTTACTACTTCTCCAAGTTTATCGAGATGTTGGATACAGTAAGTATTCAGAAGAGCACCTGTGAACTTTTTTTTTTGGAACGGCGCTCCTCCTGAATGGCAAATGCATTTGGTGAAGAATCGGAAAGCGTTTAAAAGCAGTAACCACCCGACATGGGGTTTTAGTCTCTACCGCCACACATGGATCGTACACGTTTTAGTGCAATTTAAATGTAGTTTTGAAAGCAAGGACATGTAGGGTTATATTTTTCCCTTTGGGGGTGGTTTATGGAATACAGAGACCTTATTTCAGGAACATCACCTGATCGGTCTAATTGTATGTGTATTTCTTTTTTTTTTTTTTTAAACAAATTCCTTCTCTCCTGACAGATCTTCTTTATACTCAGAAAAAAGAACAGCCAAGTGACATTCCTGCACGTCTATCACCACTCCATTATGCCGTTCACCTGGTGGTTTGGAGTCAAATTCGCTCCAGGTATGCCATTAAGAGCCACCGGTGGGGGGGGAGTGCTGTTCAAAGTCTTAATTTTTTGCCTTCACTGTAATCTCGGACATTTGATGAAAACCTCTTTTTGTCAGAATTGCAGTTTGTCTTGTAATGGGGATAATTGTAACTTAAGATGTATAATAATCGTGAATAGTTTTAGACCAGTGCAGTGTGGCGGTACTCAATGGCCTCTTGTCTGTTATTGGAACGTGGAAAACCAGGGAATGTGTGTGAGGGGAGGGGTCTATTGAATTGCACAACTATTGCTCACTGTTGTACAGAAAAGGAGTGGAAAGCATGTGGTCTAAACTTGTTTTAACTTTTGTAGGTGGACTGGGAACCTTCCACGCACTCTTGAACTGTATTGTTCATGTGATCATGTACACGTACTACGCACTGTCTGCTCTGGGGCCGGCGTACCAGAAGTACCTGTGGTGGAAAAAGTACCTGACCACCATTCAGCTCGTAAGTGTTCCTTCCCAGAGATCTTTCCGCTTGTACTCTGGGGGATCCGGACCCACAAAAAGTATATTGAAGGATCCCAGTCGGGCGGTGGAGAAATTGGAGCGATGGATAGACTAGTGCTCCTGATTAACTACTGAAGTGATGCGACGCTCAAGGCTTTTATAGGCTCTCTATTTATGCTTGTTACGCCACTCTCCCCTCCCCTCCATAGTTTAACATTAATTAAGCTTAATTACACTTCATATTAAGTTTAGTATTGTCTGAAGTGTGGGAAAAGCTGCTAATATATTAAATATCCATTCTTTTTTCTTCCCCGCCCAGATCCAGTTTGTGATGGTCACTGTCCATATCGGTCAGTTCTTCTTCATGAAAGACTGCCCATACCAGTTCCCCGTCTTCCTTTACATCATCTGCCTGTACGGGGTTATCTTCCTCTTCCTCTTCCTCCACTTCTATTACCATGCCTACACTAAAGGCCAGCGGTTGCCAAAGGCCCTGAAGAACGGAGTGCACAAGAAGAACCACTGAAGACCTTGGCCACCGACCAGCTGTTTTGGGCGCTGACAATCGCTAAAGCAATATGTAAAAAGCAGTACTGTACATTTTATATCTTATTTCCTAAAGTATTCTAACTTTTTTATATCTTGAAAATATGCCAGTTACCAAAGCAAGCGATGTTTTTGTTCCGTTTTGTATAGATTAGTTTTTTGTCACAATTTTAAATTATAAGAAATGACCAGTGGGTTCCAAATGAGGTTATTTTGATCTGTCTTCAGTTTCAGTAGATGCTAGTGTTCGTAGGTGTTGTAAACTGAATCTCTTGGATCTCGCGTGACACATCGGGGGTGTTGCGGTCTCAATATTGTTCCTGTGTAACGTGCGTTTCTGGGGGTAATGGCTGGAACGGCTGCCTTCCTGTCCTTTAAACCAATTTTTTACATCAAAGAGAATGTTCTGTAAATTGTAAACTTTGTGAATAGGTGATAACCTCACAGATTAAATAAATAAATATATATATATATATATATATAATATTATAGGCTGTGAAACGTGAAGAAATTGCTGTGTTCTTCCTCACTGATAGTCTGAATGGGCATAAAAACGTTCTGGGATTTTGCCTAATGGAGATTGGAAAGCCACGAGTAAAAGCGATCTTCCTCCCCGTTTTCCAGAGAACAGTGACCATGGCACGCACTGAATCGAACTGGCCGGAGTCCTTTCTGTGATGAAGTTATGACTAGTCAATCCTGAACTCCGAACTTCTTCACCCTGCAAATCGGATCTCCCAGAAGGGCTTGGGTTGATGTGTGCAGAACAATCCTGCTTAAATATATGAAACCTAAGATAGGATGTTTTCATTAGTCAATAGTTCTGCTCTTGTGGGATCCATGGCTGAAGCGACAGGTCTCATACTGTATTCATGCACACATGGTGATTGAGAGCAGGTTAATGCTACAGCAGATGTTTCTGGCGCAACGTTCCCTTTAAAACCTGCGTATGGGACGTCATCAGATTTGTAGGTCAATGCATCATCAAGGACTATTCAATTTCAGAGCCTTTACTTGCCTGTATCAGCGTAGTAATGAATGTCTTGTTTGTTCTGTAGACATGATACCACATGTATTGTATAAAAAAAAAAGTGTATGTGTATTTAAGTGCCAAAATAAATGTGATTCTAAATCAGAGTCTGTAACTCCATTTTTGTTTGGATTTTCTTTTTAGGATATTGCTTTGCAGTAGAATTATTCCTCCAGCACATGCAGTTTCCATGCATTTTAGATTTTGGGACACAACTTAATGTCTAGCATTGCGGGGGGTAGAAGGCTAGAGCTGTACTTCTGATATTGTAGGTACTGGGTGTGAAACTATGAGGATTACAGTAATGAAGTGAAACTTGTCACAGCAGGGGAGTATAGTGGGCAGGGCTAGTGGGTTCAATCCCATGTAGGGGACACTGCTGTGGTACTGCCGAGCAATCCTAACCAATAAAACAATCCTAGCTGTATATATAATATATATAATGGGTAATTGTAATAAAAATAAAGATAAATTGAAAGGCGTCCCGGATAAAGAAGTCCGCTAAGATATATAATAAGCTGATCCTGCATTTTAGGGCAACTTGAACTAGTGAGTTTATAAACTTACACTACATCTATATTTCAGTCCTATATTGGGCTCGATCTGTATTTATCTTGCGTGCAGCGCCCCCTAGAGCAAGCCTATGCAGGCGGCAGCCTCTGCAAAATAAATCCTGCAAAAGGTGCGTCTCTTCTATCGAAACTATAGCCGACGTCATATTTAATGTGCATCCCCACAACTTCACCAAATAAAATGTTTTGATCATCAATCCGGATTCAACCCGGTGTGCCTGGCCGGCGTTTCCAGCGGCTCCCTCTCCGCAGTAAACCTCCCCTTTAATGACTCGAGCGAGCCGGTCATGTGACCACCGCCACGGTCCAATCAAATCGCTCGGTTTTCTGCCCTCCCGATTCAAACGGGCTGTGTGTAACCAGAGAGCAGAGCCTGTCCGCACGGCGAGATGTGGAAATAAAGACACAACAAAAACCCGCACCGCTCTGAAGAATCCGCATGGAGGGTAAAATTATTGGCCCGGGTCCGTACAGGGCCACGAAGCTGGTAAGTGAGTGTGTTGAGAGGCCTGGTGTGGGGCGAACTCGGGGTATTTCTGAAGACAAGAAGCGCGGCGGCTTTAATTGGGTTCAACCTCACGCTTTTAAACCTCTCACGCTGATAAGAGACCGTGTGGGCGGTGTGGGTTCACATCCCTGATAAACCCGTCCAGAAGCGACCGCATGAGATCTCCCACGTCCTGGATAGCTGGGCGTTTGGTGGCGTTCGTGCTGCCCAGATGTCCGCAGCTCTGCGCGGCTCCACCAATGGGAGCACTGGGATTGTGCAGATCTGCGCAGAACTGCGGACATCTGCGCAACAAGAAGGCGACGATTGATATAAGTGTTGATGGCGTTTGACTGTATGTGCCATTTACACACTGCAGTGCCAATACAGCTACCTAGCGTGTTAGCTTGACATTAATAGCACTCAAATTACAATTGTCAGTTTTGGCTGAGGTGTATATTTTACACACTTCAACACAAGCTAGTGACAATGTGTGATTTGGGAAATGTTGATTATACCATGTTACATAGACTGGCATGGACTATTGGGGTTGACAGTGATCCAGTGAGACAATTACTCGATGAGTTTGTGCATGAACCTCTCCCACACACACGTCCTCAGAGCAATGATTGCGTTGGGTTTGTGTGTATCAGTACTAACATCAGAAAGTCATAGTGTATCACAGTACAGCACATTATAATACAATAGAGTGATGTTACTAACTATGCTGTAGTTCTTGTAACATGACATCAAAGTCTTTAAGGTAACTAGATTGTTTTGATGTTGTTGAGCGTTCTTCCCAGTTATTATATTCCTATCTAGTTTAAAATATCTCAGTGCGCGCCTGACTACCCATCGATTCATCCTCTCTCCTTCACCTCGTAGTGGAATGAGACCATCCAGCTCTTCCGCTCCGGGATGCCTCTCCGGAGACACTGGGTCCATTTCAGGAGCCACGACGGCTGCTTCTCGGCGTCCGAAGCCGTGGACTGGCTGCACGGCCTGCTGAAGGGCAACCACAACTTTGGGCCCGACGTGACCCGCGCCCAGACGGTGCAGCTGCTGAAGAAGTTCCTGAAGAACCATGTGATCGAGGACATCAAGGGACGGTGGGGTAAAGAGGACTTCGAGGACAATGGGACGCTGTACAGGTAATGCGCTGGAGTGATGGACCGAACCATCTCCTGCCTTACTGCATGAATACACAGCACGCTGGCAGAGATGCAAGTCTGAATTGGACATCTGTGTGTTTCAGGTTCCCCCCGTCCTCTCCCCTGAAGCCGGTACCCAAGCGCCCACTGCACACGGAAAACATCTTCATCCCCAAATTCCCCAACTGGGACGATTACGAAGAGACGGCTGCTCGGGACAACGTACCCATGAAGCCCATAGTGCTGGTGAGTGTGATTCCCGTTGAGGTGCCGGTGACGATCACCTGTCGGCCTGCGCTGAAACGATGCCTTTGATTCCCTCCGTCGTTCTAGAATTCAGAACTGTGGAACAAGCGACACAGCATCGCCATCGGAGAGGTGCACGAATGCAAACTGATCCGCCGGAGAGAGATCACCCCGAGACACGTGGAGCACATCTGGAAATCCATGACTCTGGCACAGTACGTACCGCTGTTTGTACGCTAACACTTTGTTTAGTGTGTGGTGGTTCTTTGTCTTCATAATGTAAAAAGCTGTTTCTTTTTTTCTTTGCAGTTTACAAAAAATCCTGGGGCTGAAATCCTTAGACGGGGTGTTGGACACTAAACTGCTCAAGGCGAAGAATATTCTTCACAACGTGTACCAGGTCAACAAACAGGGGGTTGTTGTACTAGAGGACAAATTAGGTGAGCTTCAGTGTGAGTCCAATCCACATTAGAAGGGATATTGTCTTGTGTTGTATTGTAAATAGTGTGCCTTCGATTGTGTGACAGTGATTTGCTAGTTGTAATTGTTGTCTCTAAAAGGGTTGAAATTATATGAAGAATCAGCTACAGAGGAAGTTAAATGCCCTCAAACTAATATGCTGTAATCGATTAATTAATAAGTAAATGTGTTTTTTCCCCATCAGTGGTTCAATTTCTTGCTCAATGTACATTTGTGTTGCCGTATCAAACTGGTGTAGCAGGGATGTTTCAGGGAGACAATATGAGCTGCTGGAGCTGTGGCAGGGTGTTCATCGGCTGTTTTCCTTCTTTTCATGAACAGAAGAGCTTCCTCATTGGGTTTTATCAGCCATGAAATGTTTGGCGAACTGTGAGTATCCAATATACACGACACGTTTCATATCTTTCCTAAGACTGACTACGTAGAATGTTATTATAGAGGTGAATGTAAATGAAGACCGGCTTTGTAGAATCGTAGGTAGTTTTATCCTTTCATTTGTTTTTCTTTAGTAAAAGATCACGTGTGTGTGTGTGTGTGTGTGTGTGTGTGTGTGTGTGTGTGTGTATACAACGGGCAGGTAAAGTACAATATCTATGTTTTGACAAGGGCCGAACGGCAGCGAGCTGAAGCAGCCCATGTACCCTGGCTTCGAAAAAGACGTCTTCAAGACCGTTGCCGACTACTTTCAGAAATTGAAAGAGCCCCTGCTGACGTTTCAGCTCTACGATGTTTTTGTCAATATCCTCGGTGAGTGATCGAGACAGTCGGTGGCACAAATGAGCAAACCTCTGTTACTCACCTGTGAAAATGCAATCTTCTGAACAGAGTTTTGTGACCCACCTCATAGAATTCAACACCTGGGAGGTTAATATTTAATGTATTCATATTTATTTTGTCTGCTTTAATTGTTGGTTAATTGCATATGACCCTACAGTTTAAATACGTACTTGGTGATTCAGGCTGTACAAACTGGGCTCTGTATCTTTTCTTAACGGTGCTTTTTGGAAACGTTTTACAGATAGACCTTATAGATAGAGTGTAAACCTATTTTACTATAACTTGTTTTTTTAAGGAGAATGTTAAACATCAGAAGAATCGTGTCAAAATCATTTTTTTTTAGGCAGTATTATCATAGTTCATGAATGTCTTAAACCCGTCCTCCAATGCTGCACTGTAACATCCTGACACAGGCGGCTTCTCTGCTCTGCACGGCACCCATCACCTGCGCTGGTGTGTAAGCTTGCTCAAGGTATTTGTGTTTCTAACAGTCTTCCTTTAAATGTGGGTCTCTTTCCCATAACGGTGTGTTTCGACCATCACTCCCCACCTGGGTGACGTCACGCAGCCCTGTCAGGTTTAATTGTCCTTCCGCTGCCGATCGGACACAGGAAGGAGACGGTCGAGCCGCCCTTGCGAGTTCGCCAGCACCCTGCCGCTGAGGGCCCGAACCACACGCCCGGCTCCTGTGTGTCGGTGGAGAACCTGATACTGGGCATGGCTAGACAGGGAAACATAGAGGAGGAGTCGTCCACACATGCGGTCCATCGCCCTTCCTCGGTATGGAATGCCAAAACGGATACACCAGGGAGAGAAGTCCTCAGGGAGGTGCCTCGATGCACGTACAGCCGCAGCCCCCATAGTGAAAGCTCTCGCCCCCTTTTAATCAGTGCTGACCAACGAGGTCGACGTCGTTCTTTGCAAAACTCCGGGATGAAAATAAATGCTGGCAACAGTGTGCAGAACCTCTGGGATCTCAGAGACGCGAGTCTGAATCCCTGGGTGTCCACGTATCGGCACTGCTCTGAAGAAAGCCTCTACAGGGCTGAGACTAGAGAGATCGGTCTCTTTGGTTCCATTTTCCCTGCCACTCCAGAACTCTGCAGACGTGCTGCCGGTAAAGAGAACCCGGTTCGGGGGACCGGCGCGGTTCTACAGAGAATGCGGTCCGTGCGATGTATGCCATCCAGATCTAGCGCGGGCGTCGCAGTAGCGGGCGGATCCCCGTGCTCCTGTTGTAATTCCAGCGCCGGCGGTGGAGAACCGGTGGCGCTCAGGAATAATCAGACCAAACTGGAAAGAGTTACTCTGGGTAACTGCCAGCACCCCAGAACCTCAGCACGAGAGAGAGCCAAAAAGACGTTCAATCCTAGCTTTACTGAGCAAGCGTTTGGAGTTGCAAGCGAGCTGGTTTGGGAATTCAGCAGAGCCACTCTTTCCCTGGCTTTGGACCAACCTGCTCTATCCTGCTCTCTCGCCCACCAGCAGGGCCTTTGCCCTACTAACCCCTGCGGATCCTCCTGCAGCTCGGTCCAGCGGGCTGGGAGCGTGCCAAGTAAGCAACGCTGACCCCGGGAAGATCAGTCGTCTTGTAGCTTGTGTTGTAGCGCTGTGGGTGCTGTGGTCTGTGGTGTTTCAGTCTGAATGCGCATGGTGGTGTTGGATTTCACTCAATCCAAAAAACAAACCTGGTTGTTGGATTTTCTTTTCTTTTCCTGGTGGGTGACTATAGAACGAAAGCTACTAATCTCGGGGTGGTTTTGGTCTTGGAATTCATCCTAGCATTAGAATCTGGTTCTGTGAACGTTGTTTGGCTCTTCAGCTCTGTAGTGTTTAGACTCCGACACTGAGGGGGCTTTTAATAAACCCGTCTTACCCCCGCAATCAGGTGTTCTGCAGAAGCAGCATGTGGCGACCGAGGCCCTTCAGGTCTGCTGCCTGCTTCTGCCCCCCGAAAACCGCAGGAAGCTCCAGCTGCTGATGAGACTCATCGGACGGATCTTCATGAACAAAAAGATCCCCCCGCTCAACAATGCCATCGGAACGAGGACACTGGTATTCTTCCTTCCTTGTTGGCTTCATGTCTGTCACTCTGTTAGGAGCAGCAGCTGGACTTGTTCATCATATTGTAAGTCGCCCTGGATAAGGGCGTCTGCCAAGAAATAATAATAATAATAATAATAATATGAATCGTACGCCTCCGTGTTGTGTAGCAGTCTGTAAAGGTGCAGTGTGGAGTGTTAAGCCCCAAATTCCTCCTCACACAGATGGTCCAGACGTTTTCTCGCTGTATCCTCTGCTCGGCGGATGAGGTGGACTTGGATGAGCTACTGGCCACCAAACTGGTCACCTTCATGATGGACAATTACGAGGAGATCCTGAAGGTCCCCGGTCGCCTGCAGAAGTCCGTGGAGGATCATCTGGCTCACCTGAGAAGAGTGCAGGTGAGGTGGCCCTTCTCATTTTTACAGTTCAAAGCCTGAGGACCACGGCTACTTAATGCATGCATGCTGCTTATTGTTCTTCTCTTGATTGACTCTTGTCCATGAAGAACATATGGTTACCCACAATGCAATGACAGTATTTATCTCAAAATCAATATTGCATTTCAGGGCATCTCGTAAGTGTTTCACCCTGTTGTCTAAATATTCAGTGGGGTTGTTAGAAGTGCTTGAATCACGTCAGGGTTTTATATAATGCCTCCTTTGCATTCAATCATACCGGGCTGAGCAGGTTAGAGGAGGTTGGCCGTGAGATATTCATTCGTCCATCACGAGGAGGAAAAACGCCAGGTGCGAGAGTGTGTCCCCTCAATAATGTTGTTTTCAGATAAAGTACGCCGGGGCCGACGCCGAGGCCTCCTTTGTGTCTCACTCCTACTGCAAACAAATCAGCAAGGAGGAGTTCGAGGAGCAGAGAGTGAGCAGCGCCCGGGCGCCTATGGCCGAGCTGCTGGAGGGCATCATTCAGGACACCGAGCTGCCGGCCAAAGACAAGAAGAAGAAGCTGAAACAGGTGATGTATCAGTGGCCATGCTTTTCACAGTCTAAGAGTCTTAAGAGTTTTCAGTCTTTCTTAAGCAGGTGTTTCCTAAATAGAAAAGCAGTGATTTGATTATGGAAACAGCCTGGAAATACACTAACGAAGTAAATAGATTTAGTTGCCTACGTGGGACGTTTAGTGTGAGCTCTCCTCTCTCCAGAGCTTGACGGACATGTTGCTTCTTCCCTGTCGTCAGTTTCAGAAGTCCTATCCCGACATCTACAGGAAGCGGCTGCCGACGGCGGAGAGCGAAGCCGCCGTGTTTCCGGTGAAACCCAAGATGAAGCCGCAGTTGATGTTCTTCACCCTGAAGAAGCCGTTCCAGCCGTTTCAGAGGACTAGGAGCTTCCGGGCGTGAACCGGGTTCTGGCTGACATTTCGGCGTCTTGAGAAGAGGACCATGCGTTTCCACAGCCTTTCGAGGCTATAACCGCAGGAGGAGAAACTTGAAAACGACCAAACGTATTCCGGTGGAGACTGTGGACGCGGCGCTGCAGCCTCTTCAGGAAGCGGGGTCTCTGTGCTTGTTCAGCGACTGTGACTGAGGAAACCTCTGATTCTCAAAGGGTTCTTCTCTGGGGTCCAAATCCGTTACAACAAGGGGAAACTAAGGGAATCGCATTCATTAATGTGCTATTATTGACGTGAAATACAGCTCTTACTTCCTCCTGTGGATTTTTAATGTTCCCAGAAAGAGCTGCAATGGACTGCATTGAAAATAATCAAACACTGGAATATAAATGACACTTTATTTAAGAAAAACAGGTAGTGTCTGAGTATAAATGGTCTTTTTTATGGTCCGACTGATTTTGTCTGGATGGGATTTTGTCTCATGGAATATGTTACATCAGGTTATCAAGGTATTTTTGATATTACAATTATTTTTCTTAGGTGTTTAGTTTTAAAGACTCTTGATGCACAGGTGGATGATTGCTGTATTTGAGTAAGTGGTATGTGGTTTTAATTCAACTTACTTTTCATTTATGTGTACAAGTATTTTTTTTAAACCTTAAATGTAATCTCTAATGAATGGATATAATATAGCAAAGGTTTTTATCAGTTTGGTGTTCTTGATCATGTTATAGGCCCTGAAATATTTTGATGGACTGCTAAAGACATCATGAATACTATTACGTTGCTGGAAATCTTCATATGACCCTGTACGTACTTGATTATATATTTCACACAGGAGTATTACCTCTGTAGAATGTTTTATGAACCATTTCCCGTCACGTTTGTCTTGTTCTAATTCCCACACAAACTTCAGGTCATTTTAGGAATCGAGGAATAAGTGCGAATGATTGTTTGAACTGTTACACTAAAATATATACGGCTGCTTTTGAACCACTTTTTGGTCTTCAATCCAGAAATCTTCTAGGTCTTAATAGCTGGAATTTCAATATTTTTTTCTGTCCATCGGTACAGGTGACATCAATTATAATTTGTATTTGACTTTCAGAGTTTTTAGTTATTTTTTTATCTGTAGAGAAATGCTGTATTCATTTTGTTTGTATTGGTAGTGTTGGATTTTATCTACATGTGTGCTTCCTACTGTATAATATCCCTTGTAAAGCTGGAGTACAGTGTTTATAGTAGTTAATGTACAGGTCTGGGAACTGAGGAGCATATCCATTTACACACGGGAAACCCGAGTGCGCTGCGTTGGCAAAGGAAGCAGTTATTGAATAAGGTTACTTACAGATGTATACAGTATTGTGTAATCTGACACGACACTAATGTGTGAACCTGGTTCGAGTGGGCGACCTGCTGCACTTTACTGCAAGATTATTTTCTGAATTATGTCCGTTCACACCAAATGCCAGGTCATGTAAAGTAACACAATTGTGCTGAATTAAATAAATAAAAATGAAAGGCCGAGAATTGACCCCTTGAAAGCAAGGTGGCATCTGTGCAGCACACTCATCTTTCTCATCTTAGTTGTCGGATGGTGTTTGAATGGTGTCAAAAATGCAGCTCGGCTGTGTGTTGTACATTTCATTGTTTGGGGTTGTGTAATGCAGTATTAAATTGTTTCACTGATGCATTTTCTTTGCGAGTTCTGTCCTTTCCCTGTGCAATCGGTACAATGACTCCTGCAACGTCTGAAAACATTGTCTTAGAAGTGAAGGTGGTGTTGTCGTACTTGTGCCAAATGTGCTGAATTCTATTTCCAAAGCACTGTATGCAGTTTACAAGAAAAAATCTATACAAAACTATATTTACAACATTAAAATCAAGTGCCTCTGTAGGGATACAACCATGAAATGATAAAAAAAAAAAGTCATGCAAACCTAATACTCCAAAACCACACATCAGTCATTGATATTTTCATTTTGCTTCCGTTTTTGCTTGGCTTTTTCACTTTGTCACCACGAATGTCCCAGAAATATGTATAATTAATTCTATAATTTTAAATATTTCATTTTATTGTAGTCATTTATTTACACACAAACATTATTTTACACACCAGACAGACTGCAGTTCCCAAATTAAGTGGTGAATGTTGAATTTGTTAAAAATATTTACAAATCTGTATCTTTGGATAATGTTTTATGCCCCAGTTTAAATCTGATAAATGGTTACAGAAACCATAATAAAAAGATTCCCTATCGACTTTAAAAGAATATTACAAATATTACTTTGTAGAAACTGGTATAAAAAAAAAATTGTGGTCAGGAAAACAAGTGGCTTTTTCCTACGTTGAAAGTGTTTCAAAATATTTTTCAATGTACTTCCTTAAAATGACATCCAGAAATTGATAAGATACCTGATACAATCCTGACATGATGGCACAATATATGTTGAACATTTGTAAAGAAGACTAATGACTTTAGTAAAGTCCGTGTTCATGTGGTCTTCGTCCAGCACTTGAAGTAACAAACTCCAGATGGTCCTGCAGCAGCCATGACTCTTCATCTCTGTGTGAACTAAGATTCACCTTGAGAGGAAGGTAAGGGTAACAGAGGTTTCGACAGATGTTTCTGAAACACAAAAAATCACAACAATTTAAGATTATAGCAGCTAGTTTTTATATCAACACATTCAATGCTAATTTAGAGATCGGGTTCTATTATTATTATTATTATTAAAAAATAGCAAACCTATTTTTTGTCAAAATAGTAAAAAACTGATTTGATTTGATTGACTCCATTTTGAACAGAAGGTGGCACTGGCTACCAGTCTCTTGGTTGTGAGTCTATGCTGCCCTCTACTGTAACCCATAAATTGGGAGTGGAAACAATAATACTACAATCAACATATTACACATTGCATCATTTTATTGTTCATTTAAAAAATGTATAGGATTGATATCACATCTATGTTCATATTTACCTGCTGAACGGGTCTGCCGGGTTTACCAATAGACATCCTTCTCTCCCTTATGGAAGGAAGACAGACACTTGTCCCTTTTGGGTCTGTGTGTCTCTGTAACGTCAAAACTCAGACAGTAAACGTGGTGAGCTTTAAAACCACGACAATGAGGTCACATGTATGTATTGTGTGCATATAAAATAGTGAAATAGAAATTAGAGTGGCAGTTATAGTTTACCCACCCTTTCTGGGCTGAAATTCAATAAACTGAAAAGATACATAGTATAGTGTAATGAACCATCAAATAACAGTGTTTCAAATAAAGGCTGTGAATACCCGAGACTACAAACGCATCTATCAGGTGGCTGAGCCAGAGATCATAAAGGCAGTTACAGTTACAATACAAAACTCCCATCACTTGCCTGTTCACATTGTTTTTCAGTAAGTGTGTCCAGGACCTCGTAGATGTCGTTCCTACCGATGGCCTTGGTCGCTTGTTTCAGGAGCGAGAGGGAAGACTCGTCCTCCCAGTTGGTCCACAGTCTCAGCCCCTCCAGGGCCTGGTCGTACACGTGCTTGTTTTCCTCTCGGATGCTGCGCCAGTCCTTTGTGTAGCCAAGTTCACCCAGCAGCCTGGGCCAGTCCTTCCCAATCATTTCAGCCGCCACGTGCAACGCGTTTCTTTTGGCACCTGTCGAGACAAGAAGTGAACTAAAGGCTATTTATCAAAGATTCATCTTGTTTTAAACAAAAATTGGTAGTTTTGTAATACAGGACTTTTTTTGGATGGTTAATCGATTCCCCACCAGCACCACTCCTCATATGACCCGGGTCATCTATCCTTATTGAACAGTTTGCTCACCTGTTTCCTTGCTGACGAATTTCCAGTTCTTGTCCACCAGAGATAAGTCATCAACATGCTTGTTTAACTTCTTTCTCTTCCTGATGTACAGACTCCAGCCGGTCACACAGCAGACCAGCAGGCCCAGCAGCAGCGAGACGGCCAGGGCCACGTCCTTCTTGGTCAGACACAGGCTGGGCTCTGCGATGCTCTTATTCTCCTCCGTGTTCCCTACAGAGGGAGATGAAATTAATAACTTCAAGCACAGTGATCTAAAGCAGTCTAACCAATGAAAACAATGGATATATATTCACACGATAAGGGGGTTCAGAGTGCGGAGGGAGGGGTGAGAGTTTCCCAAGTGTTATGCTCGGTAGTTATCGGTCATGGCTGCGCTGATGTTACAACATAAGAACATGAGAAGGTTTTACAATTGAGAGGAGGCCATTCGCCCCATCGTGCTCGTTTGGTGTCCATTAATAACTAAGTGATCAAGGATCCTATCCAGTCTGTTTTTGAATGTTCCCAAATTGTCTCTTCAGCCACATCGCTGGGGAGTTTGTTCAGATTGTGACGCCTCTCTGTGTGAAGAAGTGTCTCCTGTTTTCTGTCTTGAATGCCTTGAAGCCCAGTTTCCATTTGTGTCCCCGGGTGCGTGTGTCCCTGCTGATCTGGAAAAGCTCCTCTGGTTTGCCTTTCATGATTTTGAAGACTTGGATCAAGTCCCCACGCAGTCTCCTCTGTTCCAGGGTGAAAAGGTTCAGTTCCTCAGTCTCTCAGTAGGACATTCCCTTCAGACCTGGAATAAGTCTGGTTGCTCTCCTCTGAACTGCCTCTAGAGCAGCGATATCTTTCTTGAAGTGTGGAGCCCAGAACTGTCCACAGTATCCAGATGAGCTCTAACTAGTGCATTGTACAGTCTGAACATCACTGCCCTTGTTCTCAATTCTACACTTTTGACAATATACCCTAACACTCTGTTTGCCTTTTTTATTGCTTCCCCACATTGTTTGGATGGAGAAAGTGAGGAGTCCATGTAGACTCTCATGTGTTTCTTCATGTTCATTGTTCACAGCTGCTCAGTTGGGTCAGGAGGTCAGCAGGATTGTATTCACATGATGGTTGGTTGAACCAGTCCGAAAAGTTAAAACACCTCCTATAATTGAATTCCTGTTTCCTTCATGATTTTCATTTCTTCCATCACAAATACCTCTGCAGCAGGATGCTTGGCACAATTAGCCGAGCAGGTCTTCACAAAATGTCAAAACACAAATATATATATATATATATAATCTCTAGATAAAGGCAGAAAGAAGAAATTCGAACGGTTCCATGTCGTAGATTATATCCAGGATTAAATAAAAAATCAAAACTTCAACTCACCCACAAGCTGCAAATTCAAACACAGTCCTTACTGTCAGGTTTCTGTTTGGCTGAGTCTTCTTCCTTCTACCCAGTGGAAAGCTGCCATTTTGTACTGAATATGAAAGTTGCATTTGGCAGAGAAGAGGTGTTGTTTTTGTATTTTAATGATTGAATCCAGACGTATTATTCCGTTTCTTCACAATGGAACACGTTGCCTCTGTGATTGTTCACTTCCAGGTATGAACAAGAAAAAAAAAAGACCTGGACCAGAAATCCTTATCATTACTCACCTGAAAATGTTCCCCGTCTCTGTCTGTTGTCATTCATTGGTAATCATGGTGGCAACAGCTCTTAACATTCAATCTAATCAAGAGCTTTGGAGAAAGAAAACTAAAACTGCGGCTGCAGGCATACTAACAAGGGGCGATCTCTGGGTTTAGAAACATTAAAGTTGGTTCCCATGTCTGTATTTCTATGGTATACAATGAGCTGGATTTAGATGACTTGATTGCTAAAAAGGAAATGCATTTAGATACACAGCAGCCCTGATTAAAGTCAACTGCTGCATTATTCAAAGCCAGTCGGTTCAAATTATATGCACGATAAACGTATTAACGCATTGGTACCAGAGCTGTATTTAGGTCTGGTTGGTAATTTACCTCCTCAAGACTCTCTCTTGCAATAGTTATGAACAATACTGGAGAATCACCGACACTGACCTCCAGCAGTTCAACTAAAGTGCACCTGCTTGAGATCATATATATATATATATATATATATATATATGTATATTTATAAATGCACCTGCATACTCTGTGGTTTCTTTAAGTGGGCATGGCAATTTTATGTGTGGGTGAATTATAAACCCACACCTGGGGATGGTCACAGTGGTGCATTGAACATATCAAATAAAATCGTGATAAAATCCTTACCCTTCGGAATCACTGGCGTCGTTTGCGTTCTGGGCCCGCACACATGGTCAGATGTTGTATTTCCAAAGGCCACAGTGCTCAGTTTCTTAGCCCTGCAGTCTGTGTGCTTCCTGCACGGCGCGGTGCTGGAGTGGGCATCTGAGAAGTGGTTGGGCAGACACCTCTTGCACAGCACGTTGCTGAGACTCGTGCCCGGTTTGTAAACCCCGTAGCCAGGCCCACACGTCCGGTGGGGCACGCACTCCCCGTCCAGCTCAAACGCGTTCCCTAAGCACCGGCACTGCCTGCTCTGGGTGCGAGTGCAGGGGGCAGTCTCCTGCTCATGAAGCCCACAGGGTTTCCTGCATGCCAGGCACTTCTTCAGGTCAGTGGGATAGTCCATGTAGGTTTCCTCCTCACAGACCACACACTGGGTGTCGCTGTCCACTGTACAGGCCCTCAGGACCCTCTGCCCGGGCAAGCATTTCCTGCAGGGAGGGCTGCCTCCCTCCTTGATCTGATCTTCAGTTTGAAATGCTAAGTTTCTTTCAGGTTTATTGAAGAAGAGCAGGAGAACCACCGGCAGGACAGTCCCCACCTGCTGAAAACATCATGCAACACCATGAGCAAAGGGCGCAATACAGAATACAAAATTGTATATAAACAATTGTTCTGATTTTCTCCTCTCTGACCTGAGTAAAGACTGGCTTCTTTATTAGCCCAGGCACATACCACACCTGTTATAGACGCCATTGCATTCACAAATACTCCCTGAAAAGATGACCTGAGCAATTTGTGTTGCAAATGCTGATATTGTACAACATGGCAATACTCTTCTATATAAATAATGAATTATAAACGAATTCATAGGATTGGAAACGCACAATGTATTTGTGTTTTGTTTGTTCTTCAGATGATGTCAAGAATCTCGTTGCATATCTTTATTGTGCCTAATGGTTTATTTAATGTCATTAATTGTTGATGCTGTTGTGTTTATCAAGCTATAAAGCGCGCTGTGGCTGCTACGCGAATGGCGCTATAAAAATAAAAATGGAAATATTGACAGAAATGAAAAATGAAAGTAATAATGTGTTTTCAAAAACTTTGCAATCACACAATAAAGAAGGGACTCTTGATATCATCCGAAACGGAGCACAAGTATTCACCTTTATTAAAAACAGGTCTCAAAAAATCCAGAGCTATACAAGTTTGTTCAGTTCAACATTCAATACAGGTTTTATGTGCATCCTACCGGTAAAAGAAATGCATTACACATGTGTCAAATAAACTTTCATCCAAACAAAAACAAAAACAAAACTTGGGAAACATCCATCATACTGCTATTAATGTCATCAAATAGATATACTTACTTTATTCATAACTATTGCCATCTTCCTCGTCTGACTGTAGAAAGGGAGACGTCTTGAAAGCAGCACACCCAGCCTCTGCCCGGTGAGTCGCCTGGGCGGGCTGTCACGGTTGTGTGACGCATTTGCGGGGCATTTCAAAGACGTGTGAGTGAGTCAGACTGACGTCATCGTGAGGTCACTGAACACCTGGGAGGAACCAAAGCGCAGTGACGTAATGTGTAGCTGAAGGCGCTGTATCTGCCTGCTACAAAAATGTGTTAATTGTGTTTGATTGGATAGGCGAAATAGGAGTAGTATACGTCGCTAATAAGCTACTAACAACGTAACTAGGTTAGCAGCTGTAGTGTATTACACCAGGGTATTGTAATTATTCATATTATTTTAACTGACAATACAATGGAAACAGCCCCAAGAGTAATTAGACTGGTTTTACACCATGCCGCCTTTCTCTTATATATGCAGATATGAGCTCAATAAGGAACAGACGAAGTGTGGTCCTTGTCCCCTACTGTATTCTACAACGGTAAACTCATTGTAAAATCATGGTGAATAAAACAATAGTGGTACAATACATGGTCAAATCATGCTAAAGTAGTGTACCATGGTGAAAAATAGTAAAGCATAGAATGCAAACACGCCTCTACTAACACCCCCTTGTATGTAAAATGTGGTGTAAATATTTTTGGCATGTCAAAATCTAACGTATAATATATTTTAAAACTTTTATTGCACATCTGCAGACTCTCCGATCCCACTGCTGAGCAACTGCAGAAATCTGCGCTACAGGAACCCCGGCGCACTAGGACCCCGCGGACGCCGCCGGGCCATCGCAGAGCCTCGTTCTGGAGCGACGAATCGCTGAGCGGCGCGGAGGAGGGACCCGGAAATCCGCGGCCAGCCGACTCAGCGTGTGATTTTGACCTGAAACTTCGGTAAATGAAGCTAAATTATATCTTCTGTACATTTTAAAACATATCTGTGAGGATATAATTGTAAAGTTGTTGTCTGTTCGTGTTTAACAACACGATGTTGTAAATCTGCGGTCAGTTTAGAACAGGAACATTTATATCCCCGACATCCACCAAAGAGACCTCTTACCTCTTTAATAAAATGATTATAGTTATGATAATAGCGGCAAATTACTTTAATTAAATGAAATTCATATTTTCGATTGGTTTATTTTGTTTTCTTTTGTTTTTTATTGTAAAAAGTATTTTTACTGACTATGAAGTATAAAGTATTTTATTTACTGGTTTTGAATATGTGTCTCGATCTTTTGAAAGTTTTAAGACAAAGCTTTAAAATGTAAATCTGAATATGTTACATTTATATTAGATAAAAGAGGAAATATTATTTATGCCTATTTAGTCTGTTTAGAACTGCACACAGTATCCAGATGAGCTCTAACTAGTGCATTGTACAGTCTGAACATCACTGCCCTTCTCAATTCTGCACTTTTGACAATATACCCTAACATTGTGTTTGCCTTTTTTATTGCTTCCCCACATTGTTTGGATGGAGAAAGTGAGGAGTCCACTTAGACTCCTAGGTCTTTCTCATGCGTTACTTCATCTAGTTCTATTCCTCCCATAGTGTAATTGTAGTGGAGATTTTTGTTACCTGCATGTATTACCTTGCACTTGTCCACATTGAATTTCATCTGCCAGGTGTCGCCCACAACTGAATATTATCTAAATCCCTTTGAATAACCTGTGCTGCCGAGATTGTATCTGCTGAGCCACCTATTTTAGTATCATCTGCAAATTTGACAAGTTTGCTAACTATCCCAGAATCCAGATCATTAATATAGATTAGAAAAAGCAAAGGCCCTAATACTGATCCCTGTGGAACTCCACTAACAACCTCCCTCCAGTTAGAAGCAACTCCTCTAATCGACACCCTCTGTTTCCTAGACATCAGCCAGTTCATAATCCATCTACTTACATTACCCTGAATGCCTACAGCTTCCAATTTGAGGATCAGTCTTTGGTGTGGAACCTTATCAAAAGCTTTTTGGAAATCTAAGTATATCATATCATATGCTTTCACATGATCTACAGCTGCAGTTGCGTGTTCAAAAAATGCTAATAAATTAGTAAAACATGATCTGCCTCGTCTAAGCCCATGTTGACTATCTCCAAGAATATGGTTTTCATTAAGATGCTCCTCTATTTTCTGTCTAACATTTTACAGGTGATGCAGGTGAGACTGATTGGTCTGTAATTTCCTGGCTCAGTTTTGTCCCCTTTCTTGTGGATTGGTTTGACATTTGCTGTCTTCCAGTCAGTTGGCTCATCCCCTGTTCTAAGTGTCATTTGGAATATTTGAGTTAGCGGCCTGTAAATAATTTCCCTCATTTCTTTAAGTACTGTTGGAAATATCCCATCTGACCCAGGTGATTTGTTTGTTTTTAATTCTGCTAGTCCCTTTAGTACCTCCTCCTCATTTATCCTGATCTCTCTTAGGGTTTGACTGGACTGATTGTCAACCTGTGGCATGTTATCTGTTTTTTCTTTTGTAAAAACCTCTGTGAAATACTAATTTAGGATATTTGCCACATCTTGTTCGTTCTGTAAGATACTTCTGTTTTTAGCCTTTAGCCATTTCACTTCCTGCATTATTGACCTCTTGCTGTTCTATTATTGAAAAAGCTCTTTGCATTAGCTTTAGCTCCAAGAGCTATATTTCTTTCTATTTCCCTCTTTGCTAATATATGGGACATGTTAGAATGTTATTTAAAATTAAGTGTTTAATCAATTTTTTTAAATGAATTTAAATTTTAAATCTGAAACGCTCATCTTTGAAGGATGTGACAGTGGAGATAGCGAGCTGAGGGCACTGCCAGATTGACCCACACGGCGGCGCTGTCGGTGTGATGATCCATTTACTCAGAGGGGAAGGTGTTTCTCTTGGAATAGCAAAGCTGTCATTTAAAAAAGGGCTTGAAATCCTTACAGTAAAACATAAATGACTTATAGTCAGTAAAAACACTCGGTGCGTGGGAGAGAGAGGGAAAGGGCAGCAGCTGAAAAACATGATTAGTCTCAGTAAGGCAGACAGTTCTTCAATCGTCTTGTGCTACAGCAATTAATTTACATCCTGATCATTTTCCTTGCATGGTGTCTACACTGCAAGGCCTGTGAAGACTGAGGGGGGTGGTGGATTTTGAGATAACTAAACTTTAAATTATGTAACAGATTTTGGTTCTTTATTGCCTAACCCCATGTGGAAACCATATGGTTTTAGATTCACTTAATTATTTAGGTGAAATCAAGCAGCAGAATGTCAGTCAGGGACTGGATTAATGCAGTTAGGCCTCCTCTCTCACAAGTGCTTTTCAGTCATGCCTCTTGATTTTGGGCACAGCACTTGAAATTTCAAATTGCTCATCTGTCAGTTGTCAGGTCGAAGAGGAGAAAAATAAGTAGCAGCAATGTCTAGTCAGAGCACAATCAAGAGAGTAGTTTCTTGCATATTATGTTGTCTGTTTTACCTTCAATTCTTATATTTGTGAACTGTTACAAAGTCAATATTAAACAGAATGTATTAATCTAATTTTCATTTGAAATTGAATGTCACCCGTTTATTTTTCCAAATGTTCCAGACACCCTTTTGGAAAGACATTCATCAGCATTGTGATTATGAACCAACACAATATTTGTGTATCTTGTACAGATTTTAATATTCTCACAAAATGTTACAAACTTTGGGTCTCATTTAATACAATATAAAAACATCACAGAGGTTATGATTGTATTTTCTACTGGCTTTATTAAGATGCAATACGTTGCACATTTGGTGCTGATTAAAAACGAACCCCTCTGTTTAGTGTAATAATGTTAGGATTTCTTTAGAGTTGGGCTACAGTTCATTCTCATAAGGATAGGCTTGTATTGCTGCTGGGGTGAGCTGCAGGCATGGCATCAGATGTTTTGTTTCCTGTGGTTGGAGTGCTATTTTTACTACTAAAATGTTTCAGTTTTAGCGGAAGTAATCTGAAATTGCATGCAGTTAATTATCTGACAACTTGCAATTCTAATTAAGCATTTAATGCGACAGAGGACTGACAGATATTTACTCAGTAACTCTGAAAGCTGCTTTTTCCTCATCAATTCAGATCATGCTGTCTTTGTGTCGGCATTGGCCCAGGAGAGTTTCAGAGCACTTTCTTCGAACAAGATCAATCTATTTATTCATGGATGCATCTGTCTTTCAACATAAACTAGGGACCATCACCTATAAACTCAGTCGTCTTCGGGCTGATTTCAGACCATTAATAATGAATTCCAAGGCTATTTCTGGTGTCAGAACTGGAACCCTAGAGACAAAATGAAAAATATGTAATTTGTTTTTCCCCACTCACTGTTAAATTGTAAGTAAAGCTAGACAAGTGAATGTGTTTGAAAAAAAATACTGTATAATGTTACCAATATGGTTAATACATTTGTGAAAGAAAACTAAAATTATTTCCTAATCTATATTGTTTTGCAGGGAATTCTGCAAGTTTTTTTAAGAACAATCGCCAAGAACAAATGTCGTCCATCAAACAAAATCAGCTTCTGCGAATAAAATGCAGGTAAGTGCCGTACGTACATAAATAACTATTAATTAAATAGATGGACTAACAAATATACATACTTTATGTGTCTTTGTACAGTTAAAATATGAGCATGGTACCATGCAGGGTCAGCCACAGACTTGCTCAGACTAGCCGAACATTTACACAACCACACATTTTATTTTTTACTGTACCTCAAGCAAGCCACAAGATGGTTTTGTACAGTCCTCTGTATTTGGGGGAAAAAAACACCACCAAAAGTGTGACAGTATTATTCTTTTAATTTAAAATACAGATGTTTACATGTTATTTACTGCGGTACTTTTTGAAGATACTGTCTATTATCGGTAAGATCACTTTACATTAATGCAGTTCTTTTATATTTCACTTATTGCTGGAAGAGATTAATCTGAAAGCTCATTGCAGGAGTAGCAACAATTGTTTTTTAGTATTTAATTAAAATTAAATTAGTCTGTCAACATTGCGTACCTGTTATGTGTATTTAATTGTCCAAGACCTTGCTACCTTGTGCACAGCAATCTCACTCATTGCAGTTTCAGTCCATCAACTGTCTTCCTGAATAGAAAACTGAACACATAAGATCTGATTTGCAGTGCTGGCGTGTGCTCTGCCCTTGCTTTGATACGCAGCCCTTGGGTTGTGGTGCTGTCTGACTCCGAGTATCCCCAAGATCCCAAGGAGCTCGCTTTGTTTTCATCGCCCCGTGTCTGGCCAGAAGAAAGCAGAGAGCTGATTAAGATCGCATCGACCTGCACTTGTGTGCCGCCCTGTGTGTCAGCCTTCAAACTGCACGGATGTATGTAGCAGTGCAATTACATCAGCCGGGTGTCCCAACAGAAAAGGCGGCACATCTGCATGCAAGTGAAGCAGTCGTACTGCAGGGAGGAGAGAACTGCCCGAAAGTGTGGTTACAGACCAAGCTGTGGGATGGCGATGGAGTGGCAGGAGCAATGTGCGGGCGAGAGGCTGACTGAGTCTGAGAGAGCAGTTGCCATACGTTATGCATCTTCTGGCAGATCATAGCATTGAAATTGATTTCCAGTATGACCTCACGGAAGGGCTGACACACAAGCTGCAGAAACAGCCTCTGCAGATACAAAATATTTTAATACAAAGACGACATCAAAAGCAAGTGGGAAATTGGAATATGCTGTTACCCGCTGCAGGAATCAAACTTGCTGAAGGCGGCAACTCTTGAATAGTTTTTTACTTATTTAGAAGTGTCTCTGCTTTTCATGAGTACGAGAACAAAGGAGACAGCGTGATATTCTGGCTTCTAAATATGGCTTCTGAAACACCTTAAAACAGCGATGGGGGATAGAAATACAAAACAATTACTCGTATCGCACTGGAAGGGATTTTCTAATTTAATTTTGTAATTTAATTTAGAAAATGTGACGTTTACGGTGATGATAATTCATCAGTCCGAAGAGAAACGTGTGAGAAGCAAATGCAGGAGGGATAGTGCTCCTGCTGTTTCTGTAATTCAACATCACTGCTCTTGCAGGTAGGCAGCTAAATTTTGACTAACGGGTTGCAACTGGCCTGCGTTCAAATATTCTCCCCAAAACGCACGCCTAATGCACATACACCTTTGGATTCAGCCATCTGTCCATTTCCCTATTCTAGTGATTTCTGAGTGTCGATTGGCCAGAGAGTGGGCACGATCTACAGGAGACGAGCCGCTCTCTGCACTGTGGTGATGATCTGCACTAGGATGGTTGTTAACGCATTAGCGTGACTGCAGGAATGTCAGAGAATCCAATGTTTATTTCCCTGCCATAAGTCGCCTCCAACATAATTTTAGCGAATTTGGCAATACAGCCAACCGGCTTCACAACCGCAGAGCACGTGTACCACTCCAGCCCAGAACCTCCACATCCGGCTTCTCCACCTGTGGGATCGTCTGAGACCAGCAGCCCATACAGCCACAGTGGGTTTGCACAGCCGAAGAATCTCTGCACAACCTGTCACAAGCGTCTTGGAGAAACTCCTCTGCGGCGTGTCGTCCTCGCCAGGGTCTGGACACGACTGCGGCTCTAGCGGACATTCCTGCAGTCAGCAGCCAATCACATGCTCCCTCAAAACCTGAGACTGGAAATCCATAGATTAGGGCCTAATGCATTTATTTCAATTGACTGATTTCCTTATATGAGCTGTAACTCTCAGTAAAATCTGTGAAATGGTTGCAGGTTTCGTTTTTTATATTTTTGTTTGGTATACTTTAAAAATGATTTTGTCCGCTGCTTTAGCCTAGTTGATCAGTGTGGGTTATATATTTGTGCGTGGTATTCATGGATTTTGTGATACAAGTCCTTATTTCAAAGACAGCACAAAACTGAACATGGCAGACAACTCGGGATGCATCATAATCTATCCTCATGTCTGTAACAATTATAAAAAGCAACACTACCATATGATTAGAATGGGCAGCGTATCCTTGAAGAAATGATTCCAGCTATTAAAGTCTAGAATTGGAATACACCCTTTTGAAGGAGGGATGTTGGTATCTATTTTTAACAGTGAACAGAGCTGTCTATTCGAGGAAGTTCAGTGGGCTTGAATGACCGCTGGGCACAACTGTGTGTGCGCTTGTCCCGAGGCATGTGGGGACGGCTGTTGATAGGAATCGAGTCAAGCTTTCAGTCAAGTAGCATAAATTGCTTTCTGTGTAGAAATATCCTATATGTAATTTCTGTAACTCAAAGTAGAATTCCTCCTTTGCAAGCTCTTCATAGTATCCTTAACACACACTTCAGTAAAGCCAATATTTAATGTTGCAAATGGAAAATAGATACATCTTTGGTCAGAATCTCCTGGCGATGGCGATTAGCTAAGGAGAAATTGCACCGGGGAAGATTGAGATTGAGATTGATTCAAATTAACCAATCGCTGTGCTGCCGGGAATTGTAAATTAAAGCATTTCTACCCTCTGAAATATGATTCAAGAAAAATGGACGAGGTGTTATGAAGTCAGTAAAGGAAGCTGAACAAATGGACAGGATAGTTGCAGGTGATGGAGCGGCGCTGTGCCGGGCTGCCATTATATCTGGGCGGGTGGATGAACGAGCCCATCTGCTGAAACAGTGCTGTGTGATTGAGGTGCGACTGTAAATTAAGGAAACCAGTCCCAGACATTGATGTTTGGTTGCCTCCTGCCATAACTCTGTGCTGTAGTTATTTATATCCACAAGTGGGAAGATTACGACTGGATAAAGACTATTTATTTAGTCTCTTGTCTTAAAAATACACAATTCCTCATATTTATTAAAGCTCAACAAATACGATAATGATCTGTTTGCAAAGAGGTCTAAATTGTGAGTGTCTACAATGTAAAATAAACCAATTCTGTAAAACATTTTGATATTTGTTAATCTTTGGCTTACTCAGCCTTTTTTGAAGATTGTCACTCTTCCATGTTCTAATTATATTAATGAAATCTCACCATTTGATTTCTTCCTCATGTTTACATTCTTAGACGTAATTAGCTTTCATCCCAGTCATGTATTTAATCTATTTAGTTTTATATTTGACATCAAATCAAATTATGTTGGCAGAAATTGGTCATAAAACAAATATTCTTGGGGGTCATGAGAATATAAATAAATCTGAAGTGTGTTCTCTCAAAAACTAAATAAATCCAAGGATGAGGATAAATACCCACGAGTACTTTGTTTAACGTCTTGTAATCCTTAGTTTCTTTGGCTTTTCTAGTGCATTGCCAGCAATTATTCCCCCCCAACCTTTTGTTATGATATATCCAGTAGTGCTGCTTTCTGTAAGACTGCAGAGCTATATTAGGATCAGATTGCTCTTTTACATAAAGGAGTATTGTTTTCTCCCTGCACTTTCCTTGCATTCATGTTTTTAAACCTTGCTGCTATTATGGTTTCAGCCTACATCAATATTGTTAGTCCTAGCTATGTGCTCCCATGAAATACAACAGAGTAATTCTCCCATCTGACTGAGAGGAAAGCGAGACCACTCACCTGGAGGTGATAAAGCTTCATCAGTGGACATCACATTTCCTGCAAATAAGCTTTGAGAGTCTGTTTCAGGAGCTACTTTTGCCTCGGAAATTCATTAGCGCGACCTGTAGCTGTCGAATTAGAAGTGACTGCAGTGAATCAGGCACAATACGTATTTAAACTCTGCAGAAGATGGTGGTTGTTAAACTTCTGTCCTTTGTTTTTCTTTTATGCACTTAATTGAATAATGTATCCTTAGTTTGTTCTCCAAATCTGAACGATTGTTTCCCCAAATATTACAAATATAAACATAAGAGGTAGTGAAGGGCAAAGACTCACCATGATTTAGCAGATTGTATGTTTCCAGGCGTTTTGTTTTGCACCTTTCCATATCCATATTTTTTTTAGCCTGCTATTGTCACTCCTAAGCAAAATAGCGAAACTAATACAATGGCAACAGGTGTGGTAATAATATATAGTATATCGGAAGTGCACTGAAGAGAACATGGAAAACTGCATTCATTCAGGATTTCCTAAACTGACTGTGAGTCTTTTATTTTGTAGTTGAATGGCAACATGTCCCAGCCAGTTTGACAGCTGTGTCGAACTGTATAAGAGGTACCGGATCGTCTGAACCATAAGTGTTTGTTGGATTTCTGACTCCCTGTAGATCCTCTTGGTACTCATCCAATTTGCATGCTGTCTTGAAGAGCGTAAATGTTTAATACTTAGCAGAGTGGAAATATTTTAAGCGCTATACAAAAGGAGCATATTTCTGAACAAAATCACTACACTTGCTTTAATTATTGCGTGTGTCTGTAGATTTCTATTTACAAAAATGAAAGTTATCCCGTAATGTTCTCGAGGGCCGGAACGGTCTCTTAAACTCGGCTTTGTAAAATGAATGCAATAGCAATGTTTGTTAGGTGAGTACTGAACCTTAGACAAAAACATTAAAACGGAAACATTAATGTGGGTTAAAAGCACAATTTTAAAGCCTTATATGACAAATGTGGTGGTGAGATGGTGAAAATATGAGATTAAAGAGTTAGTGAAAACTTAATTATTGTGTAATTAGAGGGCCCTTGCAAGAAATACTTCAGCTCCTTTCACTATTATAAGGCTAAATTAGATCAATTATGGTTTGATTACAGCTTTGAAAACAGGTATACTACCTATAGAGACACACAAGAAAAGGATGTAAGTTACAGTATAATGTATCTTGGCACATCATATTTTATGACATCATTGTTTTAGGTGCATGATTTGGCTTATCGTTTTTTGTCTGCCTTACCAATTTATTTAATGTTGAGCAAATGCATATCACTGCATAAAATATTAAAGAGATACTGAGTACAATGTCCCTGGCTTGGCACAGTAGATTGCTTTTCATACTGTATAGATTCTCATGTCACTCGGGCCAGTAAGGAGATGGGACCGATGCACCTAGCCAAGTGGATGTAGATTGAGAGTGGCCACCTTCCTGTGATGGCAGCTGTACCTGAATGATCCATTTGTGAGCCAGAATTGTATAGCAAAGACATAAAATCTAGTTAAGATGTAAAAGTCGGCACGAATTCAGTTCAGTCAGTGAAGAATCAATAAAGATCGGCACAGTGGGGGATTTCCAGGTTTGCAAAAGCTATACAGACGTGAATTCTGCATCAGAGAAGGCTGAACCGTGTACGATCATTACAAGCCAGCCTTTAATTGAACACATATAACTGCATGCAGCTCCCGGGATAATTCCCCTGGCCTGCTGTGACCACGATTATGAGTGTATGAAGCTGAGCTGAAACTTCCACATCGATGGCTCTCAGCCATTATACTCAACTGAGACTCGTGCTAAACTTCCTCCTTTACATTTGGAAACCCGGTGTTCAGCGCTCGGCAGGTCGGCGTGATTCCTGGTGTATTTACACTGGAATGGCTAGTGACAGGGTCCCACTCAGGCGTTCATGCACCGATAGACATTTCTCACCCCGGTGTATTATGATGTGTTTGTCTGAGCAGCTGAGGGCTCGTGTACTGTGTTTGGCTCTCGGGGGTGTTGTTGGCTGTGTGTGTCTCTTGGTGTGTGGTCCTTCGTAGTTCAAAAAACTGCCTGACACTCCAGTCCTGTGATATAAAGCAGCCAATTTCAACGACTAACATCTATTCAACGTTTTACAGTGTAGCTTTTTGCTGTACCGTGAATCAAGTCCCACAGCTGAGATGTAATTATCTCCTTTCCTTACAGAATGTCAATGGAAGAGAAACAATAGACCAGCCTTGTCTCTCTCACTCTTACAATGTAATATATGTCAACCGTTGGGAACGTCAAGCCCAACACACACACACACACACAACTGGGTCCTGATAGAAATTACTTGTTATGAATGGCTTTATACAGTATGTTATTGTTGGCCATGCTGCAGGAAAACAAAAGTAATGTATTTGGAGTTATATTGGCAGTAATCCGATTTGGTTGGCTTTTGTTGCTTTGGGTCAACATTGGTTCACGATGGAAAATACAGCGTTGCGACGGTTGTCTGGAGCCACCAGTAATACACAACAAACACTCAACTTGGCAGTGTGAGGAAACTGTGGGTTTGTGCTCCAATTTCCCTGTCCCACTCCAGTCAGGGCGCCAGTCGTGCAATGCCATGGCCAGCTCTCCGAGGCCGAGGCTTCCCTCACTTCGGACGGCTGTAGGCGATTTGCCCAGCATGGGAAATCAAGACTGTTGAGTTTCAGAGCTGCTACAGTAAGTGAATTTTAATCTGCTAATAATGCTTTTAGTAGCAAAGGGGGATTCACAGCTTTCATTAAGAATCTTGTTTAATTTACTTTAATCAACTTGCACAAATTTACGACTCTTTAAACATCCTAAATGGTCTTCATGAGAAATGCCTCTTCTGGGCTACTTTTTAACTGGGTCATTTCACAGTGGTGCCCAGTCTCTGGTTATTATACATCTTTATAGAAGCAATTCAATTGGATTTTTTATTTTTATTTACAACAAAAATAGAACTACAGGGAGGAGATTTTATAGAGAGATCTGGGACATTCTGCACCAGCTACAGATACTGATTTAAATGTCTGTCCTGTAGATTATGTGAAAGCATTACTTAATAAATACTCTGCCCTATTTATAGAGATTCCCGTACCTGTGTTGCTGTGCGAGTGAAACTGTTTATCTTCAATAGGAAATCAACAGTGTTAAGTTTAAAACTGTGCTGTTTCCCATTTGCGTCTATATAAGTATGCATTTACAAATAAAGCAAAGATAGTGGCCACCATTCTGTTTTTCCCTTTTTGTCAAAGTTTGTCACTTTCACGCCAATTCTAATACAATTCGACAGCCTTGTTGCCATCTTTTTTCTCTCTTTCACAAATACTGAAGCAGCCATCCTTGATTAATGAGCAAATCCCAGCTCTAAAGTTTCTTGTAGGAAGCTTTTCATTTTAATCAAATACCACAGACAGACGTATTGAACCTGTCAAGTCAGGTTTGGGAAGTCACTTTTTTACAGAGAACCGATTCATCTCCAGACACCTTTTCAAAGACAAATGATCTAAAGCCTAGCTCTGAAAGTACTTTATATGAATACATTAATATACAAAATGGAGCAGGAGGGGGGGGAAATGGATCATCAATAGCTTTTTACCTGAATTCTTCACTTTTCACACACTCTGACAGGTCTTCACATGCAAATACAGTTAGTCATAAAAGCCTGGTGCTCCCGGCTAGAGGAGCAATTTCCACTTGACAGATTAGCTCTTAGAGTCTATGCCTAGCAAATAACATTGTTCGCTGTCAAGAGTTTTTAAAGCGGCTTATCCTCTCTTTACATCTAATTTGAATACCTTTGAGAGGGAATATGTTTATTAATCTCTCCTCCGATGTTGTTGTTCTCCCTGAATATAGAGCAGTTACTCAGCTCTCTGAACGGGACTATATTTTTGAGTAAGTGTGCGGCCGAGCCCAAGGTAAAGTCTTGCTGATGTCAGCTCAGAGAATAATGTATAACCTTCCATTAGGGCTGGGCGATATGACTTAAAAATAATATCTCGATATTTTTAGAAGTTTGGGCGATACACAATATGTATCTCGATATTTCTTGTTTTTATCCAATCAAGCCACAAAATAAGACCAAAGACATTCAAACTACAAGTATTTAATTAATCCTCCAATAAGCAAAACTAACAAATACTACATGCAGGCTGTCATGGTAAATATTTGCAGAATGAAACACATTACAGGGCAACTGTTGTGTGATTACTATTACGCGTGTTATGTTGTTATGGGATATATATATACACACACACACACACACACACACACACACACATACACATACACTCACCTAAAGGATTATTAGGAACACCATACTAATACTGTGTTTGACCCCCTTTCGCCTTCAGAACTGCCTTAATTCTATGTGGCATTGATTCAACAAGGTGCTGAAAGCATTCTTTAGAAATGTTGGCCCATATTGATAGGATAGCATCTTGCAGTTGATGGAGATTTGTGGGATGCACATCCAGGGCACGAAGCTCCCGTTCCAGCACATCCCAAAGATGCTCTATTGGGTTGAGATCTGGTGACTGTGGGGGCCAGTTTAGTACAGTGAACTCATTGTCATGTTCAAGAAACCAATTTGAAATGATTCGACCTTTGTGACATGGTGCATTATCCTGCTGGAAGTAGCCATCAGAGGATGGGTACATGGTGGTCATAAAGGGATGGACATGGTCAGAAACAATGCTCAGGTAGGCCGTGGCATTTAAACGATGCCCAATTGGCACTAAGGGGCCTAAAGTGTGCCAAGAAAACATCCCCCACACCATTACACCACCACCACCAGCCTGCACAGTGGTAACAAGGCATGATGGATCCATGTTCTCATTCTGTTTACGCCAAATTCTGACTCTACCATCTGAATGTCTCAACAGAAATCGAGACTCATCAGACCAGGCAACATTTTTCCAGTCTTCAACGGTCCAATTTTGGTGAGCTTGTGCAAATTGTAGCCTCTTTTTCCTATTTGTAGTGGAGATGAGTGGTACCCGTGGGGTCTTCTGCTGTTGTAGCCCATCCGCCTCAAGGTTGTACGTGTTGTGGCTTCACAAATGCTTTGCTGCATACCTCGGTTGTAACGAGTGGTTATTTCAGTCAAAGTTGCTCTTCTATCAGCTTGAATCAGTCGGCCCATTCTCCTCTGACCTCTAGCATCAACAAGGCATTTTCGCCCACAGGACTGCCGCATACTGGATGTTTTTCCCTTTTCACACCATTCTTTGTAAACCCTAGAAATGGTTGTGCGTGAAAATCCCAGTAACTGAGCAGATTGTGAAATACTCAGACCGGCCCATCTGGCACCAACAACCATGCCACGCTCAAGGGTGCCTTATCCCAGGGATTTTATATAGAACAATTATCCCTATTATATTAGGATGGTACAGCAGCTCCCGTCTAAAAACAGTCCATATTCACCGATGTCTCAAAAATTATTTGTTAGAGAAAAAGTGAACATCATAATGCTTACGCGTTTCGACTCATCTTCCTCAGAGCACATCTATACATACACACAGTATGATTTACTGTCACATAACCACAGTAACACAAGTAATAGTGATCACGCAACACATGCGCTGTAAAGGTACAGATTCAGGCAGATTTAGCACAGCCGGGTCTATAGAGGAGCATTAACATCTGCTGGACAGAGACATTTCTCCTCTGACTGTCGCGTCTCGATTCTACTTACAAGTACAACACGATGTTAATACGAAATAGTTATAATAATAATAATAATAATAATAATAATAATAATAATGCAACTGTTGAACCACTTCACCATCTTAATAAAAAGAAAATTATACTTTCTGCATGTGTTTGCATTGCTTTCCAATTTATTAAAATGCAAACAAATGTTATTATTAATTTTATACAAATGATCTCAGTCTAAATTAGCGGGGGTGGGGGTGCCTGCAGATCCAGTTCAGCCCGGCGACGACAGCGGGGCGCAGCGTGTGCGCTTGCGCATTAAAGTATCTCTTGGTTGTGTGTTATTGTGTGTCGGGTCTCTGTCCTCATGTCTCTGTGTTTCTGATGCTCATTTCTTGCCGCATCCGACACGTGTGGAAGAACCGGGAAGAACGCAAAGCGTCCTAATGACGTAAAATACTGCCGTAAAGTGCGATTTGCGACACCACGATATAAACGATATAGCATAATATGAAACGATAAGGGTTTTTCTATTGTCATACGATATATATCGTCATATCGCACAGCCCTAACTTTCATGTATTAATAGACTGTTTTTGCTGCCACTGGGGCACTCACACGATCACACCTGAAGGTGGTTGAAGTATTTAAAACAACAGAGGATCACTGCACTATTTCTCTAGTTCTATTCCCCCAAAAGCGAGTCCTTCTCTTGCATTCAAACTTGTCTCAAGCCTGGCAGTGGTGGTCCAGGGTCACAGATTGGGGCCCAACGGATTCGGAGGGATATTGCTGCGTGAATACTAGTGACATTGAAAAGTGAGAGTTGTGAATTTGTGTTGTGTGCTGCAGTCCATGCTAATTCAGTGCTGATGTGGTTATCATTGCAGTGGATCTGGGGACAAGGTGATCTGGTGCAGATTGAGTAACAGATTATTATTTTTTGTGGCATGTGTATGTGGGGGTGAGATAAAAGATATCTGTAGCTGATGGGGCCAGGACAGTTATCCTGAGGATAGGCCTCTGTGCTGTGAGGGTTTATCTTTGGCAGCTTTATTTTGGCATGGCTTTGTGGATTGCATTCTCTGAAACGGGTCATTTCCACGGCAGGAGAATTATGTTCGGTAGTTGCTCGTCACATGGTGTGAACCCTTCAATGACTACATTGTAGTTATGTTTACTTACTTTATGTTTATAGAGCGGGTAAAAGGTTTCCGAGAAATGTGAGATTATATGTGCTGTGTCCCCAGGTGGTGCTAGTATGTGCATGTAAATTCAGTCTTTGTTCACGTCCTGATAATGTTTAACGCTCAAAAGTTTAAAGTCCATGGCAAGGGCAGGTGCAAGATGGTGGAACACAGGTGTTTTTTGAACACAAATAAGCAGCCCTCACTGCCACAAAGACATGAACGCACTTTTAAAACATTGCCAGAAAATATGTAATATCTATCTCAGTGTTCGTGCGAAATGCATTTGAAATATTTACAGAATATATTTCAATATTTTGTTTCTGATCAATTTTTAATGATGTATTTCTTTACATTTCTGTACCATGTGGGCTGTGAATTATTCTCCTCAGCTCATGGAATATTGACTATATGACCTGATTTTGGTTCCTGCAGCCATGGACACAACAATAATGAGGCATGATGCTTTGCAGAAGCCAAAAGCTTGCAGCTCACCTCAAAGTCAATCATGTTAAGAAAGTTCTCAATTCAAAACCCATAACCTGCAAATCATTGTTTTTTATGAGATAAAGAAGAAAGTAAAGTCATTCTTCAGTTTTATGTTCAATAACAATCAGCACAATTTCCCGGGATGCCGTAAAACAAACCGTGTTTCTGCATTGGATGAGAAATTAGGCATATTCTTTACACTAGATAGGGAGAGAGATTTATTCTCGAGTCTGGTCTCTCTTCCATTTCTATGAGATGCATAAAACTTTCTTTCTGATTTGAAAAAGAAAATGCAACTACAAAGAAAGTGACTGCAGAGAAACAAAATCAAAGCAAATGGAGGCAGGTAAAACTATTGGAAAAGTAAGCTTTCTGTGCCTAGTACCTTAGTTCCTGAAAAAGTGCAATCCTCATACTGGTGTTAAAAATAAAGTTTAAAAGGCTACTTCTGATGTTTTTGAAAGTGCATTTCAAAACAAATGTTAAAATGTGCTGTAAAGGAAGAATTCAAAATAAATATTCAACAAGCTCACATTTGTCATAGGACCACATGCCTAAATATAGCCTAGTTCCTACATCCCTGAGATAGATTATTAGTAGCACTGAATAAAATGAAATTTGAATGCTTTTTGTATATTAGTTTTTTGTAAAAATAATTAAAACTGTGTGGAAAGCTAAAGGTATGAAACACACAGCCTGGTTTGTGTGCTGAGCTGTGTAAGCACCAGAATCACACAACAATTTCAGCTTTTAAAGAAAAGGAGACCTTGATGAATAGGACATCTTCTGTAATTAACAGCAGAGGATGAGTAAAGACACTGCGCTGAAGGTGAAGGTAACATGGGGGCTTTACTGTAAGACTAAGTCTCTTTGGCTCAGGGCCGAATTAAGTGCAAACTGTGACCCACGCGCTAACGTGGAACTGCAAACCTGTTCATCACAGTGGTTATATTTCTGAACAGAAGAAAATAGCATCTTATAAAAAGTGAGCACAGGTTTGTAGTTTTGTATTAGCTGGTGGGTCCAGGTTTTGAGTTAATCCCAGCCTCAGTTTGTATTTAAAATGCACACCCAACACAATTCAGCAGCACTTGCTACACTGAGACCTAAGGTAATGTTAACAGCTTGCCTGTTTTGTTAGTCAAATTGCTGTTGTGGTTAAATACATTCAACCTGTGCATCAGCCTGAGTCTGGCACAAAGGAGACATCTTCTGCTTTGTCATGAGCTGTAGGATTTGAGAACAGCCTTATCTTGAACATTTGGAGTAATAATCGTAATTATAGTGTAATTAGAGTAGCAAGCACCAATGTTTTCTGTACAGTATGAGTCGTGCATGTTTCAATATGAGGCTGGATGCTGATTGGGGTTGAGTCCAGCAGTATTTTTTCCCCCGAGGGCCGCTCAGAATCGATGTTCACTCACCGGAGAGCGTGCAACGCATGCATGGGCTAGAGGAATGTCACATTCACAACCAGCTGATGGGTCCCAGCACTTCCTGGTGACCCAGAAACACCAACAATGGCCACTAGAGGACAATATGTTCGACCGTCATGGAAACAAGTTTCTTAAGAAAACATCTGTCATGTATGTGCATATACACGTGTCTCCTCGTTTATCTTCAGAGCCGTGGGGTGTTGTTTTTTACTTCTGAACTTCAGAAATACACTGCAGCCCAAGAAAGTGTCCAGAGGCACACATGACACAACACCAGGTCTGAGATCTATCATACAGAGATTGTTACCCTTGAATGAATAAGGCTCTGGTGAATAAGGTCTTGATTGGTGTGCTGAGAACACACAAAGGGAAACACAGTGTTGGCCCAGACCATTACATTAAGCCTAACACAGGGAACCAGACCAGAACAGGAGGTGCTTCTTCAGAAGATGAGTCCTGGTGATGTTCTTAGATGAATAAATTACTGGCCTCCCATCGTGTGTATCTCTTCTGTTCTGATCGGTCAGAGTCTGCGCTGTCTTTGCAACGATGCCTGCACTTAAGGCTCTGCACCTTGTGTGTCACGCACATGACCAGTAGAGTGTGTTTGTAGTTAAGTGGGAATGCAATTGTCAATCACACGTTACTAAATGAGCAAATACACAGACAGACTAAAGTACCATGTTTTTCTGTAATTAATCTCCCTTTGAACAGGAAATTGTCCTGTTGAAACATGTGTTTGGATGTGTTCCTGAAACACAAGAGAATCACAGCTATGATTGACACGTGAGAGTCTGTGGTACAGACAGACCAAATGCATGTTTGCTCTTGCTTTCCGGGCGAAGCAGAGGGCAGTACATCTTTGTGTCACAACAGCGCAATGCTTTTTAATTGTAAATAATACTCTACAATCTTCGGTAGTTCGTAGATAGAACTACATTCTCAATTTAAAAGTTTATAGAAAGGTACGCTGATGTGGGGTTTTAACAACATTTTCATATAAATCATACATACTTATATCAGTTTTTGTTGGGGGGAGTATGTATGTCAATTTAAATTGTATTATTTTCAGTTCAATAATTCTTCTCTAAGTATCTCTTTAATATACAGTGAAGGAAAAAAGTATTTGATCCCCTTCTGATTTTGTACGTTTGCCCACTGACAAAGAAATGATCAGTCTATAATTTTAATGGTAGGTGTATTTTAACAGTGAGAGACAGAATAACAACAAAACAATCCAGTAAAACGCATTTAAAAAAAGTTATACATTGATTTGCATGTTAATGAGGGAAATAAGTATTCGATCCCCTATCAATCAGCAAGATTTCTGGCTCCCAGGTGTCTTTTATACAGGTAACGAGCTGAGATTAGGAGCACTCTCTTAAAGGGAGCGCTCCTAATCTCAGCTCGTTACCTGTATAAAAGATACCTGTCCACAGAAACAATCAATCAATCAGATTCCAAACTCTCCACCATGGCCAAGACCAAAGAGCTGTCCAAGGATGTCAGGGACAAGATTGTAGACCTACACAAGGCTGGAATGGGCTACAAGACCATCGCCAAGCAGCTTGGTGAGAAGGTGACAACAGTTGGTGCGATTATTCGCAAATGGAAGAAACACAAAATAATTGTCAGTCTCCCTCGGTCTGGGGCTCCATGCAAGATCTCACCTCGTGGAGTTTCACTGATCATGAGAACGGTGAGGAATCAGCCCAGATCTACACGGGAGGATCTTGTTAATGATCTCAAGGCAGCTGGGACCATAGTCACCAAGAAAACAATTGGTAACACACTACGTCGTGAAGAACTGAAATCCTGCAGCGCCCGCAAGGTCCCCCTGCTCAAGAAAGCACATGTACAGGCCCGTCTGAAGTTTGCCAACATCTGAATGATTCAGAGGAGAACTGGGTGAAAGTGTTGTGTCAAAATTTGCTAATGTCAGATGAGACCAAAATCGAGCTCTTTGGCATCAACTCAACTCGCCGTGTTTGGAGGAGGAGGAATGACCCCAAGAACACCATCCCCACCGTCAAACATGGAGGTGGAAAAATTAGGCTTTGGGGGTGTTTTTCTGCTAGGGGGACAGGACAACTGCACCGCATCAAAGGGACGATGGACGGAGCCATGTACCGTCAAATCTTGGGTGAGAACCTCCTTCCCTCAGCCAGGGCATTGAAAATGGGTCGTGGATGGGTATTCCAGCATGACAATGACCCAAAACACACAGCCAAGGCAACAAAGGAGTGGCTCAAGAAGAAGCACATTAAGGTCCTGGAGTGGCCTAGCCAGTCTCCAGACCTTAATCCCATACAAAATCTGTGGAGGGAGCTGAAGGTTCGAGTTGCCAAACGTCAGCCTCGAAACCTTAATGACTTGGAGAGGATCTGCAAAGAGGAGTGGGACAAAATCCCTCCTGAGATGTGTGCAAACCTGGTGGCCAACTACAAGAAACGTCTGACCTCTGTGATCGCCAACAAGGGTTTTGCCACCAAGTACTAAGTCGAAGGGGTCAAATACCCTCATTAACATGCAAATCAATGTCTAACTTTTTTGAAATGCGTTTTTCTGGATTTTGTTGCTGTTATTCTGTCTCTCACTGTTAAAATACACCTACCATTCAAATTATAGACTGATCATTTCTTTGTCAGTGGGCAAACGTACAAAATCAGCAGGGGATCAAATACTTTTTTCCCTCACTGTATATTTAATGTACTGGCATCCCGTTCTGGCTGTAGTCCTGCCTTGTGCCCTGGATGGATGGATGGATGGATATATTTAAGGTGGATCCTGTTCTTCTTATTCTTTTTCCAGACACCTTGGGCTTTCTTCATGGGACAATAAACCCAAGTGCATTATATTTACTCTTCCCTATCAAGATTTATGTATAATGTATTCATTGACTGTATTTATGGACTGTATGTTGTTGTGTTATAAATTGAGTGAGACCAAAGGTAAATTTCCACTTTGTGTGGACAATAATGTAGTATTCTGTTCTCTTCTAATGTTATGAAACATGTTGCTAATTCCCTGAGAAATTTTGTATAATTTTATTTGAATGTACAAACCGAGGTGCTTGACTTTAAGTTTCATGTTTCCCACTCTTGTTCCTATGGTTGAGTCGAGCGATTGTATTTGTATCTGTATCTGTAAACAGCAGAACAGATGAGCTCTTCTACACAACACACATTGTTCTGTGTTTGCATTGATCTGAATCTCAGTGCTATATAAATATCATTAAGGGTACAGTTCACTACCTCCCTTCCTTTCCTTCATGTAACTGTTATCCCTGATTACACAGTCTACTGCTGTAGTTCCTCTAAGCAATACAAAGAGACTAATGTCAAATGACAAGGCATACTGGAGTAATACACAAATTAGGCTATGTAATGGGTTTACTGTGTACAACAAAATTCCAGCCCCTGTTCTCATGTATTGTGTTAATTCAAAATTATCCATCAGAAGTAATTCAATGAAAGTGAGCAAAAGCATTCGCTTGAAAGATACACAACATGAAAATGACATATAATATATTTTCCTGTGGAACGTATAGAAACACCATTCATGCAATAATAACAAGCATTCTCAAAGACAATGGCTATTTATAAATACCACACAAATATGGTAATGGTGTTTATATATGTATGTTTCAATACAAAGATAACAAATATGATGAGATCAATTTTCTGATTTTACAAAAGCATTTTGAGCAAATTTGATTTCCTCTTTACAGTAACACAATGAACTGGGAGGCCAGTGTAATGGTCAAGTGGTAAGTAATGCAATTTAATTTGCTTCAGTCATTTCTGTCACCTTCTTAATCTTTTCTTGCACCTCCGAGACCACGAGGCAAGAGATTGTAGTTAATAGTTGAGCAATAAACTGTTCTTTAAGACATTTATCTTGTGAGAACTGTAGGTCGCCCTGGATGTCGAGATTTAGGGAACTATGCTTTAAACTGAAAGGTATCTTGATAACCAGAGCAATAATCTGTGTCCTAGGTGGGACACATACTTGCATCTTCAGGGCTTCAATTCTGCCCCTGAGTCTGTTTGTGGAACTGTGAGTACTTGGGTTTCTCAATCGCTCATTGAAGCATTAATGTGTTGTTCAAGTGAAAATGTACTAAGTTGTCTGTCTTAATTGTCGGCAAAATTACTGTGCAGCCGACTAATTACTATATTTTCTGCTCAATTTTGTCACACACTGAGGAAAGCGTCTGAGTCTTTCTTTGTAGTGGCTGTTCAGTGGTTGTACACTGGTATTTTTCAACAACAGTATTTTAAAATGTCAGTCTTTGAACCTAAACTAGACTTGTTTTTTCAGAGTCCTATTCAGATAAAACCAGCAAGATCATACTTTTGAACTCCGACAGCATGCATTTCTATATGTGAAATGCAAATCTGTTTGTTATTTGCATTCGGGCAGCAACCTACATCAACAGGCTTACACAGTGATAAAGGTTAGTTAACTAGTTACCCTACCCCTTCATTTCCCTAAAATATGTTCATGGCAGTCAAATATTTAGTGTGGTTCTTTTGCGTCATAACATAGCCCATATTTTCTTAATTTTGAATATATTATTGCTAACCTCTGCACAGAGATAGGTGGTGTGGTTTGTATGAGAGATATTGTTAGTCACCCTGGATAATAAAATTAATAATATACCTCAGTGATTTAAATAAAGAAATAAATGAAGAAAACTTTTTAAAATGTGTTCACCTTGAGCACTGAAGTAATTTCTGCAGTTGATCCAACTAAGAACTCAAAAAGTGTCAGCATACAAAAGGTCAATCGACTAATTTTGCCCCTCAGGTCAGAAATTTGCTAATGTCAAAGAAACCAGGCTTTTCTTGAAGCCACCAAGTGACTCAACACCCACAACCTGATCGGCCAGTTTGTTATGTACACCCACAAGCATTTCAAGAAGAAATAACTTGAATTATCTAAAGTTTTGTATAGGTTGTTGACCTAACCTCTGAAACATTTGGAAACTGTAAAACAGCATCACCTTGGCTCTTTGCATTAAGATTTATATTCTCTACACTGGTGAATTACTCCTGTAACCTTTTATCTTTAGAAATGTTCACATCGGGACATGGTGGTTAGATAGTGCTGAAGTACAGATGGGAACCAAAACAAAACGCCTGGAATAAATATGTATGAAATAAACATTTCAGCAGATTTAAGTCAAGCCTGTTTGTTATAATGGGAATAGTTATTTAGTAATAAAAACACAATACAGTAAATAAGTCCTTTTGAAGCTAAGCAGATTACAGTGTGGGTTATCTGGGCTGTGTTGCTGTAATGCAGATCTTACAGCCTCTATAGCTAGTCAGTGCCAGGCTGCCACCTGATTGGCTGAGCTCTGAGCTGAGCTTCACAATTTCTCAGCAAGCGTGTATGAGCTTGAATCTTATAGTTACAGGCAATCCGGAGGCCACACTTTTTCAGGTTTTGTCTTCCTTCTTGGAGTAAGAGAACACCGTTTTCCTGGGGATTTATAACTGGAAACATCTGAGGCTGCAGCTCACGGTACAGGGACAGGACAGGTAAGTTACGGCTCTCCTTTCCCACTGAGTCATGATTTAAGTGCTGCTGCTGCTGCTGTGAGAGTTGGCATTTTGGGAATAAAGCCCTGTACCTGGAACTAGTTCCTGTTTACATGAGTGCCAGCCCCAGTGTGTTCCTGTGTTCGTAGGCAGTGTTTTTAAAAATTGACTAGGCTTATTAAGTTCTGTTCAGCAAAATGAAACTTGTCACCAGATTTACAGATTCAAGGACTCTGTGCAAAAATACCAAGTGTGACTTTCAGCCTGTAGTTCTGTCTCTATAAATAGACTGTGCTACATTTTGCTGCAGTGACACTTTTTAGTGTTGGAACTGTAGCTTTGGAGGGAAAGAAGAAAATGGATCACAGCATTATTGTGTGTGTCGTAAAACACTCGATTGCTTTAGAGCACAATAGTCTAAAACTAAAAGTTATATGTCACTCATAAATACTGACATTGCACATTAGTAGTACTTTATGTAAAGTGTTGAGCTCATTTTTCTGTTGCAAACTGACATTGCAAGTTCACTAAACAAAACTTACTATTTTGGTGGATCATTATCAATATATTATTGCATTGCATTACTTTATGCACATGTACTGTAACTGTGTGTGCAAATATACCATGTAGTACCTAAACTTTTACTGCATCTTTTTGGGAGAACTATTGAACTGCTGTAAGTTCATTGTTACACAATTTTAGTTTTAAATATCTAAACTATACTTGATTATTTTTAGTTCTCTTTAAAAATATTAAACTACATCAACAACACTTTTCTATTTATTTATTAGTATTTTACATTGATGTAAGCTATGGGGACTCACTGTAAACCTTCAGAAAATAGTTATATTTATTTAACCTTATTTTAATGAGCACAATTCTGTTCACGGTGAGGCATAAAACGTACCGTCTGCAGGGTGTCTGTCTTGCGGTTTGACATGCTGGTGAAAATCACAGCCATGTAACGCCATGTCCCGGTGCCATCCAACCCATTTGCCGGATGCTCGTCTTGGTGAGAGTAATCTCTGATGCAGTATGGCAGGAGCAGTGCACACAACAGGCGATGTGTTAAGTACAATCAGCAACTTTAAAACCTGACCCGTGGCTTGGGCCCCTCATCCCAGCCAGTCATGCACGGATGTTGACCAGTCTGCTGGGGTAAAACTGAAACATTAAAGCTTAATATGTTCTGCCACTTGGTTTCAGGCCAAACCTGAGCTTAGTCTAATACTTGATTACATCTGTTCTCTTTCAAGGGTAATATAGATGGATGCTGAAACAGTATGAAACATCACGTATCTCGGCAATTGTATTATAAAGCCATCATCTCTGATTACAGCTAACTCATGTCGACTGATTTCATTGTTAAACAGTGTTCACTGAGTGTGTAACGTTTCAGATCCGATTTAATGCAGAGTTTCTGCACGCTTGTTGCCTGTGTTCTCAGTATTTTATCTTAATTGGCATTTAAGATGTTTGAAGTGTTACAATTCTGTTAAGATAAGAGCCGCCAGATTTTTTACTTTGAATCACCTACCTAATTATAACTCTTTATCTGTGTGTGAACTGAACACAAGGTCCTTCTGGCTGGGACAGCATTTTGTATATTTGTACAGTAGCTGAACTGGGAAGATTTCTATATCGATGAATGTATCTCATATGTATTCACAAAGAATAGATTGTTCTTTGGCGATCATTATGAAGAAAATAAAACATAATTATTGCAGAATGGAATCCATTTTGCATTTTGTTTTGTTAAAAGTCTGAAACACGTTTCCCTCTCAAGGAAATCCTGGCATAACTGACTACATATAATGTCTATTTACATTCTAAGTAGTAGCACCTATTACATTAATTTAATTTAATTTAATTATAATTGATTATGAATTATATAATTACAGTATGTTACAGTATGTACAATTGCAGGCAATGACCGTGCATACATGTCATGATAAATAATGTATTAATGAAGCACCTGTAGAGTTTGTGCTAAGTTTTAAAACAGATCAGACACTGTGGATAGTTATCTAAGGCTGATATTCGGAGCCGAGATTTAATTATTCCATGTCAGCGCTGTATTATAGGGTGTTGAAGGAATGAGTCAGTTTCTCTGGAACCTGATTTCGTAACCAAGTACACATGCAGCTCTGGTGCAGTTTAGCAATATGCAGAGTGCAGTAAATGTGCAGTTTATTACACCAATATAGTTGCTGCTAAGAAAGGCATCTACCTGAACCCTTTTTTTCGGCCAAATTGTTTAAGCATCGCTGTTGTTGAATCAAACTGACATGAAGGAGTATCTGGGTGCGATATATATCTGCTTCTTCTCTTTCTTTTTCTCCCAAGCCATGCCTTTTGACTTGCAAATCTCAGTATCAGTATCCATGTGTCATATTTATGCTATTTTATGATAGAGAAAATTACAATTAATCTTTTCCTGTATTTCATTTTTCCATGCATGCAGTTTCAGACCCCTTCAACCACCGATGAATACTACTGAGGCATGGAAATGGAAACTAGATCAGATTGTATTCCCCAGACCTAGACGTGGACCCAGTTTAACTGCGTGTGCATCAGTGCGTTTTCAGTGTGTACAACAGTTTATCATGTGACCTTAAAAAACACTACGAAGTTAGGTTACAATAGGGCAGGCTACATTTGGTTTTAGGAGAGAGTATAATAGAGTAGTAAAAATAAATTAATAAATACAAAAATACAAAAGCACTTTAAGATTGAAAACAGAAAGCATTACATAAGCATTTAGAGTAGATCAGTAAGTATTCAATTTACATGTGAACGAGGTAACTTGCAGAAAGATTGAGATTGAAAGTTTGACTCATGGGGTATCCCTATAGTGTAACTCTCATAAGCATAGAAGTGAGGGGCAAGCTGGAGAAAATCCATAATCAATTCCCATAAGCGACCACTCAAAGTTTGCAGATCAGGACTAAAGGTATTCATTGCTTGGTGAGTTAGAATAATGTCGAATGTCATTCAAAACCAGACAGTGTTGTTTAGCCAGGGCTAAGACACTTATGCATGGTCCTCTTGGTTTTGGAAACTGAATAGTCACTCTTTTTGGTTTGTTAGTGTAAGAATGGTCACCCAGTTACTAAGTCATGCAGACTCGGTTTAGTTTCTAACATTGTTTTCAAGAAATGAAGTCAGACACACTATTCCCCCGCACCTGTGGTTTAATGAGGGTGTGCTGCAGTGTTATATAACATACTTTTAGCACCACGTTTCTATTTTTGCTGTTGGTATTTTACATTTTAACATCAGATCGCATGTGCATATTTAAGTCCCTGCTCATTTCAATGAAGCTCTACTGAAATCAACACCTTCTCGCAGAGTCAGGTAGAGATTTGCATGGTTTTCCTTCCGTCTGAGCTTGACTTGTGGCTTGTTCAATTTCAGCTGTAGGTAGCCCAAAAAGTGCCTAGTATTAGCCATCAGTCCGGTCACTATCTTTTAGTTTGTCATAGTACATCAGTGCCCATAATTAGAAGAAAGGGGTTATCTATCAGTGATATAAGACATTGTGGTTTATTTGTGAGGTTGTTCTGAGAGTCCCATGGGGTTGAACAGGTTTTTTCCGCTGTGATGTTATGACTTTCAGGTATTGGCGTCTTGACAAAGGCAGTGCCTTGATCCTGCGTCTATGTATCTACTAACCACGTGCCTGTGACAGGGTGTCAGTGTGGGCCCCGGGCGAGTGTGTTGTGTGTGAGAGAAACGTCTGTCCACAGTGGCGAGTTATTTCAATGAGCCCCACCACGCATGTAAGGAAATAAATCTCACAGGCATGGCGAAGGTCTGCGTATCTAAAATACAAACAGTTGCAGTTCTATCAGACCTGGGCTTCCAGATGCATGCTCCCCTGAGAATGATCTGTGAAAGCCACCACAACCTTGAAACCCACGTGTGGACCGCGCCATGAATTGGAGTTTTTAATCTTTATACTCATTATTCCAGATCTTCTTGTTTTTAAAATATGGGAAGGTTGGCTGATTTCAGTGGTTGGGATATCCGAGGATGTGGACAAAAAGTAAGAATTTTAGGCAGCTGTTATTCTGTTTAGCTGATCAGATTTTAAGCCTAAAGTTTACTCTCTAGAAGTGTTTTAACATGTTAATGCAGAATGGCTAGAATTGCTGGTTGGTTTTGAAATGGCCCCAATGGACTGCAGTTCTGATATGTTACTAAAATGCAAAAATGCACGTCCGTAGAAAGCCATGTGAGTTTAGTCAGGGGAAACCCACTAAAACATTTAGAAGATTTTGACCACATGAGAGCCAGTATGTACTCTGGAGTCCCATATCAGAGATCCCTATCAACCATAATGCAGAGTTAAACTGAGTTTCTAATACTTTACATGCTGATGTCAAAATTAAAGGCAAAGAGCAGTTTGTATTGACGTATGTGACCTAAAGACAAAGCCACATATCATTAGAGACTCTTGATTAACTGTTTTGATACAGTGTGATAAAAAACAAACGACAAAACATACAGTGTGCAAAAGTTTTAGGCAGGTGTGAAAAAATGCTGTAAAGTAAGAATGCTTTCAAAAATAGACATGTTAATAGATTATATTTATCAATTAACTAAATGCAAAGTGAGTGAACAGAAGAAAAATCTACATCAAATCAATATTTGGTGTGACCACCCTTTGCCTTCAAAATGTAGATTTTTCTTCTGTTCACTCACTTTGCATTTAGTTAATTGATAAATATAATCTATTAACATGTCTATTTTTGAAAGCATTCTTACTTTACAGCATTTTTTCACACCTGCCTAAAACCTTTGCACAGTACTATATGTCTCCACCCTAAGGCCTTTGTAGAAGGGGAAATGACTGCAAACTTGATTTGACATTTGTTTCTTTAAAATAAAATACAGACACTTTACAACAAACATAAACAAATAGATGGCAGCTTCTGTATCCCACAGACATGAAAGTCAAGGACTAATCCAGGAGACGCAGTGTGGAGGGTGACACTGCGGACATTTTATGTCTAAAAGATTTACAGTGGCATGTAAGCTACACTACCTTTGCCGTGTGAACGGGTTTGGGAGAATCAAATATACTGCCTCAGTACAACCTATTTTTAATTCGCGTGACAAAACACAAATTTGCATTCAGGGCAGTTCGCTGGTGGCCCACTTTATGTAACACACAGAATCTTTTTTGACTATAAATGGTCTAAAGCTCCCAGTTGGCCCAGAATTAATGTAAACGCTCTCCAGCACCCAAATCAGTACTAGTTTTATCTTGAACTGTTTTCTTGTGGGTCAAAAGCACAATGACCATAAAGACAAATCTGCCCATGAGGCTCATCTGCCTCAGACAATTGATTAAAAAAGGTTTCTTATTGTTCACTGTGCTGATGCTAGATAGAAGCACATTTACAACTAGACGTTCATCCAGTTTCTGGTTCTGGTCTCGCTGTTTCTGCCGAGGCTTTAATGCCGCTTCATTACACTCACATGTACCCCCTCCCTCCTCCACATCTTTCATATTGACACAATGTATTTGTTTTATGATTTGCTGCTGCAGACCAGAGGAAATGGAGTTGTACAGTATGATCCTATCTTCCTTGATTGTAATGCTTATGACAAAGAACGCAGCTGAACTGCGGTGTAATATTTAGTTTAAAGGAGGAATCCTGATGTGTTTGTTGCCTCCTGTTATCTTCAGATTTTCGGATTCACAGATGTTCATCCTGTTTGGGAAAATCACTTCAGTTTCCTGGTTTCATTGCTTCATTTCAAGTAACGATTTTGGGAATCACAAAAAAAAACTCTGATGACAAGTAGACATTCCAAAACATGATTTTAAATGAATATTCACTGTTTCCTCCTCTTTTGTGTTCTCCTTTCAACCAGTTAAAGTTAAAGTTGCATTGCTGACAGTTATTGACGCCGATCTTGTTTATTTTATCGATTCGGTGTTCTATAATGCATGACTTAATTTGAAAAAAATGACTTTTTACTGACCTTCCACAGATATATTCTCAGAAAGCTTTCCTGCTTAGCTTTGATTATCTGCAGTGAATGACGTATCTTTCAATTTAATGTGCATGGTCAGAGGACAGACTGTGCCTTTGTAAAATGTTTATGAAGTGAATAAACTTTGACTTTACTTTGTTTAAGTTTTTATCACAGGGAAATATTTCAGGCACGTCATAATAAACTGAACTGTACAGAAGGAACAATGTATCTGCGTTTACTCCCCCCCAGATGTATCCAAATTGTGGTGGCATACAATCCATTAAATATTAGCTTTAGGTCAGTGCCATTCACAAGTTTTGTCTGGCCTCTTCAGCACTTATCCATTATGTTGCGTTTGCCATATTTTCCTTACATAAAGATCTGTGCACGAAAGCAACTACATGTTTAAAATAGCAAAACTGTGGGCAAGAAGGAACTTGTCTTATTATCCCAACAACATGACCACTTTTGTCAGATAAGTGAACCAAGTCCTGAATTCCTGAGACAGACGGATCTCTAAGGCTACTTTAGCGTTGCTTACTGCATATCTCTGTCAGCTCCATTGCGGTGATGGGAACCGTGTAATTAGCCAGCAGCCACTGCGGGAACACTTTGCTTCCGATGTGCACGACGATGACAGGGGTCTGAAACAAGTCTCTCAGGGGTTTGTTAGGTGGGCTCTGTTGCTGCTCTGCGGACCCAGCGCAGGTTCCTCTGGGTGCCGTGGGCATCAGAAGTGGCTGCATGAGATCGGAGGTGCACTAAATACGTCAGAGTCAGCAGATGTTTTTCAAGGGTTTCAGGAAGATGAAGGCAAAATAGGGCCGATAAAATACTTGAATCTTAGCTCATGTCAGAAGCTTGAACCAGTAGGAGTTTTGAGGTGCATCTAAAAGATCTATCTGTCCCTCAGTCTATCCCTAGTCTTCTATTTTGTTACCTCTTGGTGGTCTTCAGATTCTCTTCTCAATGGCAACAATCCTTCATTAATACAGTATTGCTGGACTTTGTTTACGGACCCTGCTGTTGCTTTGCCCTGCGATTGGCATTGTTAGCTGTGTGTCTTGTTTGTGGTGCTTAATCCTGTGTTTAGGTTAGGGATCTGTTCCATGTATAGACAGGCTCAATAAGGCTCTCTAGGTGTTTAGATGGTTTTGTGTATGTCTATTTTGTTTAGCGCACCGAGCACTGTAAACCAAATACACATCTTTCTACCAGACCCTGCCACGTGTTTCTTACGGGCTCCGACATTGTGGTAAGCCCCCCACAGTGTCACTATATATATGTAGCTAAAGACTGTGTACTTGAACTGGAGGTCAGCTCCCACCGAAGCAGAAAGGAAAGACTCATTCATCACACTCCTGAACGCACAACCTCTACAGCCAAGACTTTGCTGAATCATAGTACAGCACTTCCTCATGCAAGGAATCTGCGCAGTTCCAGTGAGGAAAGATGTTTTTTATTGAAAAACACAGTGTAATCGTATTTAGAAACCAGTCAAAAATATTTGGCTACTGACACAACCTGGTATGTGACACTCGGATAACGCAACCAATGCAATCTGTACGTGGCTAAGAAAATAAGCAAAGCCGAGTAGTGCAGGTGTTGACTGGATGCAAATAATACAACATTTGTTTACACAACTATTCAGCCAGCTGGACACATAACAATGAGACATTCTGGTTTATGGTTAACGCTATCAGTGCTGTGTACATTTATTTTCAGTGTGGTGCATAGAAGCATGATTTTTTGGGGGGCTTTTCAAGGATTTAGTGGTGTTTCTCTCTTTGTAAACACAGAGCGTGCAGTTGTGAAAAGCATCCAGGACCACCCAAGTAGTCTCCTTGGTTATACCAGACCACCTTATTGGACGTCCATGTGAAAACCTGTGCATATGTCTAGCATTTAACCATGTTTCATGCCATCCCAATCACCTCAACTGGTGAGAGATGTATTCTGTATTCAAGCTCTCAGCTAGTTTAGTCTGTACCACCAATATTATGTTTTCCTAACACCATGCGCACATTTCTGTCCCCACATGCTGTTCCTGTGAGCTTTTTTCTTGAGGAAATGATTTGGACTGTAATTACAGGCTGGTGTCAGGATGGGAAATGCACACAAGCATTTTGGGAAACCATGATCATTATAATTTTAAATTTAGCATTTTCAAAGCTTTCATTATTCTTTAATATCACCATGGGAGTCTCGGGTTTAGTTTTTGCAGTAAGGGAAGATTCTTAACAGACAGAAGGATGAATGGAAAGGGAGAGCGAATTACGATATACATCTGATATATGCATTATTTTTATAAGTATTCCAATACAGGACATGACATGACATATACTGGGGCACATGTGAAGAATAAACTATAATTTACAGATGTACTTTACACTATAAGCTATGGCTATCTAATGTATCTAATATATGAATCAACAATCGTACTGCGATTGTGTAAAATTCATTGGGTTACTCAATACTGAAGTCTCATGCTCTAGAAAATGCTGTTCAAGTCTCTCACATTGTGCTATGAGATCTTCCCTGTAATTAATGGGAAACTGATGAGTTCGCCACAGCTATGTCATACCCCCCCGAGGAACCGATTTCCTCAAGTTTCACAACGATCCAGTATAATTTCTTAAAATATTAAGAGAATGCATTTACATGACAAAACCCCCCAATTCGCACCCCTTTCCTTTTGAATTCAGAGATCCTTTTATTCCAAAGGCCTATTTGTCCATAGACATGCTTCAAAACAGCTCTATAACACACACAATTTAGTGCCATTAAACACCACATTTGATTAAATGAAATACACAAGTTGGCCTTTAAGTATTTCTAGGCCTCACCTGCTCAAATAAAAGCTGTATTACTCTCTACTGTGAGGGAACCTAGATTATCGGTGCAGACAGATGACAGTTATATTTCCGCATCACATTCAAAAGCAGTAATTAACTCTAAACAACCTCACAGTAGAAACAAATCATAGAGTGGGACACAGGTGGGTGAGTGGGATTTGGGGAACTGAGATCACCCTCCAATACAAAATAGCCCAGTTCTTGAGTGACTTCAATATTGTAATGAATAGGTGCTGTCTATAACTGTTTCCAATACACACAACAAATGAAGAGACATTACTGTGTATTTTACAGTATGGATGAGACTCCGATTGTTATTTACCCTTGTTACTTTTGTAAGCCTTTTTTTCCCATGCAATCTCACTGGGGTTCCCTACACTTATAAGATTATTAAACCTTGGAGTGACGGTGTGACACAAGATGTATAGACAGGATGTATAGACACTAGTCTGCAATCAGAGAACCTAATTGTTTGCCTGTGAACAGTGTGTGAACTTCCCATGTACAAAAATGAATCCACTGCCGTTGCAGCCTAAACCTATTCTTCAGGAATTTGTTAGGGAGGGCAGTGATCAAAGATGTGTACATGGCACTAAACTATGTGAGGGAAGGAACAGGAATGTGGAATTTCAGGAAATCAGATAAAGGTTTCAGACTCAAAACAGCACAGGAGCTTAATGAATAATGATAATAATACTACAATACAAAACAACTCAATCCTCTCCTTTTCGGTCTAAATTTGATCATCTCCTCCTGGCAGAGATTTGTAACAGTACAATAAAGGAAGCGTTTTAACCCTAATGCTGTCAGACTGGATTACATTCAGTGGAGGATTGGCATTTTATGACGTTTGGGGAAATCATGTGCAGCTGAACATGCATTGAACTTTAAACACGATCATGTATTTGATTTATAGGCCTGGGGCAGGAGATGGAAAATGACAGCGTTCAGTGCATGGGTGTTTACACTTACTGATAGATTTTGCTTTATTTGCTGTTTAAAAGCAGCCCTTTTGTTGCCAGGAATGTAAAGCACGGAATCAATTAGCTAATTTTATTTCCAGGTGTTCGATTCCAATGTTTATTTATTATGTTTTGACATTTGTTGCCCATTAGATACACTGCCCTGGTCCATCTTTTCAAATGGTTGAGAATGCAGAGAGATACTGTTTTTAGAGCATCTGTACGGAGACAATGTTGAAGTGGTTGGCTTGCTTTCCCATATTTCATCCTGCCTCTCCGTGTGTGCAGAGTCTCTCTAGTGTCGGTCTTGTGCCCTAGCAGATGCCCTCTCCTCCGCGTCTGACGCATGCTGTCAGTGACAGGGTGTTGGAGCGCGCTCTCTTGGGGCCCCCCTGTGGGCACGTCCTGCCAATGTCCGCCATGCCGTGCCAGAGAGCCATGTGACTCAAGCTGAAACCCTCAAGCTGTCACTGCGCTGAGTGATTTTAAGAGTGGCTGGCAAAGGACTTGGTTTTAAATGGGGTTTTGTTTGTTTGTTTTATGTTTTTACAGCAATTATAAATAAAACAGCAAGCCTTGTACAATGATGTGTGTGTGTGTGAGTGAATAAATATACAGTTAGGTCCATATTTGGACAGTGACACAATTGTCATAATTTTTGCTCTGTATGCCACCACAATGGATCTGAAAGGAAATTGAAGTGTTTAGGGCTATATTATCTGCTCAGATTCAGCCAAATGCTTCAAAACTCATTGGACGGCGCTTCACAGTGCAGATGGACAATGACCCGAAGCATACTGCGAAAGCAACCCAAGACTTTTTTAAGGTGAAGAAGTGGAATGTTCTGCAATGGCCAAGTCAATCACCTGACCTGAATCCAATTGAGCAGCATTTCACTTGCTGAAGGCAAACCTGAAGGCTAAACTGAAGGCAAAACACCCCAAGAACAAGCAGGAATAAAGACAGCTGCAGTGCAGGCCTGGCAGACCATCACCAGGGAAGAAACCCAGCATCTGCTGATGTCTATGCGTTCCAGATTTCAGGCAGTCATAGACTGCAAAGGATTTGCAACCAAGTATTGAAACTCACAATTTAATTCATGATTATGTTAGTTTGTCCAAATACTTTTGAGCCCCTAAAATTGGGGCGACCACATATAAAAATGGGTGTAATTCCTACACCGTTCACCCAATGTGGATGTAACTACCCTCACATTAAAGATGAAAGTCTACACTTGGAGCACATCTTGATTGTTTCCTTTCAAATCCATTGTGGTGCCGTACAGAGACAAAATGATGACAATTGTGTCACTGTCCAAATATGTATTGACCTAACTGTATATACACACGCACACATATATATATATATATATATATATATATATATATACACACTCACCTAAAGGATTATTAGGAACACCTGTTCAATTTCTCATTAATGCAATTATCTAACCAACCAATCACATGGCAGTTGCTTCAATGCATTTAGGGGTGTGGTCCTGGTCAAGACAATCTCCTGAACTACAAACTGAATGTCTGAATGGGAAAGAAAGGTGATTTAAGCAATTTTGAGCGTGGCATGGTTGTTGGTGCCGGGGGGGCCGGTCTGAGTATTTCACAATCTGCTCAGTTACTGGGATTTTCACCCACAACCATTTCTAGGGTTTACAAAGAATGGTGTGAAAAGGGAAAAACATCCAGTATGCGGCAGTCCTGTGGGCGAAAATGCCTTGTTGATGCTAGAGGTCAGAGGAGAATGGGCCGACTGATTCAAGCTGATAGAAGAGCAACTTTGACTGAAATAACCACTCGTTACAACCGAGGTATGCAGCAAAGCATTTGTGAAGCCACAACACGTACAACCTTGAGGCGGATGGGCTACAACAGCAGAAGACCCCACCGGGTACCACTCATCTCCACTACAAATAGGAAAAAGAGGCTACAATTTGCACAAGCTCACCAAAATTGGACCGTTGAAGACAGGAAAAATGTTGCCTGGTCTGATGAGTCTCGATTTCTGTTGAGACATTCAGATGGTAGAGTCAGAATTTGGCGTAAACAGAATGAGAACATGGATCCATCATGCCTTGTTACCACTGTGCAGGCTGGTGGTGGTGGTGTAATGGTGTGGGGGATGTTTTCTTGGCACACTTTAGGCCCCTTAGTGCCAATTGGGCATCGTTTAAATGCCACGGCCTACCTGAGCATTGTTTCTGACCATGTCCATCCCTTTATGACCACCATGTACCCATCCTCTGATGGCTACTTCCAGCAGGATAATGCACCATGTCACAAAGGTCGAATCAGTTCAAATTGGTTTCTTGAACATGACAATGAGTTCACTGTACTAAACTGGCCCCCACAGTCACCAGATCTCAACCCAATAGAGCATCTTTGGGATGTGGTGGAACGGGAGCTTCGTGCCCTGGATGTGCATCCCACAAATCTCCATCAACTGCAAGATGCTATCCTATCAATATGGGCCAACATTTCTAAAGAATGCTTTCAGCACCTTGTTGAATCAATGCCACGTAGAGTTAAGGCAGTTCTGAAGGCGAAAGGGGGTCAAACACAGTATTAGTATGGTGTTCCTAATAATCCTTTAGGTGAGTGTATATATATAATATATATATATATATATATATATATATACTCACACAATTATCTCACTGCCTTATCTATAAATACTGTGCGGGTTTCAAGAAAATGCTAGTCGTTATTCTCTGAAAGGATACAGATCAACAGAGGCAAGTCCTTTTACAAAACATTATTTCACCCCTATTTCTTGAGTCTCCAAGTCTCTGAGTTATGAGGTTAGTTTCTGAACTCTTGACTTGTATGACGTGTTAGCGAATGTCCGTTCTCTGCTTTTCTTTTCCAAGAAGCCACCGTCGCTATCTGTAGAGTCTTACACAGTGGCGCTTTTGTTCAGAGAAATCTTATTGTGTGTGCTGTGAGGTCACAAGTTCATCATTAGCATGATGACAAGGTCATATGCCCTCTGTTTCCACAGCTGACAAACTGCAAGGGCAGAGTGGTGACAGATTCTGCTTAAAAAGACTAGAAAATAAACTCTACGAAGGCTTTGACTGAGGTTTTAATTTCCCTGCACAATATATCATATATACTGCAATATAAACAAAGGAAAAAAAACCTTGGGGTTTAATTATCCTGTTGTGTAATTAGAAGCACTAAACGATATACCCAGGGTGAGCCTGATACATTTATGTCTGGTTATATAATGTATTTTAATAGAATTTAAAGCATAAAGGTGAAAAATGCAAGTGAATATACGTGTCTATAATCGAGTGACACTACAACTGTGCAGCCCTGGGATTTTCAAGTGAGCAGAATTAATTAGTAGCTCTTATTAGAAAGTAAAGTGTTTCTGTATTAGTGCTGTAGTGGTCGTTGAAGCTGGGTGTCCTCCTGGAACCTCTTAGAAGACGAAAAAAATTTAAATTATTCTCGAAATCCGGTAACTTTTTGAATTAATTAAGACCAATCGGAGAGCAAATTTCCAGGTTCTTATTTGACATTTCGTTATAAGATTTCTTTAATCTTTAAACATGTTTTTGTATATCTCCCCTGGAATGCTTGTTCCAGTAAGAGTAGGTCCCTCAGTCTTAGATTCCTCACCATCAGCAATAGAAAACTCAGAATAAACACTTCGTTTCAACCACTCCAGTGAAGCAGATGTGAATGATAATTAAAGTAGTCAACACGTCTAGGATTGGGTAATTGGAGAAAATCCCGCAGAGATACTAAATTGCGTGACTTGGCCTCGGTAAGAAGTCCTTCCAGTACTGCAGTGGGTAGGACAGGGGTCTGTTGGAAATGTACTAGTCCACTTCCCCAGCATAATTCAGTCCTCTGATTGTTTTATTATTTACTTGTAGTGGATATACAAGTACCTATTGCGCTCCACACATGAGATGACAACAGAAATTATAGCCTGGGAGTGTACAAGTGCAGAAGTCGCGGGAGTATGTTCAGAGCTGGAAAGATTTACAGAAAGGGCTCTAGGAGTGTTTGTGAGAGCTCATTTTGAGAAGTTGCATAGGCATTTCGCACAGTTTGTGCAGCCTCTTATACAATAAGAGACACTCTTCACATGACCTGTGAAGTGACTGTGACCGGTGGAGGCCAATGTATTTTTCAAGATGTTTGTCTGCTGCCCCTACTGTGCTTCGTATCAGTGTCAGAGTATTATCAGCAATTATCAAGCCCCTTCCATAATAATAATAATTATAGTTAAGATAAGGAAACCAAACTAAGCAAAACTAAGAAAACCCACCAGCTATGTAACATGTTTTCTGCATATTTGAAACCATTAGACCTGCGCAGAACCTTAAATCAAGGTCATACTGAGCTGCTTTCTTTGGTTGATTGGTTTGTCACTAAGTATTATTTTACGCTGCGCTTCCTTTGGGGAACGGCCTATTGGACCACTGTTACCAAGGTAGCAGTTGCTCTGCATGAAAGATCTCATGTATGATCCTACAAGGGCAAACTGTTATTGTATGGATGACTTAATAGTCAGGATACCAATTATACAACCCCATCTTTTATTATGATATTCTACAAATTGGTTACAAACAAACTGTAGTGTATGGAAACGAAAATATAATGGCTGTAACATTCTGAGGCACACAATCCTCAAGTCTGAATTCTCTAATTCGAAAACATCCAACTGGGTTGTGGCAGGTCAGGTGTGCCAGAGTAGATATGATTTAGATTAATGCTGCCTCTCAGAAAGAGAACATTTGTGAAAGCAGCTTTAACATGATTCAAATATAAATCTGTTTTGGTTGTTGTCTGGCGAAATCAGGTCAAAGCTTATTAAATCGGTCACTTTGATGCATTCTTACCATTGTGGAATTAATTGCGATGAAGTTGTTGTCATGCGTGGTCAGCCTCCTCAGTTTGCCATGGATTTCAGAATGTGCATCATCATATATAAACCATTTGGCAGCATTTGTTCAAACTGGACTGGAGTAGCTTCATAATAAAGTCTTTGGACATTGGCTTCTATTTATTTTTATCTGCCATTCATGCTGACTATTTTTAACTATTTTTAACTATTTTTGCTCAACTGGCTATATTGTCAGGAGGGAAATCACAAGGCAGCTATTATTAATTAAAATTGGCTTGAACTAAAATGTTGCTGCATTCAATTAACTCAATTCTGTGCAATCGGTTTTCTGCCTCGGCACAAACAAAACGCTATTGACTGAACTCGACTCAATTCTGTGTCATTTCTTCCACTAGTGCGACAAGGTCATTTCTCTCTGTAATTAATTCAGCATTGTGTCATTAGCAATAACTAAAGCACTCACACACATCTTATGGGGAAAATGCACACAAACTCTTCGGATCCCTTTTTTTATTCCTGCTGTAAAAGGACACCCCCGGAAAAACAGCAGTTTGTTTTTGGAAACATTTTTAAAGCACTCAAAATAAATTCCAGGTCTTTTCAATTACTGTGAAACCTCCAGAGGGACAATCACACTCTTGAAGATATCAGCGTTCATGGGATCACTGCTGTGTCGACCAGCAGAGAGAACACCTCCACCTTTCCTTTCAGGTCTGACCCAATTCTACTTGTTGATCAAATCATCAACTCATCAAAAAACAGGATCAGCAAAAAAAAAATGTTTGTTGTTATACTCCAGTGCTATACTTTTGTTGTGCTTCCTGATCTATATCTAGGATACCATCAAACAAAACGCAAAGAGCAGCACTAACAGTACTGCGTTAGTTGTACAAAAGGACAAAACAACTGTTAGCTCTGCAATGACACCTGCTGTATACTGTGGAAGATGCATGGAATACTCTTCTGACAATTGTTCCTCAAAATAGTTTTGCATAGCATTTTTCAAAAACATCCCCCCCGAGTGCGATCGAGATGGTGTAATAGACAGTTGACCAGGGTGCTCAGTCATGAGCTCGAGGATTGATGTCGGCAAGTGATGTCCACTAGGAGAAAGGTGTACATGTTTTTTTTTTTACATTTAAGGTCACATTTCCTCAGCAGTGTCACTTGACACAGAGTGAAAGAAGCCAACAACTCTCAGTTTGCAGAGGCATGTGTTCACCAGCACAAAAGATGAGTAAGTTAAGGAGCATAAGGAGAAAGATGTTGATCTCTGACCTTGGCTGTGAAATAGTTCAAATCCACCCTTGATGGTGTCTGTGCAATGCTAACGCCTGTGCCTAATTTATCACCACAGGGTGGGGCCAGGACTCTACGAGCACCAGGCTACCGCTAACAAAACCCTGCATTTCCCTAAATAAACACATCTATGGTGATAGCTAAACTCCACATTCATATTCTGCGGGAGACTGCGGGATTGACTGCTGTGATTGATGCATCTTTTTATCAGAATGGTGGAAAACAAAGGGGTTTCCTAATTGTATTCTAGGGAAAGGGCTTTCAGTCGCTCATGCCTTAAAATAAAGACACGGCTGTTAGTCTTAGAGGTTCACTCATTGAAAAGTATTTCCCTGAGGGTTACTTAGGTGACCTTTTCGACAGTGTGTGCAATCTTTAAATGTTTGCTATAGCTGCCTATGCTAAAGCAGTTTGAAAACCATGGATATCAGGGGTTGATTTAGGTTAGGTTGAGGTTTTAAGAGTAACAGAATAGCCTTAAAGCTCCACTATCTTAATGTCACAGGCAATCTATCTGCCCCTTGTTTACATTTTTATCCTAAAGCTTGCATCCAAAGGTCCAAAACCAAACATTTAATCTTGGCTAAAATCAGATGCACCTCCACAAATTGGCCTAGTCTTCTTAGCATGTGTGGAGCTGTTGTAATTTAATGCACACAAACAGGTACAGGGGATTATATTACGCATGCTGTTCTTCGTGGTTACTCAGTTCAACATATGCAACGGGCAATCTGGAGCTATAAGATAGCGATAATATTACTGTGTAAGAAAGATCTCTTAAAGGAAAAGTAGGTATGTCCATCCCTGACACAAATATGACTCCCAGAGCAAACAATGAGAGGCAGAGGCCCCCCACCTCAGTACATAAACAAGAAAAAACATGAGCCTCACCAAGAATAATCCGGATAATGCCTATAGATAGACCTGCTCTCTGGAAAGTGAATCAATAGGGGTTAAGCAGATATCCTGATCGTTCACTCCAGGAAAAAAAGGCACTATCTAATAGTCTCTAGAAAAACATGGAGTAATAATAAATGATGCTGAGTTAGCACAGCGCTGGTGTGTCCTTCGGCCTCAGATGCACACATCCAGTCCTCTTGTCTAATGGGAGAGTGATTGGATGTCTTTTCAATAAAGTGTAATGAAAGGATATGTGTTTAAGGGGGTAGCAGAGATGGAGGCTCAGTCACTGGTCTTGTAGGTAAATACTGTGCAAAATAGGTCTGGTTAAAAACAAAATCCATGGAAACCTGTTGTGTTTGAAAACCTGAAAGAACCCATTCTTACTTACAGCTTTTTTTACTCTGCTGTCAACTCTTCAGTAATGAATTTATATGAATGGTTTGATAAAGAAGTAAAAAAAAAAACAAGAACTGGATTTATTCTAAAAATAGTCAATGGCATTTTTTGTTTATTTTATTTAGTTTATTAAAATGTTTATTAAATAGAGTTGATGTACAATTTGACAATAACTGATCTCGCTGCCCATCTTGCTGAATATCCATTCGCTGTGTCTATTCCTGTGATATTCAAGCAGAGCAAGCATTGCTGGAGACTTTAAGTTGCCAGGATGATGTACAATCATCCTGGGCTCCTTCTGTGGCCTCAGTGACCATCATGCCCTGTGCATCTAGACTCTTATTCTCAGGGGACGTTAGCAGTCACGGGCTGAATGCCACAAAGCCCAGAGTGATCCATTTCCAATGAGGCCTCCTGGATTGATGCTTTTCAATGAATCGATAAACGCCAGACATGAAAAGCAAGGTCATCTTGAACAGTTGCGATGGAAATACCTCGCCAGCATTGTCTGGCCTCACGCTGTTATTCATTCTGTTTAAAAGCAGATATCAATCGATCCTCTATTGGTTTTACAGGGAATCACAGAGACTCCCTGCCATGGACATTTTTCCTGTGCCTGCGATCCTCCCCATACATTTTTGATCCTCTGACAATGTTACACAATCCTCATGGTGTAATACTGTATAAATGTCAGGTGATTGATCACAATTTCGTGTAAGACAGACTCTCTCTCTACTCCAGTCATGACAGTATAACGCTGTTCACAGCAGGATGACTGACCCATTTTGTTTTTTATGGTAATTACACAGTTTCTCATATTGCTATTTTAAAAGCAGACCTATACTAGTAGGACAGCTGCGAATTAATTCTTATATGGTTTCACTTTTGCCCTTTCTTGATTCACAATCGACACAAGGGTTTCAGAACAGCACGCCAGTCTTGGCTAGACCAGTTATCCATCACTGCCCCAGTAAGTGTCCTACACCTCCCCCCCCACAGTGTTCCTATTGATGAAGCATTTTGAGTCAGATCTACCGCTGAGAGAGGTCTGATAAACGTCCTCTTGTGGGTGATGCTGGTCTGTGGGACACATCTGTCACTCAGCAGGTGTCCAGGCCCGATAGGGCACATTGATGTTGTGTAGGCTTCTGCAGCCCAGGCACAGTCAGTTTTTCCATTGAGGAGTGTCATCCATGTACAATGTATATTATTCATCGGGGAATTGAATCTGTGTTGCCTAGAGCTACAAGCGGACAAAGGACTAGATGAGGTCAAAACTTCAACCTAACCTGCCATTGCGAAGAACAGTGCCAGTGCTGAATGGTGTCTTTTTGCATTGACATGATAAAAAAAAAATACCATAAAAGGCACCATGTGTGGTACTTGGGCTAATTAGAGCTCAAATGGAAACATGTTCAATACAATGGATGTCAGGAAGCTAAACCAGTACCAGACAGCTTCCTGAGGTCTGTCTTTTAAGGCAGGGAATGTTTTAGACAGACCCTGATTAATAATGGACTCTTGAGCTCCGGCAGGGCACGTTTCCCGAGGCCTCTGAAGCTCGCAAGACACATTAAGAACACGCTGACCAAACCCCTGAGCTGCGGCAGGTCAGTGGAAGTTCACTCCAGTTTTGTTTCCCTCCAGAAATCTCTGTCCTACAGTGCATTTTTTGTATAGGTGAGTGTTGATTGTTGATACTTGTAGAGAAACATTAAAGATTTAAGTTACTGTTTTGTGTTATGTGTTTTTTTTTCGAGGTAAAGAAAAGAGCAGGGGTTTTATCTGTACATGCATCACCTTATGTCCTATTATCATATCCCATAAATGTAGGAATCCACTCTGTAGCCTCTTGCTTGGATATTTTTCAATTCATAATGATATATTCTTATTTTCTATCTAGTACGTTTGTAAAAATGATGAGCATAATACCATCTTTATTTTGCAAGAAAATCGTTATACCCTTATATGGGAACTTTCTTGTCCTGTGTGTGATCCCTGTGCACATCCACTCTTGTTGGAATGGATAAAATGCATGTTTACTTCCTGGAATCTGTGGAGTTTGTGCCCAAGTTTGAGACGGCGCCCCGACTTCATATTTGACATTCAGATTTTCCCAGTCGATACGTTTTTTCATAACTGTCTGAATATCTGGAATCTCTTGTGATTTCTGCCCCAGACCATTCTCTGGAGAGAGGTTAGGGTTTACTAGCTTAAAAGGCCATGTTAACCATAACAGATTATTTTCGGTATGTTATAATGATTTTTTGTGTGTTTGTTTTGCTTTCATTAAAGTATTCCTCTTTGGCCTCCATTAGCTCTGGGCAGCAGTAAAGTGCTGTAAACCTTATTGTTCAGCCTTGCTTAATTTAATTAAAGGGGAATGCTGCCAAGCCTATTGTAATGGGACACCAATGCTATATTTAAATATTTCATTTTTTAATGATATCAGATGGTAGATGTAGATTGAATTGCAGAATTGTATGTTTACCAAAGTTGGTCTAAATTCGGTGCAAAAAACAAACAATAAAAACATCCATAAATGAAAGCTATGGGAGTATTTTTGCAGTATGCCTTTATTTATTTAATATATTGTTGAGAAATTATGTAGTATGTTCCATTATTATTATTATTATTATTATTATTATTATTATTATTATTATTATTATTATTATTATTATTATTATTATTGTTATTAGGCCTATATGTTTTCAAGATATGTCTAATTACACATGCAGCCACACGGAGGAGCTAGTACTTTTTTGTATATTTCTAAAAGACAGAACAAAAGTGTAATTCAAACGGCAGACGGCAGTTCAGTCCCAACCTCATTGTGCTATGATGGGGAGGCAGATTTCAGATGGCATCTAGAAGTATCGTACGTGTGTGGAATTAGGCATTGATGTCAAATGGAAAACAAGAAGTACATAAATCATCTTCATAAATTTGACAGGAATTTTTAAGTGCTGTTCTGCCCCTAAAAATTTCTGCCCCAGACCTTCAATTGTCCGTCTCCTTTCCACAACACAACAGTTTGTCAGTGTCTCGTTTGTCTTTCTTCTCACAGACTGTCTCCTCTTGGACATAAGAAATTCAGGCATAGTCTCAAAAGCCTGTAAACACTCTCCTTTACTCTGTTGAGTTTACCTGCACTCTGAGCTGTCTTGCAGTCTCCTTCTCAGAGGACCCTATCCTAAGAAGCACAATCATTATATTGTATCGCCTGCTTGTGGCCAAGGCAACTCACTGACTATACACTCCTCTACTTTCCGTTGTCCAGTCATTCAGATGTGGGTTGAGCCCAGATTTTTAGGTACTTCTGTTGTCTACATTAGTTCTGAAAGCAGATTAATGCCTTGAGGGGGAAATGGACGCTTCATCAGTTTCTCCACGCTGCTGGAGTAGCAGGGTGTTTTGCCTGAGATGCTAGTGGGATGGTGGGTGCTGACGGTGTTTTGCCACCCTTGGGAGCGCAACTGCGTATATTTTCCTTTCTTTGTAGGATTTCATTAAGATTGTCTAATGGTACCATAACTTTACTGCCAGTGCATGTTTAACTTTAAATGGAAGGGCACTTCTTAAAACCCTCCTGGAATGATTCAGTTCTCTGTGTAACACGCAGTCCATCCAGAAACAGCTCGACTCTTTTTGTCAGATATGATTAAAAATATGTTCCAATTATGAAATCAGATCTCAATCAGACATAATGACTATGTGCTTCTGCTCCAGCAGAGTTCAGATTGTGTTTTGGAACCATCAGGAGATTTTTTATTTTTTTTTCCCTGATCTCTAAGAATAACTGGAGACAGAGATGAGAAGTACCAGGACCATGAAGAGCTTAATTCGCACATAGGAAAAGTGGGAAAAGCACTGAATGTCATGGGAGATGGCAGAAATTTAAGTATAGGTGTAACATATTAAAAATAACTAGTAGGAGTAAGCTTTACTCATCACTTTCCAAAGAGTTAATTGCAGTATTAGAAGAGCTGCAAAAAATCCTTTAATGCATCTTAGCATCTTCATAAGACAGGCTTTTGTTTTTGCTGCAACTGTAAAATATTTAATTTGGTTTTGTTACCATGAACTAAGAATTGAATCTTCAGTTCATCCATCTAAATCATGTTTTCTTTTGTGTATTTAGATTTTCTGACAAGCAGACTGAAGATTATTCCTCCTATGTAACACAAACCGAGACACAAAGCGCTGTGTTTTTAATTCATGATTGGCAAGTGGGTCGGCCAGAGGAATAACAAAATCCTCTGATGATACGATTCTTAAGTATCGCGCTGTCATTCAGTTACTGATGTTAAGAAACAATTTAATAACACATACAAATGCATCTGCTTTAGTTTATGAGTACGGGATACGTGATTTACTACTTGTCTTCAGCATTTGTCATCCTCCACCTGCAAAAGACAAAGCACAAATATGAACATGGTTGTTTGACTGATCAATTTTCCTCCTACTTCAACACCACCCTCAGTGCTATTCATTTCTGATTGACAGGTGTGTTGAAGCTTTGATTTGGTACCCCTTGCCCTCTATCATGGTGCAATAGATGAGGAAACCCAGTTTAAGACAGTCCTCAGTGATTCAAGCCTGACGGCATATAATGCTGCAGAGTATATTTCAGTGCTGCCGATGTGGGCGTATGTACCTAATTTTCCATAAACAGGCTCCAATTAGAAGGAGCAAGATTTCCTAATCCTTTAGATGTAGTTTAAGCATCACTAAATCGTCAGAAGGACAACTAAAAACATGATATCCAAGGGTTAACACTTAGGTGAGTTACTTCAGCAACCTAGAAAATATAGATGAGTGCCTGGCAGGTCCCACACCTCGAGCACACGTGATCACTGAGAGTTTCTGAATTATTTAAACCCTGAAGGACTGAGACAAGACCAAGCAATCACCACCCGCCCTGCCTGCGCTGTGGAGTAACGGGCAAATCAACCCCCAGCTGCTCCTCCTTCTCCTGGCCCTTGTATCATGAGCTGTCTGCGTGGGTCTCCCGCCAAGAGCCAGACACAGAGCCCACTGCGCAAAATCGCACTTTTGTGATCTCAATCGGTGACTGGGCGGCTTTTTGAGGGACACCAGGGTTTGGCAGGTGAAGAATTACATGTGTATCCCTGTGTGTTTGTGAAGGAAGTCACTGTTTTATTGAGCTAGGGTACAATGCTATAGTTCAACCCTGAGACCCAGAAGATCATGATAAGAACCACTTTTCAGCAGCAATTTGGGCTTCATACATTGTGCAAGCCCCCGTGATATAATACATTACACATACCTTATTTGTACCCTGGTTCAACAATATATGGTTGTTCCTAACGAGTTGTCAGGCAGTAACCGAGCTTCCTCTCATCCCGGGACAGGCTTGTGGACCCTGTTATCTTTCTCTCCTGTCTGGTTTGCATAAGAGTGCCTGTTCTTAATAACTTTTCGAAGACTGTTCGTGAAATTGTCTCTTGAACCTCTTCCGTGCAGCTGCTCGTAATAAATTCCTTTCTGATTTCTGATTGACCATGCGTCTCTCTCTTGATGATTTTCAACTCTTCAGTAGGCAACAGGACTATGGCCTGGACCAGCGGTTCCCAAACCTGGCCCTGGTGGCCTCCCTGGACGCCTGAATGATCTCAACCTGTTTCAGAGCTGAAAAGATTGAAATAAGACAATCATTCGTTCATTTAAAGGATTCAATTTCAAGCACTGTTGGAATGAGAAACAAGCAGACACTGGGGTCTCACAGGTCCGACAGTGACTGATCAACACTTTGACCTGGCCAAATTGCAAACTTGTACCCACATTGCGTTTTCTTTCATAGGTATTACAAAGTGGTTTCACTCTATAAACCGAACTGTGATTCTGTGCAAGTTTTTAATTTGTGATTGATGAGTAGGTTAGAATTAGGATTTAGTCTAGGCCTGTATCCGTCTGTACCATCAGAAATTGTATTAAACTGGAAATGGCCTCGTTAAAATGAATACCGGTATAATGTATGCTATATACAGTAGTGCAAGGACTGTATTCACTTCATAGAGAGGGAGTTGATTTATCATTTTGTATTGAACATAAAATTATTATTTGACATTTTTTCGAGTTTGACATGCCGACAGAATGTGACTGGGCAGCACTTGCATATGTTTAAGAAACCCACAGATATAAACAGAGCTGAGGGTTTGAAACATTTGCATGTAGGCAACCAGCAGATACATGGTCTCTTCATTTAAACACCTGTGGTTACACCTCATATAAACTCAGAGCTAACTTTGAAAGTTTAATGAACAGTGCCATTCTAAGTGTTCAGTAAAATTAGTTTGTTTTGTGCTTATTGACGAGCATATTCTCACTCATAGCCTGAGTCATTCAAGCTCTGCCTATCATTTCATCTCGGCAGCTCAATACCCTGCTGAGTTACTTTTTTAATATTTCCGAGTGACGTGATTGAAACTCCAGTTAAATGAATACAGCACTGTCATTTATTTTCATTATGTTGCTTAGTCACTTAATCTATCGAAATACCAAAGGGAAAGGTTTGATTGTATTTCTTTAGCCCCAAGCAAAGTGTAAACCTTGCAAGGTTAGTTGCATCAAATAAGATCACGTCAGAAGCAATCACGCTCGGCTCAGCATTTATAATGTGAATGCGAAACAGACAGCTTGGAGGTGAGGGCAAGAAAAGCAGACCACCAAAGTATTGGCTTTGAATATTTGTGTTTGAATATTGGCTTTGAATAAACTGATTCTAAACTGTTAGAAATAAATACACATATATATATATAAATAATAATAATATTACTGCATGGTGAAGTCTTCTGGGATATCACACAGTTTTTATTTCAGCCTTTGCCACAACTTAGGAAAATACACATGGGCTGTATTAACACAACATCAAGCACAGAACAGAGCAAGAGAAAACAGTTGAATCAGATAGCTCGGCCCTGTGCCTCTTGTAGTGACCAGCTGGTGGATTTATTCTGGGACGCCGTTACTGGAATGGAAAACCTCATTCCAGAGCATCCCAGAGATGTTCCAAGGGTTTACATTCAGGTTACCTTGCAAGGACAGGCCAACCCTGAGATTCTTTTGTCTCCCAGCAAGTTGACTAAAAGTCTTAATTTATTTTATACTCATCAAACACATTTGAGAGACACAGCTGCTGCCAAGGACAGAAAGATGAATTGATGTAGTTGATCAGTGTTAGTTGAAGCATAGAAAGAATGCTTAGCAGGGTCAGCCGTGACAGCCCGTCCTCAAAACATCCTGCCACCTTCACTGTAAATGCCATGTCAGAGAACAAAACTTAAAAGCGCTCCATATCGGGTGCATGTGGCCTTTGTGAATTGTTTGGGCAGATGGTACTGTGATGCATCAGTAGGGAGGACAATAGCTTGACGGCTCTGTGGTATGAGCTGATGGGACAACGCTCCCCTTTCCATATGCCCTGAAATGCTCAGGGATGCTATGAACTATTAATGCGTGTGTTTCGTGGTGGAGCCTATTGTTTTACCACTGATATCAAGGAAAAACTAAAATAAAAACAACTGAACTCCAACATGCAGTCTGGGTTGTGTTCTGGTAACCTGCAGGATGGGGATTGCCTCACTGGTCTATTGACATTCAGGCCTATTAGTGCTGAATGACTGGGTGAAGAGTTGGTCCCCATCTTCCTACTATCTTGCTATCCCTAATCATTTCCTCCCATATTTTGAATTGGCCTGCTATCCCCTCAGTGCAGGTATCTTCTACAGAAGGCACAATGGCTGGTGCAAGTTGTGCTCTTTTGTTTGTTTTTTAAAGGATTCTATTCGGTAATATCATTATATTTTTCAGAAACTGGGTGAGGGAAATCAGAAAGAAAACGCCTTAGGAACAATATTTGTATTATTTTTTTGTACAAAACTATTGCCTATGATCATATCTGCAAGAGTAGGTCTGTGTTCCAGAGATAACGAACAGAAATCGTTGAAGCTGCCGGTGGACTGTGAGAGAGAACTAGCGTAGCCCTCGCTTTCTGTCTGGTGGGATCCTTCATTATCACTCCATTGTGGACTCTAACTGTGTATCATCAAAGAAAGATAATTTAGAAAAGATCTATGGTAGTGATTTGCCTCGAGTAGTGGTCTCAAACTGTTTCATATCTGAATGTAAAAAAAGCACGCTTAAAAAATAATAATTGTGTTATTGAATTATGCGCATCGGTTGTTAAAATAAATCAATGCATCTTTTCATTATCCATTCCTTGATGCAATCACGGCCAAACCTCCTCCTCCTTACTCTCTCCTTCCTTCCCAGGAGGCCATTGCTCATCTCCACAGGTAATGGGATCGAGGAGAGGAAGAGGGGCAACAAGAGGAAAGTAAATCCACAGAAGCCACACTATGCTCATCTCCATCTAGTGATCCAGCCCATCTCCTTTTGTTAGAAAGTCAGTCAGATCTTGATCTCTCTCTCCTTCAAACAAGTTATTTCTCCTCCGCTGATTTTCTCATCACTTTCTCTTCTCTGAATCCCCCAAGCCGATGCTCGGTCCACCAAAGGGAAGGCTGAAGAGACTTCTTGAACAGCTGGAAACGCAAAAGCTCCAGTGTTAGCTTGTCTGATACTGGCTTTCATGCTGCCTTCAGAGAAAGGTAGCCCACAGCCTCAATAAAGCAGAAAGCCCCTTTGATCTCGTGCGACTCCTCGTCTTTCTGAGCTGTTCCTTGTGAGGGAGGGCGGGGGGGGGGGCTTCTAGCGAGGGTTTTATTATATGGTGGAATTAGCTGAATTTCCAGGCACGTGTCAACGGCCTCCCAATGTCTGCAGTCCCAAGAGAAAGACAAACTCTTGAAGGCAACGAATGCTCAGAATTTAAGATGCTGGCCAAATTTTGTATCTAGTCATCTCTGTTGTTATCTCTGTCCTGTTGTTTTGATCGCAGTCCTAATTTGGAAAACTGGAAAGAGTTGTCAGAAAGTGTCAAGTTTCCCATGTGACTTTCCTAATATCATGTGTTTCCTAGTATCAGGTGTTTAAATCAGTGTAACTTGGCCATTATTATGGGTATTTGTCTTCCTCAAAGTGGAGGGTTGTTGAAATGAGTAGCCACGTCTCGAAATGTATATTTGAAGGAACTTGAAGGGAAAGTGTTTAATTTAAAAGATATGCCATTTCTGTTCTGAAAGCTGCTTTTGATGGGAGTGGAAGGTAAAGAAATGTTTTCATAACACATAATTTTGATTCTTTCAAAAGTGTCTTGTAGGATGCACAAAAAGTGTACAAAGAGAATGTAGTAGATACAAAGTTTTTAGCAGTTTTTCACCCACATTAATTCAGTGATCAAACAACCTCATCCTTTAAACCAAAGTGTTAATGATCCTTCTGTGGCTCAGACTAAAAATCCAGAAGACCCATCAATGTCTGCAGTAAATCAGAAGAACTCATTAACATCAAATCCTGTAGTGAAATTTGAAGCAGGCTATTTGTTTTAATGTAATAACTTCTGTACAGCAGCTCTCGGTGCCAATACGCCTGACATGGGATACCAAGACATAGTCCAAAGGGCTCAATAAACAACTTGGCAACAGATCACAATTCTCCTTGTTGCCACATGCTCTTCATTCCTGCATATCCGGTTTTCATATCATCTGTTACGGGAATTACTGAAGCAATAAATCCTGTTGATGTTATCAATCTATTGCAGAATAATTGAATGCTGAATTTGGAAAGATGTGACCACATTGTGTCTGTGATTTAATCTGACTTTTCTGCAGGGCAGGAACCTGTTGTAGGAGGACATTTTTAAAACATTTTAACAGTTTAGTGGCTTGCTGTACAGTGGACAAAATATGTTTAAATTAAGATTGGCTGTGCTCTCTGTCTTAGGGTACAAATCTGTATTGCGGTTCGATTTATTGTTAGATGGTTAAGTTGTGTTTTCAGCTCTCTCACGGAAAGAACGAAAGTGCTTTTGCATCACCTCCTTATTTGCTGCAAGTTTTATTGCAACATTGCTGAAACTGTATTTAGTGTAGGTTTTATGATGACCTGTATGTATTAAACATCAATAACTCATCTATTATTATAATTATTATCATGTAATAATTACTTTGTAAGTAAAGCGCAGACATGATCCTTCTCTGTTTTGATTCCTCTCCTTTTTCCTTTACCAGGTGTTTAAAGTGACGGCACGTCAAGACAATCACCACACCAGGACATCGAGCACACAAGATGAGAAAGCATGCCTGTTCTGTGGAGAGCAGGGGGGGCAGTGTGAGTAGGATCTACAATGTTATAGAAGCCCTGTAATGCACTTCATATCCCTTTATCAGATATTTAAATCTGGCTTCATCCAGTGTAACAATAACTATAATTCATGTTAAGTAGTATTGAACTGGCTTTTAAGAATCATTTTCACAATGTATTTTTATTTTAAGACATTGCCTACATTTCCTTTTTTCTCTTGCTTCGGTCATGGAGTGTGTAGTGTTTTATATTTGCACCTTGTTGGTGTGAAATTAATAGTGAATGGTGTGGAAGGCATTGGCTGCTGATTTGATGGTTTGGGATAATGGAGAACGAAGCTTCGGAAAACAACATACAACATCACGGAGCAACAAAACAAAACCAAAAATCACACAAACACAAAAACTGGCCTGTGTTACTTTATTGACATGTACGTCTGAATTTAAATCTTAAACTTTCAATAAGGAAAACAGTGACACGAACTGATCCAGGCTTATGAAAAACAGTATAAGAAGCCAAGGTGAAGGTCAAGCGTATGACATGTTCTATGTTTAGTATGTAGGGGGAGGTGTTGGTGATTTTAAATCTGGAAATGATTATCCCTGGTCTGTGTTGTAATGAGCTGTTCAAAGCATGTAGTCTGTCCTATTCATCGATGGGAGGAACAGCATGTGTAGAAACCTTGCTCAAATCTTCGCTCAGAACTAAATTGCTGAGGTCCGTTTAACGTCGGCTGAGATGTCTTTGCAACACCCAGGTAACGAGCACACTTTGCAATCCCCACTTCCCCGTCCACAGTGCATTATTACAGCATTCTATTATTCAACACACTCCCCCTGGCCTTTCTACACACAGATTGCAGCGGTCGGGGCAGACAAACGCAACAACATCCTCTTGCTCGCAGAGAAGCGGACGAACAGTTGTCTTGCCAGGCGGTGTCTGAGTCACCCATAAAATGTGAAGTCTGGGCTTCGTTTATAGTAGGAAATGTGGACGCCGAACAATCACAGGAGAAAAGCCATGCTATTGTTGGAAGTTAGCATTAGGAGGCTGTTGTTGGTGGTTTCTGAACAGAAAATAATAGGAGAGACACACTGAACAATGCGGCTCCGTTTATGTGTGATGACTGCAGACAATAGCCTTCAAACCCCTTTTCTGTTGAGATGCTCTGGACGGTGTAAAGCAATAGTGAGCATTTAACGTGTGTAAACAATTGATCTTGTAATGTGTATTTACCATTTAAATCCATTTCAGTTAACGAGTTGCATAGTTGATGTTCTGGGTGAAAGTCTTCTCATCATCGTTAGATTTTCTGCCTAAATATTGTTTAGTCCTGCCAGCTCTGTACGGATGGGCATGGTCATTGGTCTAGGCCAAGGTGTTGGTTGAGCACAATCTGGCTCGCACATCGCTTCCCCCTATAAAAGTACTACAGATTTATTTTATAATGCTAATAACTCATGTTTACAGCAGGATGGAGCACTGTATGTCAGCAGAAAGATTGGATTGAGTAATTTGTAATGTATTTTCAGCAAAATAAAGAATTAACAAGATCCTTCAGAAGAAATGCAAAACCAAGACAGTGATTTTGTTTTTCGCTCGTGGGTATAATAGATTCAATTATGAATTTATGTCTTTAATACAGCTAAACCAGAACTTCAATTAAGTATACTGCATATGAATACAAAGGGTGTCTGCTGTAGCGCTGATGAGTCCGAGGAACGGATGACTCACTGCAAATTAAAGTTACACAACGCAGTATTACATTGTGGACATCACTTTGCTGTTGTTGGCAGGTGGTTAGTTATTATATTAACAGAATCAAATAAAACAATTCCAGTAACCGTACTTTCATGCCCTGTATTTTATATCGCTTTTTGTTTTCCAAGGCAGACAACTACATTATTAAATCTTCAATTATAGATATTTTAAGTGTTTAAATGATAGCCACAAGGTCTGTAATAGTGTCAAGATCTGCTGCCACCCTTTATAATGGTTTCTGTGGCATGTTTATTGTAGTGCTCTACGGCTCACTCCTGGTCCGGGGATAGTCCAAAATAGTCACTCATAGTCACTGTCCATTCCTGGTTCGGTTTCCAAGGGGGGTAGGCCTTTTTCTGTGTGATCAGTCCATTTCTTTCTCTTCTCTCCCTTCATCTCCTAATGTTTATTACCAATTCACCCTCCATGCTTTTCCCTGCTGGTAATTTGCATTGAATGTCGGTTGCGCTGTGTTTGATGTGCTTGCTTAACGCATGACGGGTGTGTGTAATTTCACCGGCTGGACAGGTGCGTGACATGGTGTTTTTGCAGTTAAAAGAGGTGAAGGGGGTTACTGACCACACTTATGGTGTGTATGTCTTGTGTAAGATCAGGCTCGGCCCAGTGGTCGGTCCAGTGCAGGGTTGAAGTACATTGGGTTCTAATCTAATGATTCGGTTCTTCAGTGTACCAGCATCCTGCAGGAGAGTGACTTTGTTCATGTGCTGAACAGCTGCCAGGCTGAAGGCCACCGTTACCTGCAAATACCACGGAGCCGCGTCGCTCGGCTGTCAGAGGGTGAAATATTCGGGCCCATAATTCTGGCTACAACTTCCCTATCTCCTGTCAGAACAATACTTTATCTTGATGTGATCGTAGCCCCGTTCAATAGAACATTTGTTTTCTTCCTTTATGAATGCCTGTAGTACTGATTCAGCTTGTGAAGGAAGCGTTTTTATTTTGATTGGGGGGGGTGGGGGAGTGTCAGCAGAAAATTGTATTAGATTTGATTTTCCCAACATGGGATTATACCCTGACTTTGATTAATTTTCCAATTTCAATAATTGAATACTTTCTGGAAGTCATCATCTTATCATGAATGTACAATCAGGCGGGGAGTATTGGAGGAGGCCCACAGAGCACAGAGCGCTGTTCGGGTCTCAGCTGTAGGGGATCAGGTAGGAATTCTTCGTGTGGAATTGAAATCGCCCTCCGACAAGGGAATAAGTGGGCGTCTGGACTTTTCATCTCATTAAAAGGGGAAAAGATTAATAGATACAAATCTAATTGGTCCCGCTCCTCCGGGGGGTCCTTAAATGAGCAGTTTACAAAATCAAAGTCATCTTTAATAAGCCCTCAATATCAGATAAGGGTCTGAATACACAAATAAGAAATTTAATTACGGGCCAGTCATATTTGTATATGTATTTGGGTCTTCTGTTGTGAAGAGTCTTGCATTGGTCTGTGTGTTTTTCTCCAGTAAATATTTAAAATTATTTTGAGAATGAAATATGGATTTTCCTCTAGGAAATTGTGATTGAAATTTAGTTGATTTATTTTTTTAACAAACAAAGTGATCCCTTTAACCTTTGGTCTGTTCAAGTCCTGTCTGATTGTGGAGATTTCAAGATTTACCTTGGGCCACAAGACCTTGAACCCATCCCTTTATAGTGATACTACAAATTACACCTGGACTGTTCATTTAGACCATCCAGATTCATTAGAAATGCAAAGGTTTTCTTGTAGTATAGATATGATCGGTGGATAGCTACTGAAAATGGCTGGTACCACACATGACAAGTTTTATTTTTAAGGAGTCCTAGAAGTTTTAAAACAATGAGCATGGAACCCCACATTATAAACTCTTAACTACTTGTCATACAGATATCAATCAGAAAGAATCTCTGTGTGAGAGAGTATCTTACCATGACAATCTCCACCTAGCTTTGTGCAGGTTGATAAAATTAAGTGTCTGGAAACTGGGATTGTCAAAGTCTGAATCCTGAAATGGTTTACATACAAAATGGGTTCAACAAACAGGGATGTTGGGGGTGACTTCGGTTTCGTCACAATCGATCTGTTTATGCCAGTGCTGAACTCACCAAGTCACACAAAGTAGATTAAACAACATCAAGTCCTGTTGCTTGAAAAAACGCCAATAGTACGCTAACATTTGTGAAAAGTTCTGATCTGCGCACCCTTGATCAAATAGGCTAATATTTAGGCTTAAACAGTGAAACATACTAAACTTTACAATAACCCCTGTAACTCGGATTATCAGGCACGAAAACAAAGACACTCTTTCAGCTTTGGGAAATTACACATTTGCTCAAACTACTCCTAAATGATGCGTTGACATTTCACTGTGTGCACAGTGTTTGGTAAGTAGGGAAGTTTTTCATTAAAACCATTCCCAGCCATGAATAATTATGATTTATTCCTCATTTGAAAATGGTGACGTGTTTTATTCATAAATGAAGAGGAAATTAAAAAAGTGTAATTACTTCTAAATGATCCAATTACTACATGAGCAGACACTCCTCTGCGTTTTGGGGAATTAAACCGTAAATCTACTAATACCCTTACTGAATATGGCAAACTAGGCTTTTAGTATTCTGAATAACAAGCACTTTACAAATTACAGCACACTCATGTTTAAAATATGACTTATCTTATGCAGGATATACCCACAATTGCGAGGATTGATTTTTAGTATTCTGACTAAGCATTCTCACGGTAGCATGTATGTGGCATAATTGAATGCTTGAATCAAAAACATACCGAAAGACCTTCGCACACAATGTAGCCCTGAAGCTTTAGAAGGGAAATTGGTAACAGGTTGCTAGTAAACCAGAGGGATACTAACCACTCGACAATAAATGAATTATTGAAACCATTAACTAATGGAAAATTGACAAAGTTCAAGACAGAGAAACAAATAGATATTACACTGAGATCCTACCACCTGACACAACTGGTAAAAAGTCTTTGGATCTCACGGCGCTGAAGCAAACCCATGCCGAGAGGTGAAGTCCAGTGCAATCACCTGTGATGTGGCTGTTTGCATGCGGTGTGGCGCATTTAAATGTTGCTCGGTTACAACACAGAACAATCCAATATCCCGAGAAAGCATTGATCTACTGCCGCTGGTGTGCACAGTGAAGAGGCAATGAGGGGCTCGTAGTGTGTTCTGAATGTTCAAGTTAAGTAAAACTGCTGATGGCAAGTGTGGAGAGCATCTTTCCTTTGATTTAACCTTGCCTTGTGTTTTAGAAGCCATCCACAGCTATAATGGTATGCATGATTGCGATTGAAAACGGGGAAAGTGAAGCCATTTGTACCTCGGCTACCTGAGTGAATGTCCTTCTAGCCTCCTGTACAGTGCAGGAGTAAACAGTACCTGTATTCAGTATGATTGGAGCCTTCTTCCAATTGATGAGCTCATTTTGTGGGAGTTCATGCTGTTTTTCTTGCAATTCTCTGAAAGGTTGATGGATTTCTGGGAAACGCAGAACAGTCACAATAGGGAGATGTGAGGCATTGTTGCAGGTGAACAAATACAAACAGTAATTATTGTCTGAAGGCATAGCTCAAATAGTGGAACGACACAATTGGAAAGTAGTATTTAAGTCATTTCTGTACACCGAACACATCACTGAAGCAAGGTCTTGCTGTTATGTAGTCTGTTTTGAATTGTAACATTTTCACTTGAAACAGCAAGACTTTTATTATTATTATTTTATGTCAATACAAATCGAAATGTACAAAAAATACTCCCCACTTGAGTGTGAGAACAAAGGCTGGCAAAATAGTAAACTGGCATAAGTGTTTTATTATGATTTGAATCTCAGAATCTAGTACATATGCGGTTGTGTCTGTATTTTTAATTTTAGTTTTATATTTTTCATATGCTATCATGCTGTTCTGACACATTTATTCAGAACAGTCAGGTGAACTTATGAGACAATATGAAGCTGTAATTTGGGCTGAAGTTATATTGTATTTTGTATCTCTAGGGGACCCACAGTGAAACCCATCTGCTCAATACTAATAAAATGGCCATAGGCCGCCATGTACATTAATATTTCTCTACAAAGTCACTTTTATTGTCAATAAGTGGGAGATATGAGAAATAAAATGGAGACGAAATATTGGTTGTTATGATATACAGTGAGGGAAAAAAGTATTTGATCCCCTGCTGATTTTGTACGTTTGCCCACTGACAAAGAAATGATCAGTCTATAATTTTAATGGTAGGTGTATTTTAACAGTGAGAGACAGAGTAACAACAAAAAAATCCAGAAAAACACATTTCAAAAAAGTTATACATTGATTTGCATGTTAATGAGGGAAATAAGTATTGGACCCCTTCGACTTAGTACTTGGTGGCAAAACCCTTGTTGGCGATCACAGAGGTCAGACGTTTCTTGTAGTTGGCCACCAGGTTTGCACACATCTCAGGAGGGATTTTGTCCCACTCCTCTTTGCAGATCCTCTCCAAGTCATTAAGGTTTCGAGGCTGACGTCTGGCAACTCGAACCTTCAGCTCCCTCCACAGATTTTCTATGGGATTAAGGTCTGGAGACTGGCTAGGCCACTCCAGGGCCTTAATGTGCTTCTTCTTGAGCCACTCCTTTGTTGCCTTGGCTGTGTGTTTTGGGTCATTGTCATGCTGGAATACCCATCCACGACCCATTTTCAATGCCCTGGCTGAGGGAAGGAGGTTCTCACCCAAGATTTGATGGTACATGGCCCCGTCCATCGTCCCTTTGATGCGGTGCAGTTGTCCTGTCCCCTTAGCAGAAAAACACCCCCAAAGCATAATGTTTCCACCTCCTTATTTGACGGTGGGGATGGTGTTCTTGGGGTCATTCCTCCTCCTCCAAACACGGCGAGCTGAGTTGATGCCCAGTTCTCCTCTGAATCATTCAGATGTTCATTGGCAAACTTCAGACGGGCCTGTACATGTGCTTTCTTGAGCAGGGGGATCTTGCGGGCGCTGCAGGATTTCAGTCCTTCACGGCGTAGTGTGTTACCAATTGTTTTCTTGGTGACTATGGTCCCAGCTGCCTTGAGATCATTAACAAGATCCTCCCGTGTAGTTCTGGGCTGATTCCTCACCGTTCTCATGATCATTGAAACTCCACGAGGTGAGATCTTGCATGGAGCCCCAGACCGAGGGAGACTGACAGTTATTTTGTGTTTCTTCCATTTGCGAATAATCGCACCAACTGTTGTCACCTTCTCACCAAGCTGCTTGGCGATGGTCTTGTAGCCCATTCCAGCCTTGTGTAGGTCTACAATCTTGTCCCTGACATCCTTGGACAGCTCTTTGGTCTTGGCCATGGTGGAGAGTTTGGAATCTGATTGATTGATTGCTTCTGTGGACAGGTGTCTTTTATACAGGTAACGAGCTGAGATTAGGAGAGTCCCTTTAAGAGAGTGCTCCTAATCTCAGCTCGTTACCTGTATAAAAGACACCTGGGAGCCAGAAATCTTGCTGATTGATAGGGGATCAAATACTTATTTCCCTCATTAACATGCAAATCAATTTATAACTTTTTTGAAATGCATTTTTCTGGATTTTGTTGTTGTTATTCTGTCTCTCACTGTTAAAATACACCTACCATTAAAATTATAGACTGATCATTTCTTTGTCAGTGGGCAAACGTACAAAATCAGCAGGGGATCAAATACTTTTTTCCCTCACTGTATTTTAATTTAACTGTAAATGTGAATTTGAAAAAGAACAGGACCAGTATAGGCTTCTGTTGGAGTCTGACTGTGAAGACATGAAAATCAATAATCAATATTCATACCATTAAATGAAACAATAAATAATACAAACATAATACAATAAAATTGCTGAAATGCCTCTTCAGATATTAAAACAATCTTGCAGCAAAAGTCTATCTCTGCCCACCCGTTCCACTGTTCGTATTCGTTAACAATGACAAGTTACTTGACAAGTGTATTGTTTTTAAATTAGATTTTCTACACCATATTTTTACACTAGAAAAGTGACAAACAATTTTATTTCAGGATTTATTTCTCATAATTGGTTTGTAAATTCCACCAGAACATTCTGTACGTCTTTAATTAAATTATAATGTCAAAGTCTTAGGCTTCTTCGTTGTGCAGTGAGTAAATGTGGAGTCCTCTTGGTGCCCTTGGGTCGGGCTTTTGTTTCTCCTAACTCCCTGCATGTCCCTGAATTTTCAAGCTCTCTGAAGGCAGTATTGACTTGCCCTTCATGCCCTTAAACTCGGGCCCTGTAAATCTAATCCACAAGAATTGCAAAGTAGAATAGGAGTGGCAAGGTAGAGTCTTCAAGACTACCAGGCATCTAACACAGATTTAAACAAAAATTGTAATGCCATTTAAATACAGGTAGGTTAAAAACTTTAATAAATAACTTCAACAATAAATGGCTGACGTTCTGTGTTTGACGACCATGGTCTTTTGGCGTGAAACGAGAGGATAAAGGGGTGGGTCCTGCTCCGATCGCTGTGCCCACCGCAGGCAATAAACAGGCCGGTCTGCTTCACAAATCAATTTGTTTTCCACAGTGAACAAGCAACCGATGTACTCGATTGTGTTACTCAGATTTTATTTCTTTTAAACCTTGTTTACTCAATAGCCCGGCTTCTCAAGATACAGAACAGCAATGCTGAGACACAGAAATGACCCATTAACTGTAATCAAGGGCCATCAGGTCTATACAACCTGTAACCGAAGTAGGATATTCGGGTGGCCAGTGTAAAGGCTGTGGTCTTTATATATTTTAAAATTACAATTATTTCTATCTTTATGTCAATCTGCATTCTCTCCCTTCTCCATGTCCTGGTTTTTATTTCCTTTGGGATACAAATTAATCTTTCATACATTTTCATCATCTATATAAGACACAAATGCAAACACTGCTTAAAACAGAATGACAACAATCACAACAACAGCAACAAAACATGCATTTCATTCGACCTGATGAGATACGGCCCACCTGTCACCGGGCAACTGGCCTCGTCTGCAGCTGCCTCATTTTCTCTTGTTTACATCAGGAATTATAAAGGATGTACACTGGCATTGTCACTTCCACGTTGACCTCTTCACACCGAGTAATAGATGTGTGGTATTTCCAGGCTGATGCTAAAAATCTTCCTGAGGTTTTTCCAGCATAATATACCCTTGTAATAGAAAGTAATGGTTTCATTTTTTTAAATATTACACCGGACTGATTTATAATTATGAATAAAATATGTGTAATGAAAGGATAATTAAGGATTTATTGGCAGTACGTGGCAAACAAAACCAATGTCTAAGCTATTTTTCTCTGCAATGGCAACAGACATTAATCTTTGTGTCTGTCAGCGTGACTCAAACATTGAAATGGAAGGGGAGAAAATGGTCATGGTGTAGTAAAACTAAATTATTACAAATTGAGAAATAAAAAAGCATGTGGACCCTCTATTGATTCTTACAGTATTTTCTTAAGGTAATTTATGTAAATTCATTTCTTTCCCACATCGAGCGTAAACTGCATTCAGACACATTGATAGATAATAAAACATTCCTGTTACTGTGTGTGTAAATGGACTTAAGCTTTTAAACATCATAGACTTTTCTGGGACTCATACATCACAGGGCAGGGGGTTACTTTAGATGTTGAAACTACAAATCCATTTCACTGACTGTCCACAATTTAAATATAAAAATATCTTCAACAAATGTGTTTGATGGAACAAAGTGAACAGATTTTGCATGGGGTTCCCTTTTGAATTATGAATTATGTATCTTTGTATTTTGGTTGTGATTTCTGGAAGCATTCACTACCTCTCTGAACATCTATGTGATTTTGTGTACTGTATTCTTTACATGACTTATTTTGCAAATGAAGATGGCATGTTATCAATTGAATTTACAATGCACTCACCTAAAGGATTATTAGGAACACCATACTAATACTGTGTTTGACCCCCTTTCGCCTTCAGAACTGCCTTAATTCTACGTGGCATTGATTCAACAAGGTGCTGAAAGCATTCTTTAGAAATGTTGGCCCATATTGATAGGATAGCATCTTGCAGTTGATGGAGATTTGTGGGATGCACATCCAGGGCACGAAGCTCCCGTTCCACCACATCCCAAAGATGCTCTATTGGGTTGAGATCTGGTGACTGTGGGGGCCAGTTTAGTACAGTGAACTCATTGTCATGTTCAAGAAACCAATTTGAAATGATTGGACCTTTGTGACATGGTGCATTATCCTGCTGGAAGTAGCCATCAGAGGATGGGTACATGGTGGTCATAAAGGGATGGACATGGTCAGAAACAATGCTCAGGTAGGCCGTGGCATTTAAACGATGCCCAATCGGCACTAAGGGGCCTAAAGTGTGCCAAGAAAACATCCCCCACACCATTACACCACCACCACCAGCCTGCACAGTGGTAACAAGGCATGATGGATCCATGTTCTCATTCTGTTTACGCCAAATTCTGACTCTACCATCTGAATGTCTCAACAGAAATGGAGACTCATCAGACCAGGCAACACTTTTCCAGTCTTCAACTGTCCAATTTTGGTGAGCTTGTGCAAATTGTAGCCTCTTTTTCCTATTTGTAGTGGAGATGAGTGGTACCCGGTGGGGTCTTCTGCTGTTGTAGCCCATCTGCCTCAAGGTTGTACGTGTTGTGGCTTCACAAATGCTTTGCTGCATACCTCGGTTGTAACGAGTGGTTATTTCAGTCAAAGTTGCTCTTCTATCAGCTTGAATCAGTCGGCCCATTCTCCTCTGACCTCTAGCATCAACGAGGCATTTTCGCCCACAGGACTGCCGCATACTGGATGTTTTTCCCTTTTCACACCATTCTTTGTAAACCCTAGAATGGTTGTGCGTGAAAATCCCAGTAACTGAGCAGATTGTGAAATACTCAGACCGGCCCGTCTGGCACCAACAACCATGCCACGCTCAAAATTGCTTAAATCACCTTTCTTTCCCATTCAGACATTCAGTTTGGAGTTCAGGAGATTGTCTTGACCAGGACCACACCCCTAAATGCATTGAAGCAACTGCCATGTGATTGGTTGGTTAGATAATTGCATTAATGAGAAATTGAACAGGTGTTCCTAATAATCCTTTAGGTGAGTGTATGTCAGCTATTATGCTCTTAACAAGGTTGATTCATTGTGTTATACATTGATTTGTTTTCAGGAAAAATATTATGTTATTAATGTTCCAGAACTGATTAGCAGTGTATACACCAAACTAAAAGTCTGTATTTCAAACATGTCATTAACAGCAATTTCTGAATTGAAATGATCCTTGTGCTAACTATAGAGCTAAGGAACACAACATTGATTACAGTAGATTACAGGATCATTTAAGGAAAGTTAGAGATGATTTAGAAGGCAGTGCAAAACAATTAATATGTATACAGTAAGGGAAAAAAGTATTTGATCCCCTGCTGATTTTGTACGTTTGCCCACTGACAATGAAATGATCAGTCTATAATTTTAATGGTAGGTGTATTTTAACAGTGAGAGACAGAATAATAACAAAACAATCCAGAAAAACGCATTTCAAAAAAGTTATAAATTGATTTGCATGTTAATGAGGGAAATAAGTATTTGACCCCTTCGACTTAGTCGTTGGTGGCAAAACCCTTGTTGGCAATCACAGAGGTCAGACGTTTCTTGTAGCTGGCCACCAGGTTTGCACACATCTCAGGAGGGATTTTGTCCCACTCCTCTTTGCAGATCCTCTCCAAGTCATTAAGGTTTCGAGGCTGACGTTTGGCAACTCGAACCTTCAGCTCCATCCACAGATTTTCTATGGGATTAAGGTCTGGAGACTGGCTAGGCCACTCCAGGACCTTAATGTGCTTCTTCTTGAGCCACTCCTTTGTTGCCTTGGCTGTGTGTTTTGGGTCATTGTCATGCTGGAATACCCATCCACGACCCATTTTCAATGCCCTGGCTGAGGGAAGGAGGTTCTCACCCAAGATTTGACGGTACATGGCCCCGTCCATCGTCCCTTTGATGCAGTGCAGTTGTCCTGTCCCCTTAGCAGAAAAACACCCCCAAAGCATAATGTTTCCACCTCCATGTTTGACGGTGGGGATGGTGTTCTTGGGGTCATTCCTCCTCCTCCAAACACGGCGAGCTGAGTTGATGCCCAGTTCTCCTCTGAATCATTCAGATGTTCATTGGCAAACTTCAGACGGGCCTGTACATGTTTAAGTTGAGACAGTTTACTATTTCTGTGTGCATGTGTGTGTGTGTGTAGCCTATTTATATATTTTGTGCTTGCAGGGATGTCCGGTATTTTCGGTATGACCATATCTCAAAGGTGGCGACCCGAGTTGTGTTCCTTCGATTACAAGATCCCTTTGTAATGGGCACCTGTAAACTGACATTTAAAACTGTAAGATGCAGAAAGTGAACAGGTGGTATTGATGTATGCAGTATATTTTTGTTTTATTTCATTACAAAGCTACTAGAAAAAAGAGATCCAAAACAATATCCACATTGTCAATCTTCCAAGCATGTGCCTGTGCTAATATTTCTATGGAAACACAGGGTAACACAAAGTCAAATTAATTGCTTAGAAACCTCCTACTTCTCAGGAGGGATTCCTGCAGGAAATCACTCGTCAGGAGAATTTACACACTGAGTCCAAAAGCTGGTAGTTCCTGTTCCTTTTAAGTGGTCTAGCAGATTCGTTTGCCTTTATTTCAGCAGATACTTGCCAATTCTAGAGTCACATGGCGTTATTTAATTATCATCATTTTACAAATGGATGGTTGACATTTAAAAGGAAAAGATAGCATGTGAGTAAAACTGTGGTAAATCTAATTTGATAGATTCCCACTGTGGAAATGCACAGTAAAAGTATATATTGTTTTTATCTCTGAAGGCAGCATCAGAAAAAACATCAGGGTGACAATTAGGATGGTGACAAAGAGAACTGGAATTGTAAACGTGGGAAGTTGTGAATGTAATTTCCATATTGAAAGCAAATAATCAAAGGTTTTTTGAATTTGAAAACAAACGTTAATTAAAGCTAATGATTGAATTTCATGTCATTTCAATTTCCTGTTTTATTGCTTCACTGGGCTTTTAAATCATCCTTTATATCTCTATTCTGCTGCTTGATTCAAAAATATGCTGCTCTTGAAATATTTGGATTGCTGCCTGATCCACACAGTCCTGGATGAAGTTTACTGTCTTATAACGACTTCTTTTCTCATGGCAAGAACAGGCTCAATTATCACTGAACAGCATTCCTGATCTCATTCACACGAGGTTTAATTACATAATTATAATAATAATAATAATAATAATAATAATAATATTAATAATAATAATAAGGGATTTAATTTATTCCAACACAATGCCCTGTTAAAAAAAGTACTGTACCAGAAAGCAGGTAGTGGTTAAAAAAATGCTACTGTGATCCAGATTCCAGCGCTGTGTTCATTAGAATTCATATTCGACCCTGAAAACAAACAAACACAATCCCTCCTCTCTCCCGTTATGTGTATTTACACTGGGATAATTATTCAGGACAGAAACGCAGGAAACGGTTGCTTCAGAATGGGGTTGATTTGCTGAATGTGTAACTGTATGCAAATAGGAATGTGAAATAGGTGTGTTTTCTGGTCAGTGTTGTGCTCTTTGAACGTGCTGTTTTAGTGTTAGTATTTCAGACCTGTCAGTGTCGTTCAGTCCACTGTCGGCATGCACTGGAAACACAAAACCTTCTACACAAGAAACATGCTGATCTATTTCCAATATGACAGCACAAGATGGCATTATGGTGGTTAGCAACCAGACACCTGTTTAGATGACATTCTCTAAAGCATACCCCGAAGTCAGTTGGAGCTGGAGGGCAAGAAAATTATTATTATTATTATTATTATTATTATTATTATTATTACTATTATTATTATTATTGATGATAATAATCTAATAATATAAATATTAGTAATGACAGGATGGTATTTTTGTCATAGTGGGAATATTTTTAAATCTGGACATTCATACTACACTTTATGTGAGAACATGAGTGGCGGCGACAGTTCAGAAAACGTTTCACATATCACAGTGATGGTTTGGAGTTGCAGCTGAGGCATCACAGAATAGCCCACGATTTCATGCTGGTGAGGAACTACATGTGAGAAACCCATTTGTTAAGGTCCAATTACACGACTGTTAAATCAAGTATGTTTGAAAGGGCGTAACAATAAAGTGCTTCCTTGGTTTGCCCTCGGCCTTGCTCTGATTGCTTCTCCGTTTCTCATAATGCAGTTACAAATGTGAACAACAACAGAAACCCATCATCACCAATCTCAGTTTGGTTGCGCGATATCATCTCGATGCTCCGTCTCGTTAGTATAGGTTTACCCTCTTATTGTTATGTTACTGATAAACAAAATACATTACGACCGTTATCCTGATGAAGCCATATTATTGCATAACTTTTGGCATCTCAAATAAAAACGCAGCGTTGGGGTTTGCGATTTGTTTCTGCACTTAAGGAGTATCTCCTTCCAGATTAAATATAAATGGAGGCTTTCTCATTTAGCCAGAGGTTTTCTAGGACATTTTTCTTAGTTTTTATTTGACTAAGTTATCAAGGGAATGTAAAATGATATCTTGACACAGTGAGTTGAACCATCTTTGTTATATTTCCAACAAATATCATGGTTGTATGTTTATAAAGAGCAAGTTGAAATCGTTCCTTTGAGAAGATAGTAATGGCATAACAATGAGGTGGAAGGTCAGCTGAAAGCATCCATTTTGTACGTGCATTACATGTTGAAAATATCGTTTGTCCCCTGTCTCTCTTAATTGAAAAAATATAATATCCTCAATCAACTGAAAAGACAAAATATGATTTTTAATGTCTGCTTTGGAAATTATGAAATTAGGTTACAATACTAAAGATGATTTTAAATACAAATTGCTTCAAACTACATTTACATAATAATGTAATACAATTAAGGCATTACAATAATTTAATTCCTAAATCTGCCTAACGAGATTTGACTAATTTACAAACGGAACTAATTTCAAAAGAAAGTGCAGCCAAGAGCGGAATGTCCCCGGTTCTGTGAAAGCTGGGTGGGTGAGTTAAGACATATTGAAGTAAAACATGGTCCGACACTTTGGTGTCTTTGGGTTCTGTGTCACTCTGCCAAACTTCTAAAGCTTGTGAGAGGAAAAAGATTAGAAGACTTGAATGTAGTGTGAGATGAAAGTAAGACTGAAGGCGAAGCCACCATCAAAGAACAAGAATGAAGCGAAACGCCAGAGCTGAATATTTCACACGTCTCCTTCCGCAACGGAGATCTGAGCAGATTTCAACTAGCAGAGAAAAAACAAAAACGATCAAGTGCATGGTTTAAAATATGGATGAAACACAGCAGTTTCATATCAAGATACTTATGGACTGTAAATTGAGATTGTTTTGTCCTTTAATACAGCAAATAATATAGTCACCCATAAAGTGAATGGTTAGATATTGTTTTGTATCGATTTCACTGTGATTAATGCTGTGGTTATGCCAGGAACAAGATGTAGAAGATATACAGATATACAGATATACGGGTGTGTATTGGCCTTAAAAGCCTGTAGTTCTTTCATAGCTGCCATTGGCCTCTTGGTAGCCTCTCTGATCAGTGTCCTTCTTGTTTGGTCTTTCAGTTTGAAGGAATGTCCAGATCTTGGCAGAGTCTTGGTGGTGCCAAACACATTCCACTTCTTAATAATGGTCTTGACCGTGCTTCAAGGGATAATGAAAGCCTTTTATATTTTTATACCCAATCCCTGATCTGTGCCTTTGAACAACTTTGTCCCAGAGTTCTTTTGAAAGCTCCTTGGTGCTCATGGTTGAGTCTTTGCTTTGAAATGCACGACCCAGCAGAGGGAACCTACAGGAGCTGAAATCATGTGAGTCACTACAATTTGACACAGGCGGAGGCCACTTTACTTGGTGTGTTTTTAAAGGCGATTGCTTATACCTGAGCTAATTTAGGATTGCTATTACAAGGGGGTGGACATGTATCCAACCAAGCTATTTCCCTTTTTATTTTTAATAAATTTTCTACAAGTTTCTAGAATATTTTTTCCACTTGGAAGTTGTGGGGTAGGTGGGTAGGATACATTAAAAAACAAAAACAAAAATGATTTTACTGCATTTTAATTCCAGGTTATAAGGCAACAAAATGTAAACATGTTGAAAGGAAGTGTAGACTTTCTATAGGCACTGTATATACACTACCGGTCCAATGTTTAGAACACCCCCATTTTTCCAGTTTGTATTGAAATTTAAATAGTTCAAGTCCAGTGAATAACCTGAATTGATACAAAGGAAAGCAGTACCAGCGCGTTTCATTCTCAAACACATCCGATTTACAGTTTCCGTGACGCCTGCCGTCATTCAGTGCCCGGAGGTAAACGCGCAGGGGTCTCATTCAGACGGTCACAGATCACTCAGTTTCGATCGGATTTATTTGCAAATAGGCTTGCTTTGTTCAGAACGACCTAACGATTAATCCAATCATTTATTTGATGTTCTATCAAACACAGAGAAGTTCAGATCCAATTATGTACACTGTAAACAGAGTTTTCCATCTTTACATTTTGAGCTCTCTACTGGTGTGTGTTGCTTCTACCAAAATGTGGATGGTCTTGTTTTCATCAGTAGACTGTCTGGTTCTAGAATATGTCATAATTGTCAATATTTTCTGAGATTTTCTGTATTCCTGCTCAGACCCAAGTATCCCCCCCACCCCCCCATTTTAGAATTCATGGGATACCAAACACTTGGCAAACAACACAACAGTGAAGAGTACACATGGGATTAAAGAGAAGCACAGGGATTTGGTGCCCTTTTAAGGTGCCCTCCAAAATGGAGGTTTTGACCGGTACTGTACATATATATACACCGATCAGCCATAGCATTATGACCACCTGTCTAATATTGTGTAGGTCCCCCTTTTGCCACCAAAACAGCCCTGACCCGTCGAGGCATGGACTCCACTAGACCTCTGAAGGTGTGCTGTGGTATCTGGCACCAAGACGTTAGCAGCAGATCCTTTAAGTCCTGTAAGTTGCAAGGTGGGGCCTCCATGGATCGGACTTGTTTGTCCAGCACATCCCACAGATGCTCGATTGGATTGAGATCTGGGGAATTTGGAGGCCAAGTCAACACCTTGAACTTGTGATTCATCAGACCAGGCCACCTTCTTCCATTGCTCCGTGGTCCAGTTCTGATGCTCACATGCCCATTGTAGGCGCTTTCGGCAGTGGACAGGGGTCAGCATGGGCACCCTGACTGGTCTGCGGCTACGCAGCCCCATACGCAACAAACTGCGATGCACTGTGTGTTCTGACACCTTTCTATCAGAACCAGCATTCACTTTTTCAGCAGTTTGAGCTACAGTAGCTTGTCTGTTGGATCGGACCACACGGGCCAGCCTTCGCTCCCCACGTGCATCTATGAGCCTTGGCCGCCCATGACCCTGTCGCCGGTTCACCGCTTTTCCTTCCTTGGACCACTTTTGATAGGTACTGACCACTGCAGACCGGGAACACCCCACAAGAGCTGCAGTTCTGGAGATGCTCTGACCCAGTCGTCTAGCCGTCACAATTTGGCCCTTGTCAAAGTCGCTCAGATCCTTACGCTGCCCATTTTTCCTGCTTCTAACACATCAACTTTGAGGACAAAATGTTCACTTGCTGCCTAATATATCCCACCCACTGACAGGTGCCATGATAACGAGATTATCAGTGTTATTCACTTCACCTGTCAGTGATCATAATGTTATGGCTGATCAGTGTATATATTTACCTGAGTTCTGATTCCTCCTCCTTTTTCTGCATGAAAAACAAAGCCATGCATAAGATCGAGGACGAGTGATCATTCACAGACCAGATTCTGTCCCGTCTCAAAAACCAGAACCACATGACCTTGTTAACCTTCACTCTGGAGTTGTGTCTCTGCCTCTCAATGCACACAGCCCTGTCACGGATAATCACTCATCATATATTCTATCTATAATGGCTGTATGTAAATATAGATACCAGGGATACTTTGGGAAACTTACTCAACACCATGTTTAAAAAAATGCCATCCTGTTTAATTGGCCTTAGCAGGAATCACATTCACATCTACTCCCATTAAAATCTTGTTAATATTGATGAAGGCATATTGTATGAGGAAGTGAAAGTTAATTAACCTTTCGCATGGTGTTTTTTTATGAGCTACACATGATTTTTTAATTATAAGAAAATATTGCATAATTAATAGAGGGCTTCAGTTTATCTATGTTTTAAGTTTAAACTGTATTTTTTAAATATAGGTGACTGTAAAAACACCCATTTTTGGACGGGACTCAAGGTTTCGTGGCTGCTGTAGCTTCACAAATGTCCTTGATTCACACTGGAAACCTTTTAGTACTTTTTACTATGAACCACACTAAAAGGCTTCAGTGTTACAGAATAGCTGGCTCAGGCCATGTTGCTTCTCTCCCGCACCTCCCACGTACACAATACAGGTGAATCTGTTCCTCAAGGGCAAGCCTGAAAGCCTTTGTTCCACATGTTTAAATTCATAAAAATGACACATCGCTGCTTTGTGCGAGTTCTTCATTTTCCACCACTGACCTTTTTTGGCTGAAAATGTAAAGCGTGAGTCATTGGCTGAGCTGGGCGATGTGCCGCCACCGCAGCCAGAGAGATTTCGACGAGAGCGGTAAATACATTTGTGATGGTGGAGGGTGCTTAGTTACATTGATACTGGCATTTGTGCCCGATGTGAGAACCAAATCAAGGCAGCGTGAACAACACGACCAGTTCTCCCGTTTAAACTCAGATACGTGTCTTTCTTCAGGTGAAGTTTTTGTCTTCTGTTCTTTTAGGTTATTTTTATTTCGCCTTCATTCTTTACTTAAACATTGTCTGTATGTTTTCCACTGTCAAAAATAACTTGGCACAAGAAATAAAATAACTAAATTATTGAATGAATGAATTAATTAATATGCAGTTATTTATCAACAATTTCCTTATAACATAAGGAATAGATCCTAATAGATCATATCACACCACCATTGTCTTACAGTTGCTAACACAATTTAGGGCTTAATCAATCAATTTCATTTATTTTTTAAACTCTACCACAATAAATAATACGACAGATACGAAGCTGGCTTAACGCACTCTCATTTTATGTCATCTTTAGCTGCAGAAAGCCCCAAGTTGATGAAAACGATACCTAATCAGCAACTGTCTGCTGTGTTGTGATAATTTTTTGTCCTGTAAAAAGACACAAAAAATACCCATCTTCCGAGGATCCTTAATCAGAAGTTCTACATATATAATTCAGAAATCAAAACAAATCGTTTCACTAATTAACCTATTTAATATTTCACACCAATCAAGGTAATGAACTCATTATTTTCCAGGCATCCCTTGTCTTGTTTGCAGTGCACTCGAGAAAGTGGCTGTTCAATGTGTCATTTGTCATCTGGAGTCCAGACTCCTGACACCTACACAAGGGAGCAAAGAAAGGCTGTTAGTAGACCCAGAAGTCCTGCTTTCTCTTAGACTGAGAAAAATCGACTCCTACAGAGGACAGATTGTTGGGATGTGACACAAAAGCGATGCTAAATTGTGTACTAATGTTGGACACACAGTTTGTCGCATTGTGTATTTGTTCCTATTGATTTGAAATTGGTTTAAAACCAATAATGAACACAACAGGTTGAATAGATGACAGTTGAGGTTTAAATTAAAAACAAATTGCAGGCATACCTATGAGCAGTTTATTTATTTATTCCACTGTTGTGATCATATTTCCATCAACCTTCCTGTGATTTCGATGCAGTTCTGCAGAAGGATCGGATGCTTTTATGTTTTATTATGGTGCACAAACGATTTGTCTCTCTGCACTCATTTTACCTGTGTTTTAATTTATTCTCTCACTCTGCAGTTTCTTTTAGAGTGCATTGTGTCTAATAAGGTTTATTATTACTCAGTTTTTTTCTTGCTTAGTTGAGCATGACCAATTTAAACCTTTGCTCCAAAACAACACAATGTCATTTTTCATTTTGGCTTCTTTGATTTTCCCTGCATGTTCTGACGAAATTGCAAAATTGTATGGGAGGTTCACCGTAAATCAAAACACGGTTATGAATCCTTGAACAACGTGGCTACTTTCTGTGTGGGCTAATAAAATATGGCCTAAGAGTATCTTTCCAGTAACAAGTGAAATATTATTTTATTGTGTATGTGTGTGTGTGTGTGTGTGAGTGTGTTGCAGTTGCAGGGGGGGTGTCTTACTCTATAAAGACTGAAAACCAGAATGGTTATTTATTATTTAAACAGAATAATAAAAATGATAAATCAAATCAGTGCCAAACGAAACCTGTACTCTCCTAAGTCATCGCAAATTTGCACGCTTGCTTTCAGATTGAGACGATTTTTCTTTTGCGCATTTCCATGCCATACATCTATAATGTCCTTAAGGCTGCCAGATTAGATCCCAGGGCTCATGTCAGGTTGACTATTAAGCACCTTGCTGTGTCAATTCATTGATTCGCCATCAGAGCAGCTCTAGGAGACAGAAAATGTTGAGATTTTGAGAACGGCTTTGGTTCCGCTTCAGAAAAGCCCATGCACGTTTTTAGCTTTGAAGTATGTCAGGTTTTAGCCTCCTTTTCATTTCGATATAAGAACATAAGAACATAAGAAAACTGACAATCGAGAGGAGGCCATTCAACCCATCGTGCTTGTTTGGTGTCCATTAATAACTAAGTGATCAAGGATCCTATCCAGTCTGTTTTTGAATGTTCCCAAATTGTCTCTTCAGCCACATCGCTGGGGAGTTTGTTCAGATTGTGACGCCTCTCTGTGTGAAGAAGTGTCTCCTGTTTTCTGTCTTGAATGCCTTGAAGCCCAATTTCCATTTGTGTCCCCGGGTGCGTGTGTCCCTGCTGATCTGGAAAAGCTCCTCTGGTTTGATGTGGTCGATGCCTTTCATGATTTTGAAGACTTGAATCAAGTCCCCACGTAGTCTCCTCTGTTCCAGGGTGAAAAGGTTCAGTCCCTCAGTCTCTCAGTAGGACATTCCCTTCAGACCTGGAATAAGTCTGGTTGCTCTCCTCTGAACTGCCTCTAGAGCAGCGATATCTTTCTTGAAGTGTGGAGCCCAGAACTGTCCACAGTATCCAGATGAGCTCTAACTAGTGCATTGTACAGTCTGAACATCACTGCCCTTGTTCTCAATTCTACACTTTTGACAATATACCCTAACACTCTGTTTGCCTTTTTTATTTCTTCCCCACATTGTTTGGCTGGAGAAAGTGAGGAGTCCATGTAGACTCCTTGGTCTTTCTCATGCGATACTTCATCCTCCCATAGTGTAATTATAGTGGACATTTTTGTTACCTGCATGTATTACCTTGCACTTGTCCACATTGAATTTCATCTGCCAGGTGTCGGCCCACAACTGAATATTATCTAAATCCCTTTGAATAGCCTGTGCTGCCGAGATTGTATCTGCTGAGACACCTATTTTAGTATCATCTGCAAATTTGACAAGTTTGCTAACTATCCCAGAGTCCAGATCATTAATATAGATTAGATAAAGCACAGGCCCTAGTACTGATCCCTGTGGATCTCCACTAACAACCTCACTCCAGTTAGAAGCAACTCCTCTAATCGAAACCCTCTGTTTCCTAGACATCAGCCAGTTCATAATCCATCTATTACCCTGAATGCCTACAGCTTCCAATTTGAGGATCAGTCTTTGGTGTGGAACCTTATCAAAAGCTTTTTGGAAATCTAAGTATATCATATCATATGCTTTCACCTGATCTACAACTGCAGTTGCATGTTAAAAAAACTCCAATAAATTACAATATACTGTACTACACAGGTGGCGCTGTTATCATTGCTACACTTAAAGAACCAAGAAAATAGGTATGTCGCTTATACTGTAGATACATAGTGATTACTATGCAATGAGTGTCATTAACTTACTATTTAAACATAGACCTGGACCAAGTAAATACCCATCAATCACTAATTACAATTACAGTACTTGCTAGCAGCTATTTTGTTTCACAGAGGATCAATCTCTCATCAAGTAATGGGTTTTTAATCTGTAAGGGTGAGTGGGTTGATGTTTAGGTTTGGCCCAGTCCACAGTCAGTATCAAAGTGCTCCGACCAAGTGATAATCGAGTGTCATGCTATTATTCAGTTATCGATGTACAATGGCACTTTCAGCACACCTTCTTTAATTTAATTGAGTTATTTTGTAGTGATCATCTCTTGATGAATAAGAACCAAATAATCTTGCAAACTCTGATTCGGACCCTCGTTCTCTCGGACACAGTGAGATATTAATCCGCTTTTCTTATCCTACTGTGAGCCATGGCTATAGAAAATGTATTTTTTTAAATCAGAATACCGATATAACCTGACAACCGATGTGCTAATCAGAAACACCAACAGATGCCTCAGCACAAGTATGAATGGATATGTAACAAATTAATGAAATCACAGGAAACGGCTGATAATGTGTGCTCTCTCTCTGTCTCTCTCTCCTTCCCTGTCTCTCTCTCTCTATATATAATTTAAATGCTTTGTTTTATGTTCGTGGTGATTTTATCCTATCTCTGACATGATTGATAACAAGATCCTCTGTGTCTGCAGTACTATAAGGTAGACGAAGGATTAAACACTTTTTTAGTTTCTCTTTTTTTGTTTCCTCTGTGCAGTTCTTTGAACTCCGTCGGAGTGAAGGGTATCTGAGTCATAATCAGCTTTCTCTTTTCCCCCATAGGTGTGAAATAATTTGAATTTGAATTGAATTACATCGAGGTGTACCGGCCTCACACTCACAAAACATGATGTCTTTGATATTCGTAGAGATTCTGGGAAGGTTTGACTTATTGTCAGTGAGATTTAACATGCGGTTACTAATTTTCCACCAGGAATAGAGCAATTATCGGGATCAGTCACTTTGTTCTAAAAATCAAAACACAACACTAAAACCTTTTGTCAGCATAGTCATATCCGAGCGCCCGGAAACTATGTGATTTTAAAATTAAATAAATTCTCTGTAGTCATTAGCTTCGTCAGTCGAGAGAGAGTGTTTGAGGAAGGCTGGGTTATAATTTAAATTGGATTGATTTCCCGCTGGACGTTCGGCTTGTGAAAGAATCGCTTACTCATTCAAAAACAGGAAATGAGCCGAAGGTTTGGGCTTTTGTTCCCATCTGGTAAATCAGGCGCGGGCTGAAGAATGGCTTGATTTTGGTGTGTTAACTGCTAAACAATTATATTGTTTTGTATGTATTCATTTGTAGACTCCTGGTTGCTTAGTTGCCTAGTTTCCCCAGATTATCATGTGGCAGTCCAAGATTAGTGCTAATCAGTGTCCAAAACAAGTCCTCCTGTTTTTATGATGATGCATAACAGCTATCTGTCCTGCAAAGTAATTGAATGGTGTTACAAATGTGTGATTTCTGTTACAAATGTAATACTGTAGCAGTGGGGAAATGTTTTAAAATACAGGCACATATAGTCACAAGGCCATGGCTGGATGTTTTTTTGTGTCCTTTGTGTATTATCTGTATTGTCTTGTCTACAAAACCAACAACTCAAAAAGCAGTGATATTGCTCTTCTGCTGCAGTGAAGTGTTGCCACACAATGTTGCCACAACGTTATCTGGTCAGCCAGGTCTCGCTCTCTTCGGTCTTCTGAAGCGCGGACGTGTGTTGTCTTTCAGGATTCAGACGAGTGTCCCGGCTCTCCGGATCAGGGCCTGTTGCAGGGAATGGAGCCGTTTACGGTCCGGCGGCTGTCTTGTCGAACCCTTCACCTGCCACCCCTGGCCTTCAGACAGGCAGAGCAATACGACTGGGACAAAAAGCCCGAATCGGAGACCATACAGAGGCCCACCACCCTTTCTCTCAGGACTCCTCCTCTGATTGCTATCACGTCGGCAGACACCAGCAGGTAAGACGAGCCCCCTTCACCTCACGGCCCCGGGGTGGGAGTTGTTTTCTCGGGTGAATGTGAATGTCAGTAGAAGGGTGGTAGGCGTGTTTGATTGCTGTTTACGAGTCGGCATTATCAAGCACTGTAGTGTGTGTGCATAAAATGTCTTCTAGTTCACACAGAGAACTGCACGGCTTTAAATATAGGTGAGGACTTTCAACAGCGCGGGTCCCATGTCCTGTACTCCACTGAGCAGGTCCCAGACAAGTGTGCAGTGCTGCACAGTCCTGCGGTCCTCAGTGGCCGTTTTCTGCCAGGTGTTTTGGCTTTGCACGTGGCTATCGTTGGGGGCTGTCCCTTCTGGTTCACCATCGAGTTATTCTGGTGTAACGTTCGCAGGAGTCTATCTCCATCGGCACAGGAATGGAGTTGACTAACAGCGTTCATAGCCTGTTCATACTCAGATGGTCTTTCTATCCTCTGCTGGCGTTATTGATTTCTTGGCATTTACGTTAACTTGACATCCAGTCACATCTTCCAGTTGAATCAGTTAAATAATTCAGCAACATTATTTCACTCACATTTTAAAAGCTTATGAATACAAAAATGTGTGTCTCTAACGCGCTAAGAATGCCAAATGAAAGACTTGGTTTCCGAATGCAGAAATAGCATACATTGTGTTTTTTTTTTCTTAGTTGATATGATAAGGACACAATCAGTAACATTGATTGGTTTTAGAGATTTTTACAGATACATTTTAAGATATTTTTTTTAAACACAGGCCTTATTTATGATATAAAACATTTTAAGATCAATTTAATGCAACTATATATAATTATTTTTGTTTTATGAAACTGTTTGACACTTATTTCATTTATTTCCTTGACGTCTGACTCTGACTCTGACTCGTAAAGGTGTTTACTGACCCACCTTCAGTGAATCACAGCAATATGCACCTGGATCATTTGATTTCTTTCCAAAATAAGGGCAGCTCTGCGATACTAGTCTGCCAGCAATACACCAGTGTGCTTATAACAGAGGAGACAGGTGTTACAGCAGCACCCCTGGGTGTAAGAGGTCTGGTCAGCTGATCCACTCGATGAATGAAACGCTGCTTCTCTGCAGTAACTGAGATTGAGAGCCGTGACGTTGACGCTTCACATGTTTCTGTCCTCCAGAATGCATAGTTCTGTGAATGAGTGGCACCATTACCCTGGTAATAAAGCTGTCAGGTTGTGCGAATGCGCTTTGTTCAAGTGAGAGGAAAAGTGTTTCAGTCCGGCCTAGCCAACTGGTGATTAATGTTATCCAAAATGAATATGTTGGTCAGGAGTTTCTTTGGCGTGCTGCAGCTGAGGGCATTGTCGAGAGGCTTATGATAAAATCAGAGGTTAATTACTTTGAACTTTAAAATTGAATACATCTACTGATTTCCATATTACATGTGGAAAGGTCAAAGGAATATCTGTCAAACATTGGACCACAAAATACATCTGACATCTTGTCTGCTGTTGTTCTATCAGCCCTACAAAATGCACACGTTAATGTGTATATATCGTCATTATCACATATCAGGAATGTGTGATATATTTGAAAGAGTGAAGATATTAAAATGGCAGTTGGCCGGACACATTGCAAGAAGAACAGATCGAGTATGGACTAAGGAAACAACTGTGATGAAAGTGAGAGGATAAGATCAGACGCTTTGCTGAACAACTTGGAAATGAGACGCTGTGGATCGAATCTGGTACATATGTATTTTGTATATATCGTTTATTTGTTCTTTCCTTGCAAGTTCTATCTTATGTTTACGTTTTTAAGTGGCCTTTCAGTGGAATACAAATTAGACTGCTTAGTTTGAATTCCCACCATATCCTGTGCTGGCTCGCTCTCCTCTCTCGTGACAGAACTCAGCGTGGCACAGACTCCGCGACTCGCAGTAATGGGTCGACGAGGGCACAGCGTGAAATGAATCCAGCTGCACTGTTCAGGCCCTGGCATTTCCCTTCCTTCTGTTTGTCGCCAGCGGTCGGTGGTCACAGTTCTCCTCATGGCCGACACTTTGCCTCTTGATTGGCACACTTGAGAGAGCAGGTCAACGCGTGTCTGTGCACAGCGAGTCAGGAGAAAGCCTTTTAACATCCTTGAATGATGTCCGGCTCACCCCATACTCCTTTAAAGCAGAGATCAGCCCTTGCTATTATCCACGGCCTTGGGGACAACATGAAATGCTTTTTACACTGGGTCATGTGGCCATTTGCTTTTGTATTGCTTTTTCTTTTTGTATGTATCATTGAAATGTATAGGAATAGTGGTGAACACCAGTGAGTACCAAGAAGCCTATACGTTCGGTATGGAGTATGGAGAAAGAGCCACAAAGGATAAGACGGGATTCTTGGATCCAAGCTGGTGAAGATATGCTGAAAACGTGAAAACAAAATTGTCCTTTTCTCTCGGCGACTAATAGACATAGACATAGACATAGGATAGACATAAAAGCAATAATTAATAAGAGCTGTGATTAGTGAGAGAGAATTGTGTGCGATGGAAGAGGTCGTCTGATGTCCTGCAGGTGCCATCCTGCCTCCTGGTGTTTTTACAGCTGACCAAACAGCTGATGGAAATGTGATTGGTCTTGGAAGCTGAACCCGAGTGGCAGGGCTTCCACTCAGGGGCGTTTGACGAGCTGGTGGCGTAAATTAGTGTCGTGGTATAGCTATGCTCAATACTGTTGTTCTGAATGCGTCTGCTGTTATTCTGTTTGAGCATCGATTATAAAAGTACTTGTTAATAACCAAAGCATGGACAGCAAGGCACGTTTAACATTGCAATCAAAAGAATGGTCGTCACGATATAAATGGAAAACACATCTACATATATTTATAAAAACTCAAAGTATCTGAGTTTTGCCACGTAAAGCAGTATGAAAATCCAGAAATTGTAGGCATATTCATATACGGTAGTTCAACGACTGGCGGACATAACTGTTTCTATACTTACATCAGATGAAAGAGAGAGGCTGAAAGGTCAGTAGACAATAAATGGTTCCATAAAGATTTGGCTGTTGAGGTTTAGCTGGTAACACAATGGTCGGTACTGATGTTACATTGTTTGACACAACCTTTCTCTTGAGTAATTGTGTATTGCACGATAAACACTTTTCATATCTGACAATTCACTAAACCTCTTTTCATATGTATTAAACGTTCTTAAAGGATTTGCATATTATTTCAAGTACATTTAAATAATACAGTAAAGTGTTACATTCATATTTTTCTCATTCTAATTTAAAGCACCATTATGATAATGGTGGCTTTTGCTCACATGTTTCATTATTTTAAATGCATTTTAATTAGGTGGTTAATTCCTTTCTCTTTTCCTTATTTTTTTTACTAGTAATTGACAATTCCACATTGAAATACACAATCAGTAAATTGTTGGTGATTCTGCATTAAAATACAAGTATTTGACACATTTCTGTTGGACTCAAACCATAATTGGTCGACTGTACATTTAATAAAATATGGAAAATTTAAAGCTTACAAAAGTGGTCACATTTTGCATCCTAGCAGATCAATTCCATGTAAACATGTGCCAGAATAAGACTGAATTGGGGGTTGATTAAACGGACACACCTGGAGAGTGAAAGATAAAGATGCTGTTGACCTTTTTCCGTCTGAAACTGTGTACATTTCACAGGCCAATCTATTAGCCATATTCCAAAGTCCAGGCGCTGTTATTGTACACTGTTGTTGTTCCACTAATTGCTTCAAGCGATCCAAAGCCAGTTTAACATGTTACAGGAAATGAAAGAAGTTAAAGACAATTTCAGATTAAGAACAGGAATACAAAACGTGTTGACAGTATTTAACGGTCTTTACACAAAGGTTATTAAAATGAAATAAAGCTGGCTATAAGAGCAACATATTACCATATGATCTGGATGTATAATAACAAAATTGGCTGGTTTTAGAAACTCAAAATGCCAGTGTTGATGTAATAAACCTTGACAGGATAACATTTAATTTCCCTAGCAGATTCCCCAAATGTGGTGATATATAGGGTTTCTTCACACAGATCCATTAGTCCTTTTCACTATAAATTGGAGAGCTATGCTTTCTCTTTAATGCTGAAAAAGCTAATTATACCAGATGGAAATGAATTTGTTTACAGAACCTTCCCTCATTACTGCCAGAGTCAAATCTGTACCAGACTAATATATGGATAATGTGATTAAGGAAGGGAAGCAATACATTTTACTCTAATTCTTCACTCACACTGCACATTTAGAGACTTTTCCATACTTTGCCAATAGCCTTTTTGATCAGGCACTTTCATTAAGGTGTATCTAGAATAGGGGGGTAATCCACCATTTTGTGACTTGGTGTATAATCGTGTACGTCAGTCAGTCTATATTGCACGGAGCTGAATCAACAGATCTAACCCGAATTGATTGCTATTTTGGAATACAGTCAAGTATTTGCCCTCCTGCATAAACCTCAAGATAAGGAATACGCACAGAATATAAGATTAGCCTCTCATTGTCAAATTTCTTACACATATAATGTAATCATATTCCAACAATACAGGACATCAGATCCAGTCCACAGCCACACAATTTTCTGTTGTTGGTTTGTTTGTTTGGAGAATTTTCTACAAAATATATATCTGTTCGATGCGCACCATTTTGTAAATAAGTGATTGGCAGAGTGTGAGAGTGGACGGCTACGTTTCGACACTGTTAAACGATGCACCTGAGGTAAATCACCGGGAAAGTGGATTGCTGTCTCTCTTCTTTTCCCCTGCAGGTGAATTTAAATGTGTTTTCGATGTCCAAAACATTGAATGTGAAGCACCGCCAGCCTAATTATCTTTGGGAGGCTTTACTCAGATACCTCGTGAATCATAATTGAACTGACCTTGATTACGATTGGAAATTATTCGTATTGCCTTCCACAAATTATAATACATTAATAAATGTTAACTTGGCAGGGAACAGTTAAGAAGTTTATCTATAATGAACCACACTGAAAAGATATCAGTGTTATTAGGCAGAGTCTGTAAATAAAATATTTTTAGTTAATTATATATTAGTTAATCTATTTTTTAGTATATATATTTTTAAGAGTTAAGTACACTTGTTTTCATAGCAGGCACAGTGTATAAGACTGGCCTCACTTCATAAATCTCTTCTGTATGTTGTTCTGTTGTTTACAACTGTAAACTAAATTTAAAAAATATGGAAAGCATAACCTGGGGTATATAAAAAACCTGTCCAAACATCCACATTGTATTAATTTATACTCACCTGCAGGGACGAAGCAAGATAGAATATATTTTATCTCTCTCCCATTATCACACTGTCAGAATCTGCGGCCTTCAGCGGAAACATTGTTCTTTGGCGATTCATGCAGTTTAATAATAATAATAAAAAAACAACAACCTAGTACTTATTTTATTAATAAATGAATGCTTCCCTTACTGGAAATATGTGTAGTAATGTATCTGTTATAGTTTTAATGAAAGAAATTGGAGGTAAATGAAGTTGAGCCAGTTTCACAAATGTGCCATGAGTCATCCCATCTCCTCTTTGATGGAGGGAAATACTTTCAGAAGTTTCCAGGACCTGTGAAAATAATCTATGTAAAGTTGCCCTTTACCTGAATGGGTAGATATTTTTACAGAGTATTAGAAAAAAGCTGCACAAAAGACCTTAATAGCTGGCTAAGGTTAACTTTTAACAACTTTTTCCAACAACATGAATGAAAATACCATAGCTTTTAGATGTTCATGGCCATAGCATAAAGGCTGAGAGCTGAATAGAACAAAAATCCATATTCTTTCAACACTCCTGTGACTATATTTAACTTGGCCTCAAGAAGAGAGAAATATTTAAAATTAAACACCTCTCGCTCAAAAGGAGTCAGCTGGTAATTTTAAAGCCAAAGCAATGCAGTGCAAGCCACTTTCTGTCTCTCTCTCTCTCTCTCTCTCTCTCTCTCTCTCTCTCTTCTTTCTTGTTTTAACATGTAGTATATGTATTTATTATCATATTCATATGGATAAATATATAAATACAATCTTTGAATACATCAGAATTAACCACCGGAGAGTTTGATAGTGTGGTCTGAGTTAATGGAACCTACTTGAAAGGTCTTTTCTCAGCTGCTCACAGTTTGAACCTCTGGTGTTATCTGGTCTTATCAAGGCTGGCTGGAATCACATCAGCATTGGCAGATAGGAAAGATCCAAACTACACAGTAAACTGAGAATCATATCACAGTAGCAGGACAGATAAGAACATAAGACAGTGTCTAATCGAGAGGAGGCCATTCGCCCCATCGTGCTCGTTTGGTGTCCATTAATAACTAAGTGATCAAGGATCCTATCCAGTCTGTTTTTGAATGTTCCCAAATTGTCTCTTCAGCCACATCGCTGGGGAGTTTGTTCAGATTGTGATGCCTCTCTGTGTGAAGAAGTGTCTCCTGTTTTCTGTCTTGAATGCCTTGAAGCCCAATTTCCATTTGTGTCCCCGGGTGCGTGTGTCCCTGCTGATCTGGAAAAGCTCCTCTGGTTTGATGTGGTCGATGCCTTTCATGATTTTGAAGACTTGAATCAAGTCCCCACGTAGTCTCCTCTGTTCCAGGGTGAAAAGGTTCAGGTCCTCAGTCTCTCAGTAGGACATTCCCTTCAGATCTGGAATAAGTCTGGTTGCTCTCCTCTGAACTGCCTCTAGAGCAGCGATATCTTTCTTGAAGTGTGGAGCCCAGAACTGCACACAGTATCCAGATGAGCTCTAACTAGTGCATTGTACAGTCTGAACATCACTGCCCTTGTTCTCAATTCTACACTTTTGACAATATACCCTAACACTCTGTTTGCCTTTTTTATTGCTTTCCCACATTGTTTGGATGGAGAAAGTGAGGAGTCCACATAGACTCCTAGGTCTTTCTCATGTGATACTTCATCTAGTTCTATTCCTCCCATAGTGTAATTATAGTGGACATCTTTGTTAACTGCATGTAATACCCAGATACATGTAATACACCTACTCTTGCAAGGGATTTGGCTCTTGGTGGTTTCCAGTTGATGCGTCTGTATATTTGCTCAGTATTCACATTTCTGTGTGTGGCTTGTTCTCCCACTCTGAATATCTCTGAATATCTCCATTAAAGATCCTAGAATCACCATGATTCCAGTCCCTGCTTTGTATGCGATGCCTTATCACTCGTAGGATCTCTGTCATGTTTTCCTATGTGTCCTGAATGTGATGTGTTTCAAGCCCTGCGTGGATTAGAATAATAATAATTTTTTCTTAAATGCTCTTTTATTAGCCCCCCTCCAATGCATTAGCAGAGCAGGCTTAATGTAAATGTCACATCTAATTTCCATCACAGAAAAAAGGCCGAAGATTGTTAAAATTGAATATAATTGACTTCCATGTTTCAGGAACAGGCTTTTCAATGTTCAGTTATTTCGTATTTAGAGAGTCCCTCAGCGGTTTGTCCTTATTGAGCACTTTAGCAATATTATGTGCCGTTCTGTTTGTTAACCTGCTTCACTCCAGTGATTTTCAAAAGACAAACCGCCAAGTTGAATATTCTGTGGCAGATAATTCTCAAATTCTGACTCATATCATTGAGCAGTCGAAAAAATCCATCTTTCGCCCTCATTCCTTTCAAAAACGCTGCTGTCCAAAATCCTGTTTCAGTAATGAGACAATCCTTGATGGCTATTAGGTGGGTAGAGACTTAGGCTGAACTATATCTGAATATAATAGACTTTTGTAATTGTAATGAGGTACTGCCTAATTTTCAATGCAAATTATGTCATTCTACAATATAAATGAATGGCAGTTACTTATCCTCAATTGAGTCATGACTGGAATTGCTTTTTTGCTCTTTTGAGACCACCGAGAAAGGTCACCCATTAGCATCAGTTGGAGGCCTGATTGAACTGCTTTAAAGGGAATTGTTTGGTTACTTTTTTGGTTACCGTTCATTGTTTTCATAGCGAGAGACGACATGTAATCAAAATAAGAAGCACCGTTCTCTCTTAACTTGTTCCCTTGTTAATAGACTTAAAGGAACAATTTGTTCTGCCAGTCAGTAAAGCCAACAAAGACTTAAGACCTTGACAGAAGCTCGGCCCCTGAAGACTTCGGTGACAATTGACTACTGAATACATTTTCAACAAAATGCCTTCTATCTATTAAGTGTGGAATCTTTTTAGTTATAGCCATTTAATGAAGACAATTATAATTTTCTGCTCTAGGCAAACTTGCACATTTTTCACAACTATCTTGACAGTATTTCCATGGGACATAATGAACAGGGAGTTGCAGAATATAGGAATTACACTTTTTCAATTTTTATTTGCGGTCATGTTTCACTGAAATTGGTGGAAATGCCAACCATACACTCACTGGCAGATAATGAATGTAATTCTGTGTTCATTTCCTTAATTGTTAGCAGCTTCTCTGTTACATTTGATCTTAGTGTCATGGTTTTCTTGTACTGAAGTCATTCAAGTTCCCGTTTAGTGAAATAAAATGTAATTATACTTGACACATCTGTGTATTACTAAACTTAAAATTAGAGCATATCTCAAAGGTCTTCTTTCCATTATGAGCGTTTATATGACACCTGGCCTCTGCAGATACAAATACCCCATTTCCCACATATCAGAATTTACCCATAAGTCACCTTCCTGAGGATACTGCGTGAGGCAGACGGATGGACTGTTCTTCACTTGCTGCCACGGAGTCACACTTCCTTGTTGATGTTGATTGAGCTAAATATGATTGGAAAATATCGAACCAGTTCCATGGAAGCGAATACCGCCTCATGTTTTGTTGTGCTCCTGAGAAGAGCCGGAGCGTTTACCTGATTGCGGAGGAGACTTGTGGAGACCATCTGGTGCAGCACAGCCCTACCTGCAGTCCTGGATGAGCTCCACAGCCTCCTGCCAAAGCCTGGTTTGAATCCAGACCGCCCTGCTCTGCCTGAAGTCCCGGCGGTGGACAAGGATGGTCTGAGCAATAGTGGGATGGCTGGTGCTTCAAGGGGAATCCTTCACTGGGGTCTGTCAGTGTGCAGAAATGGGTCATGGTAGTGTTTGCTGAGGGTGGTTGGCATTTTGAAAAACTTACTGAAGTGACTGAAGCGCAGATGTAATTATTATTATTAGAATTTAATTGGCTGCTGTTGACAGCTGTTGATATCATGAACATATGCAACAAATACAATCTGAAAGCATCTTAATGACCCATGCCATGTGTTGGCCTTTAAATTGTGATTTTCACCATAAAAAGAGAGCTTAAAGCAATAGGAGTTTCATGAGCACAGAATCACTAACATGGCTGAGCAAATGGATGTGTTGCAGGTGGAGAAGAAAGGTGTGTTTTAGCAGCACAGGTTGTAATAGCTACCTGCTATGCGACTGAGTGCACAAATGAAAGCTTTCACGGCTCCTGTTGGGGAGGAGGAGAGATACGGATAAAAAGAGGTCAAGATACTTTCCTGCTATTTAGACCTTTTTAGTCTTATCTTAATATACTTGAAATGCAATCTCTTAATAAATACCCCGCTGTGATTCTGTGGACACCAGGAAAACTAATTCTGTAATCCACTTCATACTGCCGGGGTTTTCGCGCTATAGATTACCGTGGTTGCAAAGCTGGCACCTAAAGGACGATAGTGATGGAAATGCGGCCTGATGTACAAACTCGGAATCACAATGAGCTGCAATCTCTGATCTTTTATTTCTCTATATCTGCTTCTAGGCGGGGATGGGGGCTGGAGAGGTGGCGAAGTTGGATTTTAATTATACGGCTTCTCCACAGCGTCGCTCGCAGAAAAATTTAAAGTTAATTTGCGACATTCCCAGTCGTGAGTTTATTTGAGTTATTCATCACACAATTAATATAATATTGCTTTCTGCCCACTGCGTAGTGCAAGGAAATACATGGCCACTGTAAGGATGACCTACATACAGAAGTATTGAAATGGTGTAATACAATCAAAATGTTATTCTTTTCAGCAGGGTTCATTTCACAATAACAACAATGCGAATCGGAACTACCAGTATTTGCAATATACAGCACACAGATTTATTTTTTGTCAATTAAAACCTCTCGGCATAACTGTGCAGATGGAATAGTTGAGATTTATCTACTGGGATTCCCTCAGTTGGGAATAAATGAAGAATCTAATTAAACAACCTTTTTGCTTTTTGCACATAATATGCCAAATGCTGGACTAATGACCTGAAGGCACCGTGATCCTTATTGTGGTAATAAAATAACTTATTATAAAATGATGAGTGACAGTATCCATAAAGAAAATTGCCATGCCAACCAGAGTTTTGTGTTCATTGATTAATTGATTGGTGAATTAAGTGGTTTATTTGCAGATCCGTTACATATTTCTTGACTAGGGATGCAAAAACAAAATATCCCTGCTTTGGTTAACCTGCAGAGATGTATCTCTTTATATTGTCTTGTTTGGAACCAACCTCTCTCTCTCTCTCTCCATCTCTGTCTCATTTTCTAATGCTTATCTTTCTGAATGATTTGCCGCCTTCTTAGATCTGGCTGTTTACTAGTGACTCGAGTAAGTCTCGACAGCTGGGAATGTAAAAAGTGTTTTGAACCTTCTGTGTTTGTGCCGAGTACAGGTAGTCAGTGCATCGGCACATGTCAGGGCACCATTTGAGTGCATGCAAGAAAGGGTCCTAACTGGATTATCTTGGGCAACAGAAAACTGTAGTGCATAAATACAAATTAGTATCTGGAAATGCATGTCAGAGCACCAGAGTTAAGTGCATACTGTGACAAAGAGTTTCAGATTAAATCGCATACTGGGTTTAATTCAGGTTATCTATTATTTATTTACTCTTGTAATGAAATGATTCATGACTGTAACAATACATCGTCTTTTGATGAGCCTCTGCTGGAGATAAACCTTTGCCATCAATTACATTTTCAGAATTCTCCTCCAGGGTGAATTTGACTGATTTTAAACTATGTCTGCAGAAAAAGTAAGTGCAGAAAAGGCACATGAATGTATGATTGTTGTAAAGCATAGTGTTTCATTATTATACATAGTTTATCAGCTATTCCCATACTTGGAGGTTGCATTTCTTCTGTGTTTGTGGGAAGCAAAGGGTTAAGTACTCATCCTTATTCAAGGACTTTAAGACTCCTCTGCTATGGTTTCAGTCCCTATACCTCATTAGTGCTAAATCAGTGCAGTAATCTTGCTTTATGCTCGGCATTGAAGAACTTCAAACCTTTATAGCTACTGTCTCAAAGGAATTGTATGCCACAGATTTCCATGATAGCTCTGGCAGAAGGGGGCTTTTCATTTGCCAGTAGGTTAGTAAAATAATTTCACATAACCGTAAACATTACTAGCAGGGCAGTGGATTTGTAATATAATTAGATTAAGTCTTCTGGGAGACAAACTATATCATCCTCACATGGACAAGTAGCTTTAAAAGCACAGTGCTCGAATCCTCATTAGCTAAGTAGACATTTTTTAGATTATTCCCTGTACTGACCTACACTAACCAAAGTCCATGATTTATAGATTATCTGTCTTACGTGACCTCTCATCCTCTAAGGTTGTGTCCTCAAACATTGTATTGCAAAATAAGCTCTCTCTATTAAAAACTTCATTAGTATTCAGATGGCATCGCATTTTATCACACAGTAATACTTTGTTTTTGTTTTAAATTGTACATAGTATTGGGAAAACAACATTGCAACAATATATTTTTAAATATATATATTTGAATGCATAATGAATGCCCTTCCATCATACTACTACTAATAATACTAATACTAATACTAAATAACTTGATTATATGAGATACAATAGGCATTAAATTAAGGAGCTATATAGACTCGCTAGGGGGTTTTAATAAGAGGGCGTCTTCCAGGGAGGCGAGGCTTAGTGTGTGCTAATTTTAAATGAGGCAGCAGCACAACAGTGAAGTCAGAGTGAAATCAGAGTTCACTTCTGAAGGAAAAAGGGAAAATAATGCCAAATCGGAACTGGTGCCAAGTTCCGTCTTCATACAAGAAGAAAGAAGGGTTACAAGCTCATAAACAAAGACTTTCTTCGGCTGTTTATGCAATACTGCAAATATAGTCGAAAACACGTCATTTTCTGATTGACAGTCGACGTCAAGGTGTTTAATTAAGTGATTGTTGCAATTGACTTTCAAGTAAAGCTTTAGGTGTTTACGTTTGGCGATCTTATTTGTGAAAGTTTTTACTAGCCTCTGCTTGGTTGGTGTCTCAAAATCAGCAATTGCACCCATGCCACACGCAAACAGGCACAGTCCCCGGCTCGGATGACTGCAGAGCAACGTGGAAACAAAGTAACTTTGCACATTGTCCCCGGCCACTTTGAACTCCGCCGCTTCTGTTTACTGGTGACGTCACCTCGCCGGTAGAGAGGGAGCTGTCCAACTTTTCAGCTCCTGAAGCGCAGCTGGACGCGCCGAGGTGGACAAACAACCAAACAGCTGCCCATCTGCTGTCTCTGCACTGAAAACAACCCTGGTTCAGAGCTGCTGTCCGCGCAGTGCAAGCCCTGAGTAACGGGGATGGATGCTTGCAGCAGTAAAGTGACGGCAGCCGTGGTTGGCAGTAGCGGTGGACATGTGAAAGCGCCCAAACATCTGTGGAGGCAGCAGCACCACCACTCGCTCCTCCATCACCATCCGCTCGGAGCCAGGAAGCACCACAGGGTGAGACAGAGGGGCTTCTCGGACACGGAGAGATACCTGTGCCCAGGAAACATGGACCGCACCTACGCAGTGGACACTGGGCACAGACCCGGCTTAAAAAAATCCAGGATGTCTTGGCCATCTTCCTTTCAGGGATTTAGACGGTAAGGAAAGGCTTATATATGTATATAATGCTGGGCGTCTTCTTCAACAAAGTGGAAAAAGGGTGTGTAGGGGTTGCCTCTTATTTTGAACCCTTTTGAGGTCTAAGTAACACGGTTTGGATAAATGGCAACAAAGTAGTGTGGATTTTGTTTAAAGGAAAACGAGTTTGAATATTTAAACTAGTTTGTGACATTTCAAGCATGTGTTTGATTCAGGAAAGTGTGCCGGGTAAAAGGCGAAGTGTCCGTGTGGGATGTTTGCAAGAGAAACACGAAGAAAAGATGCTTGCGATGTGTTTTTCTTCATCCCACTGAAAATAAAGCAAACTAAAGCGCCCGGGGATAGTGCCCACTTATTATATATATCATGTAAAAGTATAACGACAGCTTCTTCAGAGCACAGGCTGAGTGGGTTGTTTTTCTGCTTCATGTCCATGTTGTTTGTCGGATGAGGAGGCTGGGGGTTGAGGATGAAGCGTCTGACCAAATTGCTAAGTGTTGTATATGCACGGATATGCTGTGGAGGAAATCTGTCCGGACGTGCAGCATTACAGGGGTTGATTAAAAATAAACTCATGATGCCGGTATACAACCAAACCAAATCAAACAGTAAAGTTGCCATTATTAATTTATATTCGAGATGCAACTACTGCAAATGCATTCAGTGTAACGGAGAAAACTACTATTTTGCGATGATTTGACTGAAACACGTACCGGCACTAGCCTGTGAAAGCGATATTTCTCCCTTTTCAACTTGTGCCGTTTGTGCTCCCTGCGATTTATCACACATGCAATTTCCTAAGGGTGTCCTCGTATTTATGCAACTTACGTGGGCAGAATGCACTTGTCTAGAACTGGGCTATGTGTGTACAGACATGAAGCCATCTCATTATCCCCAATTATTTATTCATGGTGAGCCACGGCGTTTTTAATTCGTCTTATTTGCAATGAAAAGTAGGAGCAAAAACACATCCCCCAACTTCTGCACCGACTGCAGCTCTCCCGACTGAGGAGGGCCGGCCAACAGCTGGCATAAATAATGCTGCACAGTTTGTCCTTTCTTTTGAAGGTGAAATCTGTGTGGAGTATATGATGCACGACGTATAAATATTCAATTCTACACAAGACAAACAAACGAGCCAAAAAAAAAAAAAAAGCATAGCCCAGGGAAAGATTAGTGTAATTAAACGGATGTAGTGTATTGTATATATTATTTGTTGAGAAGCATTTTTGTTAAATACTGCAAACGGAGGCTTTATCGTCTTATTAATTATTTTTTGTCTCTTGTATGTTGCAAACTAGTACCAGGATAGAAGATAGACTGATCTGAATTCAAGTGGTAGGTTTAAAGCCAAAGCTTCACCTTACTGACACAGTAAGAAATGAAGGAAAACAAGGGGAGATATCTTCCATTGACAACATATACATATTTGACTGTCTCTCACTATCAGACTCATTCCGTGTAGCCTTGATGTTAATGCCTCAAACACACACAGATATTAGTCATATATCAGTGCTAATGAGATGAGAATTCAAAGATGCACTTCTCTACCATGAGTGAGAAAGCTAATAAACTGTAGCACATGTATTGTATAATTAAAATTTATAATACAGATCACTAGACATTGTTGCTAAAGTACATTTATAGATCACACAGACTTCTCTTCTTTCTTTATTTTGGGATATGCTGATTTATTTTCTTTTATTTCTTTATTTTATTTGTAAGAATCAAACTGAACATGGACTAGAATGTGCTAGAATGGTAATGCTGTAACCTGCTGTCCTTTAATTGTGTGTGTATATGTGATGTTTAACTTAAATGGTGAAATAGGTCAGCAAGAATATTTAACTGGGAAACTCAGTTTGCAAAGTTTGTCTAACCATGCATTTACACTTTAATTGATTTAAAGACAAGTTTGCAGAAACCAGATATATGTTTTAATTTCCAATCACTTGGGTAATACAATGTGATATCTATACATCTCAGCATTGGCATTTTTCTGTCCTGACAATATCAATCAGTTCACACATTAATTTAATGTTAGCTTGGGTTCATTGATCACAGTCCTTAAGGGGAACTGAATGAGAGAACAATGCACACCCTACAATACCAGATACCCAGTGTGTAATAATAAGCATTTTACAGTTATACTGACCTTAATTTGACCAGTAGAAATAAGTGGAGGCTTTGTGTCATAGAAATGTGATTCAGGACAAAAGGTGTACAATATAGTATGATTTTGAAAAGAAATCAGATAAGTGTCAGGATTTTCCATCACAACAGCCCACTCGTCCTTTTATAAAACTCATTTAAACTTCTTTGTAAACGTCTTTTGTTTGGAGATCTCCCATTAAGCAGAATGCATTACTCATGTTTGGTAAGACTGGTGCCATTACAGTCTGTAATGAGAGATGCTTTTTTGTTAGTACTTACTGGGAAAAGGGAAAGGCTTGATGGAAAATCTCAGAATAACAGTCCTGAACAGTTCACATATAAAAGACTATCCTTTGTTACTGCATATACAAGTCAGACAATGCTAGACCCTTTGATATTATACAATTTAATCATTATAGATATTGCAAAATGTATCAACCATATACATTTCTATACTACTTACTGTGTAAATACTTTAAGCAAGGAGGACTTTGTCAGAGTTTCCACTTTAAATCTTACTCTGTGTGAAGTTGAGTCTATCTTAACCCTTTCCTCTCTTTTGAGTTTCTATGGATTGGAAAATAAGTTAGCAATGTGTTTCTCCCTGACGCTTGTTAAATTAACTTAAAGTAGCTGTGAGATTAATTGATTAGCACTAGGGTATTTGTGATCCAGACGATATCAAAGAAAAAGGAAAAGAAAAAAGAAAGCTATGGAAACGTGACCAGAAATGTTACACTCCCCATTTGGTATAAACTAATAAAATCCTGCAGCTTTTTAAATTATATTGAAATAGTATTTTTCTTTAATCGTAAATGCAATCTAGATGTGGCCGGTGTAGTTATATGGAATTAAGCAGTAGGATATATCTGGATGGTTCTTCTTTAAAATGGTTCTGGACACTTTTACACAGAGCTCCCTTTACGTTCTCTAATGCATCGACTGCCTTCAAATACTTTATACTCCAGATCCTTGTGTTCATTTTCACAATCTACAGCTCGGTTCTGGGTGATTTTTAAATCAACAAGGGGGTTTCAGAGTGCTTGCCACCAAGCAGGATTACACCGCTGACACTGAGCTTCTCTGCTTTGCGTCCTGCAGGCGATTGGCCTTTTTTTACAAAGCCTCATCTTCCCCCATTGTCAAATCTGACAAAAAAAAAAAAAGTGATATTTATGGATAAGTTGGATGAATGAGGCGGAGAACATGGGTTACAGTGTAGGTAAATATACACTCACCTAAAGGATTATTAGGAACACCTGTTCAAATTCTCATTAATGCAATTATCTAACCAACCAATCACATGGCAGTTGCTTCAATGCATTTAGGGGTGTGGTCCTGGTCAAGACAATCTCCTGAACTCCAAACTGAATGTCTGAATGGGAAAGAAAGGTGATTTAAGCAATTTTGAGCGTGGCATGGTTGTTGGTGCCGGGGGGGCCGGTCTGAGTATTTCACAATCTGCTCAGTTACTGGGATTTTCAGGCACAACCATTTCTAGGGTTTACAAAGAATGGTGTGAAAAGGGAAAAACATCCAGTATGCGGCAGTCCTGTGGGCGAAAATGCCTTGTTGATGCTAGAGGTCAGAGGAGAATGGGCCGACTGATTCAAGCTGATAGAAGAGCAACTTTGACTGAAATAACCACTCGTTACAACCGAGGTATGCAGCAAAGCATTTGTGAAGCCACAACACGTACAACCTTGAGGCGGATGGGCTACAACAGCAGAAGACCCCACCGGGTACCACTCATCTCCACTACAAATAGGAAAAAGAGGCTACAATTTGCACAAGCTCACCAAAATTGGACAGTTGAAGACTGGAAAAATGTTGCCTGGTCTGATGAGTCTCCATTTCTGTTGAGACATTCAGATGGTAGAGTCAGAATTTGGCGTAAACAGAATGAGAACATGGATCCATCATGCCTTGTTACCACTGTGCAGGCTGGTGGTGGTGGTGTAATGGTGTGGGGGATGTTTTCTTGGCACACTTTAGGCCCCTTAGTGCCAATTGGGCATCGTTTAAATGCCACGGCCTACCTGAGCATTGTTTCTGACCATGTCCATCCCTTTATGACCACCATGTACCCATCCTCTGATGGCTACTTCCAGCAGGATAATGCACCATGTCACAAAGGTCGAATCATTTCAAATTGGTTTCTTGAACATGACAATGAGTTCACTGTACTAAACTGGCCCCCACAGTGACCAGATCTCAACCCAATAGAGCATCTTTGGGATGTGGTGGAACGGGAGCTTCGTGCCCTGGATGTGCATCCCACAAATCTCCATCAACTGCAAGATGCTATCCTATCAATATGGGCCAACATTTCTAAAGAATGCTTTCAGCACCTTGTTGAATCAATGCCACGTAGAATTAAGGCAGTTCTGAAGGCGAAAGGGGGTCAAACACAGTATTAGTATGGTGTTCCTAATAATCCTTTAGGTGAGTGTATATTCTCAATAGTTTTTCCCACTGCTTAACAGAATAATGTTGTGTAACTATTACACAGACACTCTGTGGAAATGCAGTAAAACTTTAACTTTATTTGGATTACTGATTGTTAGAAGTACCGACACAGGCCGACCCGAGAAAGTAGGAGAGACATGAGAGGACTGTGTCAGTGATGGCCATTTGTCTACCCATCTACACTACAAACCAACAAAAGACAAAACCAATCTCTATAATTGCTGGACAGAAAAAAAGATTGCTTCACATGGTTTCAGAAATGGGAGCAGTGTTTATAGAAAGACACGAGAGAAGCTCAGGAAACCAGGAGGAAAACCCGTTGGGAGTAAAATCCCAATACGTGGCTGTATTTATTTTTTCTGAAGTGGGATATCCTATCAGAATAGACAAGAGCCCGAATGATGCCTGCTTGCAAGTAATTCTAATCCATCATGTTGTGCTGTCAAGAATCAAAAGTGTTTACGTTCAATCATCTTGACAGTTAGGAGATGCACCCCAGTGAAAATCACAAAAGAAACAGGGAAATCACAGCATAGTTTTCTGGGGGGTAAACTCGGGGTAATGCGATGTAGTTATTTAGTAGAGCTGTTCGCTGCTGTGGAGGCTGTCAGAGATGTTTCTGCTTTTCCTGTGACCCTTATAACATTTAATGGAGCACAGGAAAACTGTGGGAAAGCAGTAAAAACATAGCGAAACACCGAGAGGGACTGTAAACCAAAATACAAACCATGTAAAGTCATGGCAACACAGAGTACACGCGTGCTTCAACGTCGGGAAACCTGAGAGTCTGTGCAAATATACAGTGTTAAAAAATGATGTATTTCCTCTCTGTTGTGTTGTTAGCTTTACTCTTACTCCTAATAAACTAACTGTAACACAAACGGAAATGCACAAAGTTTAGAGCAGAAATGAGGAAAGGCACGAGAGATCAAAAATACATTTTGTAAACTGATTAAAAGTCTTTGAAGTACAACTTGAAACCTGAGTATAATTATTATTTAAAAAATACCAGTTAAATATCAGGCTTCCATTGTGGTCCAAATGGTGAACGTTGATTTGGAGAAGTAGTACGGTAAATACACATCTTAGAGAATCCATACTCGCTGGAGAGCAGGTCTTGAACTGTAGTTGGATCAATAAGAAATTTAGCACAGGCCATTTTTTCTTTCTTTCTTTTTTGTGTTCATTGAATTTTGTCAAATGGATTACATAATAATACATACATAATAATCCAATAAAGTGGATTTTTAATCATATACAGAAAGTGATTTTCAATAGCGTAGTCTTTTAGCCTGGCATCAATATGTGAGGTATTGTTCTGTCTATATGACATCTTATTATTGGATTGAGTATTTATATGAACCCCCCCCCACTAGTATCATGTCATTTTTGGGCAGATGGTTCCAAGTTCTTGTGTTTTGTCGCGGCGATGTCACATCCTGTGTCCGAGTGTTCTGACCGATTATGTTGAAGAACGGTTGTCTTTGCTGTGAAGCGATGCGATGCATATGTCTGTATGTCTCTATTACTCAAGGAGAGCAAGCCGTCATGACACTGTTTAATTACTGCATCTATAAGCACACGCATGCACACCGAGTGTAGGCCTAAAGTTGGAATACAACCAACGACGTTAGACATCTGTATACCCCCGGACAGATTTCCATCTCTTTGGTAGGGAATACACTGGAAATGTGGAAGGAAAGAGCTGCATTTGCACCGGCTATGGAGACAAAAGCAATCGGAAACAATGGGTTATCACTCTCTGCTGTGGACGACGTAATTCAGGGTATTTCTTCGCTCACTATGTCGGTACGAGACATCCAGTTCGTTCCTCCATTCCAGCACTGAAAGGTTTAAGTTGTCGCATCGGTGGCATTACATGCTGGGAAGTAAGTTTGAAAACAGAGAGGAAGTCAGAGGCATTTCCCTGTGGCGTGTTTGGTAATCTGTTCTGAAAAAGTAATGTATATTTGGTGGGTAAGGGCAGACAGTGCCATCTAAACCCTGATTTAAAGCAACAAAGACCGGCGGCAAAGGGTGGGGGGGGGTTAAAACCTTAGATCTGACTCAGAAGAAGACGTGCTCTCACACATGCCTGGCACAGAACTCCGTAGATTAAGCAAAGAAGGAAAGTACACTTTCACTGTCAACTGTGACAGCGCATAAGAGGCAGAGGCGTCTACTTTGTTCACTTTCTCAAACCTGACATTATTGACGTGGCGTCGCAGTCTCAAGTGAGACACCTCTGCCTTTCTACGCCCTCCTTTGAGGAGTGGCACCTCCAGATCAATACGAGACTTCAAAAGAGGCATGACACGTGCGCTGCATAATCAGAATGTGCCTTTCACTTCCCCTGATGAGGGCAGAGCAGAGGTTTACTGTAAATGTCAAAACCCCACCGAACAGAGTGGGAATTTCCAAACCCTGCCGGTCGTTTCATTGTCAGGATCCATCCTTTTATTGGTTGATGTATTTATGTTGCTGTCAGGACAATAAACACTACAAGGTTCTAATATCATATCTGCTGGATATGAGGAGTTCTTTCTGTCTTATAGAAAATTGAAAACACAATTCAAATAACTTTTTATAGATTTACATGCAGTGTGTTAAAAACTGTTATTTAAATTGGTTGTATTGTTTTATGGAAATATAGCTGGTGGAAAACGTTTTCAGACAGAAGTAGTCTTTATGGGGACCCGATTCAAAATTAAGTAGTTCATTCATTCATTATTTGTTTGTGCACATTAACAAACATTTTAACTCTGTTTGAGAATCATGAATGTATGTAAAGATAATATTCGTGTCACGTTATAATCGTGATTCACAGTCCCTGAAATGACTCATGTCCCAGTAAGCAAACTCATATCAAGGAGATGAAAAATATTGCATTTCTGTGATATTCCACATAATTACGCCAGGTTATTTATAGTGTGTGCATGCATTTCCCTTGAAATGATTAAAAGCTTGAGCGAGGTATTGTAATGGCCTTGCTGTGCCTGTAACTCCTCATACACAAGAAAGACTATAAAATGTTCAATTAGCCGTTGTCTGGAAATCCGTCCAAATGAAAACAAGCTGAAGATTGACAGGCCTTAATATAATGAACTCGAACACTTTCTCCTGACTCAGGAGTTGTTAAGGAAGGTTGTAACACTTTGTTTTGTTGCAGGTTAAGCGGGTGTTGTTTCTTTGATCGAATGCAGTGTCGTATTTTTAATGAGGGCTATTACTTATCCCAAGGTGATTTGTGTGAAACTGGATGTGTCGTGTTTTTTGCATTTTGTACAAAATGGGAATTTAATGGGATTAATTACAGGCAATTGTCCACAATAATGCTTAAAATAAATTATTTTAGTTTATAGGATACAGTCATAGACTTATTTCCCATAGAGTGGGAATGTGTTTTTATGGTTTACTTTTTTGGATTAAATGTTCAAAGGTTTACAACTCCCCTGTCTCACCTCAGTTTAATCAACTTGATTATTGGAATGTACCCTGAAAATATATAATTGATGATGCTTATTATTTTTTAAATTAAACTAAACTAAATTATTACTGAATATCATTTGAAGGGTGTACGTGAATTTGGCTCCTACCTGCACATGCAGAGAAATTAAATGTCTGAGCTATAGTGTGCTTAGCGAAGCGTACATGATGCCCTCCGGTGGCTAAAGCTGCAAACTCTGCAAATGTGTTCAACATTTAACTTCATAGCTACCTTTTATATCGAGGGTTCATGTCTTTCCATTCAGGCAAGGGCAGTCTTCTGTTGCTTTTCAAACATATATATACAAAAATCTGTATGTGAAATGAATGTATTTGACCTTTAAGGCAGTGCTTATTAATACCAGAACCATCATCTGTGCCCATAATGTGTTAATGCCATCGTTTATATATTTTACCACCAGATATGTGATTCTGTCCAGGTTAAAATCTCTTTAATCAAAGACATAAATGTTATTTTTGTTGGAGAAGACGTCCTTTGAGTCCCTTCTGTTAATTTAAAACATTTCCGTTCAGGCCGTTCACTGGTTCCTTCTTGAAGCTTTGAGCAGAAGGTCTGTGCGTCTCTGAGTCTGCTGTCCGTTCACACCTAGTGAACTGTCTGAGGGAAAGTACAGCAAACTGCATAGCAGGCTTTGTATTGTGTATTTGTGTAGCCTTCCTGGTTCTGTGAGTCGCATCCTCTACCTCTCAAAGTAGGGCACATACACAGTAAAGATTGCGCTTACATTTTCAATTCTACAATTTTCATTTACACACATTTCACATTTTGAAGAGGTAACTTCAGTTCAGTCTGTGTAGAATAGCTAGGATGGGCAGTAAACGTTTGTCCATGACAGTAAACCATACAAGAAATGCTTTCCAAAATCAAAAAACCCAGTAGAGTACAATGACCTTCGTCTTTTTGTTCTTTTGCTTCTTCTCTCTCCTCTTCCTCTCTTTCTCCCCTTTGTCTCTCTCCTCTTCCTTGCTCCTCCACAACAACCTCATTGTGCCGTATTCCTTTGTTCTCATTCATAAATGCTGTAATTTAGTGAAGTTACCAAAGGCTTTGTATTATCCCCCCAAGGTTGGAGGTAATTCAGAGCATCTTCGCCAGACCCACATTCCTCCTATCTAAATCATTCACAGGAAATAGGATATTAATGACAGCAGACATGCAATTAGACTTGGTTAGGCTTTTTGTATCAATGCACTCAGCTGCCCTGCACCATTTCCTTCGATGCTTTAGCATTCATTTAATAGGAAACCATTTTGCTTTTATTTGGGCTCTGAGGTTGCTTCTAAACTACCCAAAATGGCCATTCTATAATTTGGAGTTTGACTTCAAGTAGTACAAGGGGTTTGCTTTTGATGAGTTCTTCCACTTAACTAATTGGAAAGCTTTCCAAATGTAATTAAGTTTATGCGAATTACACACCGAGGCAGTATCTGATTGCTGGAGCGGTCTCAAAAACATATTGACCTTCATTGTTTCATGTGCTGTCTGTTAAACTGATTAAAATGAATCGTTGCCTTGTTTTCCCAAGATTTCTAATCAGGCACTTTTTATGTCTTCATTTGCGTTTGATTTTAACATAAACAGACAGCTATCTGAAATATTATTATTAATTAAGTATTATTAAGTTAGATGAAGACAGGCCAGCACAAACAATTGGAGATGTGTCATCAATTCTTAGAAAAATGCTTTCAAACTGTACAACATTGAAAGGACAGAATTTATGCTGGGATCAACCTGCCTTAAACCTCCCACACAACCACACAGATGACAAGACCAACCTGTCAGCCAGCATATGCCTGCCATGGCTTTCAACTCTGCGTTCAGCACCAGATGGCTGGAGCTTCTAGTGAACTGTAGGTCTATTTGGGGGGAGGCAGTACAGATGATGCTCAGAAGAAAGAGAAGCGTTGGTTTTCAGGCAAGATCAGAGCAGGCAAACACGTTTATGCTTTGTGCACAGGATGCATAAGGGGACGCCAACACTGTGATGTATCTGGGGAAGCAGGCACTCCCCGATTCTTCTTATCATCGCTTCGCTGTTCCTGGCCTGGCCACCTTGGCTGTTGTGTGTGAATCCCTGCCCACCGCGGCGCTTCAGAACAAGCATGACTCTTCACACGGGCTCTGGCGTTCGGTGCCAGCTCTGCATTGTCTCACAGGGCTGCCATCAGATCTGTGGGCTCAGTTGTAGCCCAGGCATTGTCTCAGGCTGTGTGAGTGAGCACAGACATGCCATCTCAGGACAAAGGGGCCACCCAGGAATACTGCAATTATTGTGTCGTTGAAATGCATAATCTCTGCCTCATGTGCACATAGAATCCCAAACTGGTGCACATTTATCTAAAACAAGTATAAATTAGATATCATAGTATGAAACGGGCACAATCATTGTCATATTGCCTTCTATACATATGTGGCAATTATGTCACTGTGCTAAATTTAGCTGGCACTGCAAATATATTTTGATGTGCTCTAACACAGATCTATGCTGTGAAACCATCTGTATGACATTTGATACAGCTCATTGACTTGAGCAGATTTCTACAAATGAGTTTTAACTGATGGGGTGTTGACAGTTTTTTTTAAAAGGATATGCAAGACATACGTAGATCACTTATTAGGATTCCTGGTCTTGACTTCTTGGTTTAGAACTGAAATTAAATCAACAGAAACAGTTGAATTAGGTTCACGAGAAGATTATTAATATAGTAAAGGCTGTAATCGTTAATGCCAGTTTCAGTATTGCTTTGTGTTAGACTTTTACATTCACTAAGTAGTTTGACACTGACTGAAGGTGTCTGAGTTTCAGTATTGAGACATTTTCTGAAAAAATACTTTCTCAGATCAATCCTGATCGTCCCCAATTTTCAGCAAAGAAACCTGATATATTTTCTAATAGATTCTATCCACCACTACGCCTTGTTTAATTCAGGTGGAAAAGTCTCTTGTTATAACTGTAGTACAAACTTATAGAAAAGCCAGTGCCACCTCACTCTCGGGATATACAGAATCATCAGCTGCTCTTAAATTCCTCTTTCTAACATGCAGCTCTTGCACTTGGCATCTCCTTGAGCAAAGAGAACATACAGAGATGTCAAGCTGTTGATATTAATTAATATATATTGGACATGTAATATTAATTCATGTGACAAAGGCTAAGATCATTGGCTAGAAGCCCAGACTGACCCACTAAATAATTTTCTTACCATTAAATTGTCAGACGGATCCGAGCTGAGAGAAGTCATACGATTTAAATACCTCTGGCTGTTTATTCGAACTCTACGTTATTTTAGTGAAGAATACAGACCCATTCCAGGTAGTTGCGGCTGCTTTTTCAGTATGCATTATTTAAAAGGTAAAATCTCCAGATTAGAAGATTGTCACTATGGATACTCCGATTGATTACATTAGTTATAAACATGTTTGGCAGCTAATAGAGGTACTGATGAAGAATATTACCTGTGTTCCATCCATTGTAAATGTGCCGGTCGCTCGAATAACAACAGCTTATCATGTTCAAGGTTATTAAGCCAGGTTCTTATTTTAGACGAGGTCGACCTGTTCATTACTCTATCCAAGCAGCACATTCGTTATCCTCCTATTATTAGCAGAGCAACATTTAAAAGCAGAACAAGTTGAAATCATATGTGACTGTAGTCGTTTTCTGCTCTTCTAAGATCTGAGTAGTTCTGAGGTTATTAGTATCTCCGTAGCCCGATTTGCCTCGTTTGTAGAGCGTGCTTCTTGAATGAAAATCAGGCGGACAGAGGGAGCGTCTGACTTCGGTAATCGTTCATCTCATGCAACTGAAGCATTAAGTATTTATTACAGTAGAGCTCAAGGGCAAGAGAACCCTTTGTTTTATTACATTTATTTTCATCAGTGTAAACGGCTTGATCAACAAGAATCAACACTGTAGCTCGACAGTGTTCCTCAGCTCCTCAAAAATCAAACAGTGAAAGTTCAAACAGCACTGTCATGGTTTCTGACATGTCTGCTGCATATATTTGAGAAGGAAGTGCTAATCTGAATGACTTTAGCCAAATCATATTTGCTCTCAGCCAGGTACTTATGTATACATGTATGTATTGCAGTGCAGGCAAGGAAAAGCCACCCCACCCGGCACTACATCCCCCAAAAGCCTTGGGGGTTAATGCACATGATTCACAGTATGTTCCCAATTGGCTGGCACCTGCATATAAGCAGGACGAGTTTTTGAGTACTGGGACAAGGAGAGAAGAAGTCAATTACTGAGACACGGTACCTGGACTTGGACTTATGGACTTTGATCATGGCTTGTGGATAGGGCTGTGCGATATGACGATATATATCGTATGACGATAGAAAAACGTCTATCGTTTCATATTATGCTATATCGTTTATATCGTGGTGTCGCAAATCGCACTTTACGGCAGTATTTTACGTCATTAGGACGCTTTGCGTTCTTCCCGGTTCTTCCACACGTGTCGGATGCGGCAAGAAATGAGCATCAGAAACACAGACAGACATGAGGACAGAGACCCGACACACAATAACACACAACCAAGAGATTCTTTAATGCGCAAGCGCACACGCTGCGCCCCGCTGTCGTCGCCGGGCTGAACTGGATCTGCAGGCACCCCCACCCCAGCTAATTTAGACTGAGATCATTTGTATAAAATTAATAATAACATTTGTTTGCATTTTAATAAATTGGAAAGCAATGCAAACACATGCAGAAAGTATAATTTTCTTTTTATTAAGATGGTGAAGTGGTTCAACAGTTGCATTATTATTATTATTATTATTATTATTATTATTATTATTATTATTATAACTATTTCGTATTAACATCGTGTTGTACTTGTAAGTAGAATCGAGACGCGACAGTCAGAGGAGAAATGTCTCTGTCCAGCAGATGTTAATGCTCCTCTATAGACCCGGCTGTGTTAAATCTGCCTGAATCTGTACCTTTACAGCGCATGTGTTGCGTGATCACTATTACTGGTGTTACTGTGGTTATGTGACAGTAAATCATACTGTGTGTATGTATAGATGTGCTCTGAGGAATATGAGTCGAAACGCGTAAGCATTATGATGTTCACTTTTTCTCTAACAAATAATTTTTTAGACATCGTATATATATATATATCCCATAACAACATAACACACGTAATAGTAATCACACAACACTTGCCCTGTAATGGGTTTCATTCTGCATATATTTACCATGACAGCCTGCATGTACTATTTATTAGTTTTGCTTATTGAAGGATTAATGAAAAACTTGTAGTTTGAATGTCTTTGGTCTTATTTTGTGGCTTGATTGGACAAAAACAAGAAATATCGAGATATATATTGTGTATCGCCCAAACTTCTAAAAATATCGAGATATGATTTTTAAGTCATATCGCCCAGCCCTACTTGTGGATTACAGTCTTGGATTTGCTCTTCATGGTGTTGGTCTTTATTAGTTACTAGTGTAAAGAGGGACCCGTTCTTTGTGTGTAATTTGGCTCAGCAAGCAGCTTTATTTGCACGTTGTCTGCTGTAAAATCATAAAGTCTTCTATTGTAAGTCGGCGTACAAACGTAAGAGTCAACTGATGTACAGAAGTAACTTCTCTAAGTGTTTGATAGATGATAAAGACAGCTGTGATGACGTTCTGCACGTTCTACTCAATTTAAAAGTCAAAGCGTGACTTTGCCTGAGAGACACAGCGTACAATTTCCTGCTACGCTGCTTCCATCTTTAGCATTTTAGGAATCGATATTTAAGACCGCAGTGTATTAAGATAGCAGTAGCTACCAAAGAGGCAAATGACTGCATTTCCATCACAGTCAGAGGTCTCAGCACTTTATATGCTAGTGAGTTGACAGCAGCTGCCTTTGCTAGATTCAACTGATACACATACGGAGGAGTTTCACCGTAGACTGTGCTGTTCATTTTGGAGATCTGAGAGCTCCATGGGCTGCAAACTAAGCAGATATCAAATGGAGGAATTAGATACTTAAATGCCAAGATGAGAAAAGATGTTTGAGTTTTAGTATTACAGTGTCTAACATTGATTTTCATCCACTCCAGGTCCACTGGTCAGTCAGGTAGCTCAGAAATATGAGCGCTGCCCTTCCACCAATCCCAGGTCCTCATTTTCTTCTAATTTCCCTCCACAGTGAACAGATTAGCTGGGCACGGCGCCCGCAGTGGAAGATTGGGCTCATAATTCTCATTTGTGAGGATGCTGAGATCCATCTGCTTTTAAATGATTACTGTAAGATAGATGGGTATAGATATTAAAAAGCTTATAATTAGGCATTGACGCAATTCAATTCTGCACTTACTTCAGCTTGTAGAATAGCATCATCATTTTTATAGTGAAAGACAATATTATTCCTGGCACTGCATATATTAAATAATAATAATAATAATAATAATAATAATAATAATAATAATAATAATAATAATAATGTTAACTCATATTCTTATACTAAATTTGAATAACGATACCGGAATATAACAAATATGTAGTGCAATATATTTCCTGCTATAACACATGGAGTATTATATTGAGATTATAAATTTTGGGGAAGTAAGCAAGCTATCAGTCTTCAGTCGTATTATTCTCCTGTGAAATCCAGTCTACCTTGAGACCTGTGTTATTGCTTAAGGATATGGAATAGGCCTAATAACACCCTCACTAAAACAACGGCATTTGTTTTCCTCGTTCATTTTGCTCAGAAGTCACCACCATTCATATGTATTAGTTTCCCATTTCTCAGTGAGCATTTCTTTTCCATTTGACACCTCTGCATAATTCATCTCAGCGATGGCCTGTGAGTCACTGCGATTGCGTTTTTCTCGTCTCACACAAGACCCCTCCTTAAAACATATCGCTTTGATATGATCATGTTGATAGGGTGCAAAACTACAGTCTTTTTATTCTAACTTTAGTGAAGTGCAGAAGTGAAATATCACTCTTTGATCATTCAAATTCAAAGTTTCCTTTTCAATTTTGCACGGTTGGATTCATTCTGTGCAAAATTTATTTTGAAAAATATACTATAATAATAAACCTATTCGTAAACTATGACATACCTTTGCTTACTTACCTGTATCCTCCCATGACTGATTAGGATTGAAATGAAATGTATGGAGGCTATCGACACCTGCTCTCCTGCAGTGTGTGGCTGAGACATGATAGACAGCAGAACCAATCGCTGCAGGAATTCTGGTGCCGGGCATATGTTAAACAAGGATAACTCAGCCTGGCATATATAACAGAAACTGAACAGAAATTTAATTAAATACCTTATAGATACAGGTGTTCAATAGAGTCAAATTAAAACGAGGTTAATGTTCTTTTGGGGAAAAGTCTGGGCCGGCTGGTGAATAAAGCCCTGTTGTATTGTCTTTTTGTTTTTTGTACAGAACATTTTATGATCGATCATTCAAAAATGGTTATTGATTACAGAATTATCTCAGGCTGTAGATTTCACTTCCCTGTATCAGCCATTTAACGAGAACGAATGTGCCAGCCCAGTTGGATCGATCTCGCGAGTGTATTTAGCACGTGGGGGCGTGCGATCGCATCCTGAACACGACTGTCATTAACACTTCAAATCAGCAGAGCGCCCGTTCGGCCACCATGCGTAGCCTTAATCTAGGCCAGAGCATTTTCCTGCTCTCATTTACAGTTAATCAAATGAGAGGCATGTAGCCAGGAGGCAGTGCACTTGCTTGAAGACAGAATCTAACTTTACTCAGCGCACTGACCTCACTCAAAGTTACCACATCGCTCTCTCTTTAATAGACTGAGGATTAACGATGCCTATTCTGCGTGTGACGTCCCTCAAATCCTTTTCATCCGATCAGAATCCTTTGATTAGTTCCCACTGTGTGGTATGATTTTCACTCGACAAGTTGAAGGAAAATTGATTGCAAATTGATGTGGAGACTACCTTCTTCACATCAAGGTTTCTGCCCCCCTTCCCTCCTTGTCACTTTAGTTTTGTGTAGACCACCAGCACAATTATTGCTCCCGGGTCACCTTAGCTCCCAGGCAGACACCCCTTGCATCACAAAACCTCCAGAGAAACAACAGGGGAAAAAAATCAAATCACACAGAGAGGACGCTGCGGAGAATCGAATGCTTACCTGCGAGAGACAGCTTACAGCATCTGCTACGGTTATCCTGGCCGGGAACGTTTTTTTTCACAAAGCTTTTCCAGTGTTGCTTAGTTAAAAACATACACACACAAAAACAGCAGGACACTTAAGGCTGTATGGTTAATTCAACTTTAAACATGATAGAAAGATATCTTACAAATACTAATTGTGAAAACCCTGTTTAGTCCTCTGAGAATAAGAATTACATCCTAAATGAATAAAACAGACTGTTTTCATATCAGTTTCATTCTCAGTTTCCCAGTAAACATGTCATTTGAGTGTTTCCTCACAAACTCAAATCAGAAGCTCTTTTTAATGGAAGGGATGTCGGTTGCCACTATAATTTCCATTCGGTTATCAGTCAGGAAACCAATACATGACCTCATCCGACACTAAACACATCTGTCTCTCAAAGCAGAGAGCTGGCCGCTGACCAAGGTGTGAATATACACTCACCTAAAGGATTATTAGGAACACCATACTAATACTGTGTTTGACCCCCTTTCGCCTTCAGAACTGCCTTAATTCTACGTGGCATTGATTCAACAAGGTGCTGAAAGCATTCTTTAGAAATGTTGGCCCATATTGATAGGATAGCATCTTGCAGTTGATGGAGATTTGTGGGATGCACATCCAGGGCACGAAGCTCCCGTTCCACCACATCCCAAAGATGCTCTATTGGGTTGAGATCTGGTGACTGTGGGGGCCAGTTTAGTACAGTGAACTCATTGTCATGTTCAAGAAACCAATTTGAAATGATTCGACCTTTGTGACATGGTGCATTATCCTGCTGGAAGTAGCCATCAGAGGATGGGTACATGGTGGTCATAAAGGGATGGACATGGTCAGAAACAATGCTCAGGTAGGCCGTGGCATTTAAACGATGCCCAATTGGCACTAAGGGGCCTAAAGTGTGCCAAGAAAACATCCCCCACACCATTACACCACCACCACCAGCCTGCACAGTGGTAACAAGGCATGATGGATCCATGTTCTCATTCTGTTTACGCCAAATTCTGACTCTACCATCTGAATGTCTCAACAGAAATCGAGATTCATCAGACCAGGCAACATTTTTCCAGTCTTCAACTGTCCAATTTTGGTGAGCTTGTGCAAATTGTAGCCTCTTTTTCCTATTTGTAGTGGAGATGAGTGGTACCCGGTGGGGTCTTCTGCTGGTGTAGCCCATCCGCCTCAAGGTTGTACGTGTTGTGGCTTCACAAATGCTTTGCTGCATACCTCGGTTGTAACGAGTGGTTATTTCAGTCAAAGTTGCTCTTCTATCAGCTTGAATCAGTCGGCCCATTCTCCTCTGACCTCTAGCATCAACAAGGCATTTTCGCCCACAGGACTGCCGCATACTGGATGTTTTTCCCTTTTCACACCATTCTTTGTAAACCCTAGAAATGGTTGTGCGTGAAAATCCCAGTAACTGAGCAGATTGTGAAATACTCAGACCGGCCCCCCCGGCACCAACAACCATGCCACGCTCAAAATTGCTTAAATCACCTTTCTTTCCCATTCAGACATTCAGTTTGGAGTTCAGGAGATTGTCTTGACCAGGACCACACCCCTAAATGCATTGAAGCAACTGCCATGTGATTGGTTGGTTAGATAATTGCATTAATGAGAAATTGAACAGGTGTTCCTAATAATCCTTTAGGTGAGTGTATTCCTACAATTGGATTTGAAGTGGTTACTCTTATACTCTTTCTGAAAGATATATATCCATCAGGTCTGGTGCAGCGTGTTGCATCTTGAATCCAATTGAAAACATGAGGACAGATTGCAGCTACAGGAGCACAGTGGTGAGATGAAACCTTTGAGTTTAATAAATGCCAGTCTAGGTCATTGAGAAATGGGATTCAGGAATAGCCTTTTCCTGGGATGGCCAATTTGAAAAGGAGAAGTTAAAGGCTTCTGTTTTCATGTAGTTAAAAATATATAAAAGTGTGTGTAATCCATTCGTTTATGGTAGACAGATGAAAATATGTATTGCTGTCCTGTTTCCGCCTGTGCCAGGATGATAATGTTAGGATTTCCATGCTTCCCTTTAAAGAGTTCATTGGCCACTTTTAAAACCTTAATGGCTACACCATGAAAAGCATTGACATTTGAATGTGTTCGTGCCTTTTCTGATGTATTTTATCATATTCCATATTATGTCTTTTTGAAAAATGATATATTCTGTGTAGGTTATACATACATGCAAATTGTGAGTGAAGAACTACATTCAAACATGTAGTTACAGAGACGTGACACCCATGCGTGGAGATAACAATCGCAAACTGTGTCATATGGATCATGTAAGTTATAATGGGAGAGCAGGAAATAGTGGGAAAATGCAGGGAATAAATGTTTGCAAATGTGTACAATGTTTATTGATGACACACAAGTTAAACCATTTTTGTAACTTGAATTTAAGATGAATATGATGACCTGAACAACTTCCATCCCATCTCAAACCTTTCCTTCCTTTCCAAAACACTTCAGCGGTTTGTGGCCATTCAGCTTCAACTCCATCTCAGCTCCAATAACCTTCATGAACCATTCCAGTCTGTTTTTCGCTCTAACCACAGACCTAGTAAAAATCACCAATGACCTTCACTGTGCAGCTGACTGAGGCGCACTATCCATTCTCATCCTTCTTGACTTGAGTGCAGCCTTTGATACCATCTCCCATCCACTCCTCATAGAACGTTTGGCTGGTGTTGGTGTCATGGGTGTTGCACTCTCTAGGTTTTCATCTTACCTCACTGACAGTCAACAGTTTGTGCGAATTAAAAAAAGACAGATCAGGGTGTACAAAAGGGGTCAGTGTTCGGACAACTTCATTTCATAATCTACCAACAACCACTACGCAAGTTTAAGCATCATCACAAAGTCAATTTTCATTGCTATGCTGATGATACGCAGCTTTACATCTCCACCAAACCCACCACTCCCCTCCCTCCCACTACTCTCATTACAAGTCTCCAAGACATTAGGATGTGGAAGAAAAACGAACCACACAAACATAAGAGCAATAAGATGGAGGTCATGCTTATAGCACAAAAAAAAATCTTTCTTAACAGCACAACCTTAGTATTAACATAGATGTTTTTTCAGTTCCGCTGTCAATTGGTTCCTACAGTGGCTCGTTGAGGACATGTTAACGGGAGATAATTTATGTTGTGATCACGAGATAACCAGAGGTCACCGTAGGTTCCCTGTGCACTACCGTATTGTCTTTAACTCGTTCCCCCTTACTTACAAAGCCCTCCATAACCTGGCACCTACCTACCTGTCAGACCTTCGCCCAGCCTATGCCCTTTCCCGCTCCCTCTGTTCCTCTTCTGCTGGTCTCCTTGTCACCCCCTGACTCCGTCTCCCCACCATGGGTGCCCGGGCCTTCAGCTGCTCGGCCCCCAGGCTCTGGAACGCACTCTCCTCACACATAAAACAAGCAGACACTCTCATCTCTTTCAAAAACCTTTTAAAAACTCACCTCTTTAAGAAAGCCTACCATATGTAGCCCTATGGCTACATTTTAGCTGATGTTTCCTTTGTAACTGTCAGTCCCTATGTATTTCTCCATTTTAATCTATGTTTATTAAATTAATTGATTTTATATAGGTCAACATTTTGTGTAAGATGTCCTTGAGTGTCTAGAAAGGCGTCCTCCAAATAAGATGTATTATTATTATTATTATTATTATTATTATTATTATTATTATTATTATTATTATTATTATTATTAATATGATTGAGCATGTTTTTTTGTTGGTGTTGTTAAATTACCCCCTAGAAGAGCCCATTACTTATGTTGAAGCACTTCCAAAACATTGCACAAAGCCTTCAAAATATAGTTATGGAAACTGCCACTTGAACGAAGGCCAATACTATTGCACTGATCTCTATCACAGGTGGGTGTGGGTTCTCTCTCTCGATCTCAGAACCCTTCTGTTCCTACGCATGTTGGGCTTTAATATCGTTCCTTGGGGAAAAAAAAAGCCTGAAATGAATCCTGCCAGCAGAACAGCATGTGATACTGGCCTAAAGAGGAGCCTTTTACTCTGGTTGATTCGTCGTGCAATCGGGCAAAAATTGATCCAACGAGGTCTAATCCTGATTAAACGGGCTTAGTTATCCGTGATTTTCATTAGTATTCACACCTGGTGTAAAACATAAGAGTGAGTTGTTCTCGCCAGACAGTTAACGCTGGGAGTCAGAAATACGGACAGGGATACCTTCCTGAAATCTAATTATAATGTTCGTTATGAATGAATGGAGAGCTGTACAACTGAGGAAGATGAATGTGAATAAAGCAATCTTCCATAATTCAAAATAACCTTTTTTTTTTCAACCAATTACTTTATTGATAGATTCAAGCATGTGTGCTCTCCCGACATTGATAGGAGAATAAGTAAAGGTGACTTTCTATCTTACAACTGTTAGCTAAATGCTTCATGTCAATCAAGCAGTCTTCACATCTGGGTCAGGACCGTCCTTGTGAGATGATTAGCATTTTCTTATGCTGTACAATACATACAGCAGCGAAGAAACACCTTGGGACGCTGCAGGTTGTTCGTTATCACAAACCCGAGGGAGTTATCGACGTTCCAGCATAGTGCAGTGAGCCGCGGACTATTTCCTTTTCTCCCAGAGGCCTAATTCGAGTGTAAAGATGCAGCTATCATCTCATCGCTCGTTAGTCTGAAAGCCTTTGATTTCTTGTGGATTCTGATTTTTCCTTTAGGGTCAATTAACTTGCTCACAAAATGGATACCTGCCAAGGGTCCTCTCGGCGGCTCATCAGACCGGTCGGCTTTCTCTTCCTCAGACGATTAAGAATGAAATATTGTCGATTTAGCAGCTCCTTTATGTGTTGTGTGTATGTGCATATTGTTCTGACGGAGCTGGATGTGAGGAACGATCCCAGAGGGAGAGTCGGTGATGGAACCGTCTCGCTCAGCGTTTTCCACAAACCTTCAACGCAAGAGCTGGCAAATCGATGAAATATTGTCTTTATGTGCGCAACGCTTGGACAATGGTCATTGTGGGTTTTCATTGTGGCTTGCAAGATGATAATGAGCCAAAACACTGGTGAAATATACATGTCCTACATTGTGCACGTGACTTCCCACTGGCTAGGGCTCAGAGGCGGCCTATTGCTTCTGCTGAGCTGAGGGAGCTCTTTCACAGTCGTTAAGACCTTTAAAGGTGTTGTGTGTGTGGCGGCAAAATGCACACTGTGACTTTAAATTGCGAGACTGGTTTCTGTCCGCAAACAGTGCAACTCCTGCATTCATGACTCAAGTTAAAGACAAGGCCTAATTAAACTTTCTTTTGTCATGAATTTGAAGACTAAAATAATGATTGTAGAAGTTCCTTTTGGAAAGCAAGACTCCATCGAGACATCAATATTGGTTTTCAATTTACAAAAGAGTCATGACTGTGGCCTTCAAACATCTGAAGCCTTTCCAAGAAGCTCGGTCAAATTACTACTACTGCATCCTGTATCTGTAACAGTCGAGATATGGTTGGCAATTTTCATACATTAGTGTAAAACAAAGGCTATTGAAGAAGTCCTTCTCTAGCAAGGCAGAATGTGTGTGCTGAACTAAACAGTGTGGTTTTAATAAAATCTTCTACCTGGATAAGTGCGTTTCAGCATACAGCCTATATGCTGGTTCCCTATAGTTTGCATATAAAAGGGGCGTTAATTGTCTTATAAACTGAGATGCTGTATGAATGCTGAGCGAATTCGTGTTCTAGCCCATTGATGCACATGAGATCTAATACAATCTGCTCACGAGAGAGTGAAGCTAAGCCATCAAAACATTACTCCCCAGTGCTGTGTTTTAGCATTTTGTTGTTGTTTTTCCAATAAAGAAGTGAATTATTTCAGCAATGGGTAAATATGGAAAATATCACCAGCTCAAGCTCTGCTCCTGAGAGCTCAGCAGACAAAAGAGAGGCATCTCTATCAGAGGAATGAAAATGATAATTTATGCAATTTCCTAGTCAAGAACTCATTCCAATATTCGTGTCTTCCATAATTTTGGAAACTTCCATAAGTTTCATAGAAACACAGGTAATTGTTTTGTTTTCTCTTTTTTTGCACAAGCTTATAGTTTCCTGCTTTGTCCACTCCTTTCTTCCTGGATGGAGTGCTAAACCCGGGTCTGATCATAGCGGCTTAATTTGTCATTGGGGAGGGTTTTTACTGCCTTTTCATCTCCTTCAGTTTTCCTAGTAATCTGTGAGGTTCTTTCCTTACTCCTTAGCCCCAATGTGAGCGTTTCAGCTAATCCCTCTAGGGTCAGATTAATAAATAAATAAACCTTGTGTACTTCAGTTTCAAATAGATGGACTGGCATCTTGGAGGGCGGGACAGTGTAATCGCCGAACTAAGTGGGATCAGTCACAGAGCAAAATTATCCTCATCAGCATCTTTACAGCGCAGGATCCTGGTTCCTAATGCACCGCTGTATTTATATCATGCAGCATATTTCCTTCCTGTTGACCTCTCTGCGCGTTATTGCTAGTGTGTGGTTTCTCCTCTCCGAGCGGTCGCTCGCCAGTGCAGTGACCTAGTTCCCCAAAGACAGTGTTCATGCTGTTCACACTCCTGCCTTTTTCTTTATTTTTCTTCCCCCAAACACAATGGCTGTTTCCTCCCTGCCCCTAAAGTCTGGGTCATTACTGCCTCTTTTTGCTTTGTGCCGTGTCTACAAAACACTGCTGTTGCACAAAGGGGAATCCTAACATACACAGCCCCTATGTCAACTCAAAGCAAAGCTGTTGACATAAAAGGGGGATAAGGACTTTCCTCAAAAATGAATTAGTATAAATGTCTCTTTTCATTCCTTTTCCTCAATCCACGTATCCTGGTGAGATGTGGATACTTCATATATAAAATTAATTTGCTAGGGAAATTATTTGTGCAATAACCTGAATCATGCTGATAATAGTGGGAATTCAGTGAAGCATATTGCTCTTTTTGGGCCAAGCCTCTGCATATCGGAATTGCAATTCCAGTGTCACGATGTAGGATCTGCTATCCCACTTTGACATGGTAGTTTCCGTACTCTTTCCTCACATTGTTGAAGAAAGGAGGAAAAGCAAAAACAGGGTGGGGGGGTGATAAAAATGAATGAACGTGAGAAGTCTACTATACTTGGGTGTGAAAACTATCTGTATACTTTGCAGACAGTGGTCCCTTTAGAAAACTTAAAGTGAACAGATATCAATATTCTCTGACTGTCAGACGATCAGTATGATTTATGTCTCCAAATTCACGCAGACCCAGAAGCAATCAGAAACCAGAAGCCATTCGCAGACCACTGAGAGATGCAGTGTTGCTCATCGCTGCTCAGATGCCATGCAACACTTAGAGAATCCTGTCCAACATCAAACCCACACAGCAGTTTCACAGCTACGCCATCAGTTCTTCTGAAGAAATAGATCTTCACAGTTTTATTCTTGCCATGATCTGGGCTCAATTGGAACGAGAGAGTCCCAGACCCTTTTCATGTAATGTGTTTTTCATAAAGACAGCACTACTTGGGAACAAATACTGTGTCCTATTGTTCTTTTAGGCTGCGTATCAGTCTGGTTGAGTATCAAATCAACTCGCTCAGTGACAAACTGGGAAAATCCTTGAGTCCATAATTTTCCACATGCTCTTCAAAGGTTGTGTGGGATATGAGAAAGGCCTTATGACTACAGAGGAGAATTTCAAATTGGAATTGTAAATCTCTAAAAATATCTCACGGACTCTGTTTCATCAGGAGCACGCTCTATCCCTCAGGCAAGATCATTTCTGGGGGCAAGTGTTTCTCTCCGTCAGATGGATCCACACACACAGCTCTGTGGATTGTTCTCTTTCTCTGCGAGAGCTGCGTGAAACGGCTACGGCAGTTTAGCTGCTGTAAAATATCCGTGAACTAGACTTTTAGAAGGTGGGGCAGATATGATTTCAATCCCATGATGAACATTGCTGAAAATGAACCACTATTTAAAAAAAGAATTCTACATTTAAAACGAGTCTTATGTCGGATCCACTCCGACTAGGAGCATGTATAACTTGACCGTATCTGCTGTGTATGACAGCTGTTTTAGACATGGTTGAATGCCGTTTTTGGATGAACACTCTTTACCTACGCACATTCATTATAAAAGTTGTAGTAATAACAGTAAAAGTGATCAGATGTTTTCTAGAGGATACTGTTAATCAACTGGGAGCTGCTTCAGTCTGGTCTTGCTCTACAGGAAGTGGAAATGATTTTGCCGTAGAAAAGTACCCAAAGTGCCCGAGGATACGGTTATGGCCCCTAGGTTTACCAAAGTGCTGCCGGAAAAGGCAGCTTCATATGTCTGCTTTTCTGAACATCTGCCGAGACCATTACCAAACCCAGATTGCCCATTTTTCACTCTCTTTATTAAGAAAAACAAGCTCTTTATTGGAGGACACAAAGAACATATTCTCTGAGGCTTAATACAGAGATAACAAAATAGCACCAGAGTGGGTGTTTGTGACTTTAAATTGTGTAGCTGCTACAGCACTGTGTTTACTATTGTAGTGGACTCAGCGGGGGCAGCTTGCTCAGGGGGAGATTGTATTTAAATGTGTCTTCTGATTTTCAAGCGAGGTGTTATTTTTTTCCATTTCTTCCCGCAGACCTAAACCCAGTCCCCAGCCAATCAACAATGAACCACAATGTGGATACAAAGCTAATTAGTATTCCCTGTATTTCTTACCAAAGGTTTTCCTCAAATTAAAAGTATCAGAATACAAGAAGAGGTGCAAATATAAATCTGATAAAGTGGGCTGTTTATCTGTCTGAACAATGCACTGCCACAAACTGAAGCTATATTGCAAATATGCATTTAGGACACACATAATGACAGACAAGAATGTGTTCTTAATTGTATTATTGTTTGAATGAGAAGAATGAGAAGACTTATGTAATTATCGATTATACTATCCAGAAAATTACTTTTAACAACGATAAGTCTACCCCTATACTGTTATTCTCATTTATTACAGTGCTGATATGAGCCGTTTAAGACCCGGTGAGCTGCTGTTTTTTTCTTCCTCTGAAGGTCAGGTTTAAATATTCCCAACAGGGCGACGCATTTTCTTATGATGCTGAATAGACATGACTGTTTTGTGTAACATAGCAGGTGTCTCAGGTTGCGTTCACATTGACCCGATTTTAGTTGTTAAATGCCAGCTATTATTAAGAGGAGACATTACCTAGAGGGCTTTGTCAACATTTTTAAATATTCATCCTATATATATTTTGAAACTTATTCTGGGCACAACAGTGTGACTTGCTCTGAAATGATTATTGAGAGGATAGCCCAATGCCTCAATCCGAGGTCAGAGCATACATTTTTCAGCTAAAATGCAGACATGCCAGCATGGCTTTCACTTGAGGCAGGATGACCCGGCTTTATACAGAGAGGGGTCACAATCTGGAACAAACTCCCCAGCGATGTGGTTGAAGCCGAAAATGTGGGAACATTCAAAAATAGACTGGACAGGATCCTTGGATCACTTAGTTATTAATGGACACCAAACGAACACGACGGGTCGAATGGCCTCCTCTCGATTGGATTTTCTTCTGTTCTTATATGAGCCACAGGATCTCTCCTTCAAAGTGAAACCGTATTCGCCCAAGAAGAGGGAGAGAAAATGAATTTCATTACGGAGGAATGTTTCAATTGATCTTCTCTCCCTCACCTATAATAATGCCATCACTGAGCACACGTCTCCACATGGAGCACGCACAGCAGTGTGAGATTTGTAAGTAAACTGTGTATAATTCATCCTCATGAATGAATCACAGAAGACAGCGTTACATGCGTGTCATTATCCTGCTGTAATCAGACATGGATTGTAAAAACAGTTTCAGTTTGAATGCGGTGTCATTACCCACACAGGGAAATGTATCATTCTCTACTATGTGCCAGATCTACAGACTGAGTTTATTATGTACAAGAAAATATATTACATTTAAAACTAATATGCCAGGTATTTTGCATTAAAACACAGCTTCTGTGTCATGGAAGGCATGTGAGAGGTCATCCCACCTGCACTACCTGGCCATACGAAGGCCATGCTTTGCCGTGTCTTTATTTGTCTGGTTTCAGCAGACAAAGAGACTGTAGAAACATCACCAGGGAGGAGGCCATGTTCCTGTAATTGGCATGATAGCACAAAGGCCGTGTATGACTGGGCCCATCTAATGATGCCCCATTGCAATTTCTAAGTGGATGACAGTGCTTCTGTAAACACCGTGTGAGTCACCCGTCAGAAGTGATTAACTTGGCTGAAACTCAGTCGCAATGAAAACTGTTTGTGCTTGACATTAAAGGAGCTCGCTCTCCTGACAACAATTAGGTTTTGTGAACACAGAGAATATGTCATGTTTCTCCCCAATGGTGTAGGGCACTTATAGGGCCTATTCCATGTGGGATCAGAGTCTTATTGCTTCTCTGTTGCTGTAAGGTTATTGATTGTGCACATGTTCAGATTGCTTTTGTTTACTGTGGACTTGTGCGTGTATACACCGATCAGCCATAACATTATGACCACTGACAGGTGAAGTGAATAACACTGATAATCTCGTTATCATGGCACCTGTCAGTGGGTGGGATATATTAGGCAGCAAGTGAACATTTTGTCCTCAAAGTTGATGTGTTAGAAGCAGGAAAAATGGGCAAGTGTAAGGATCTGAGCGACTTTGACACGGGCCACATTGTGATGACTAGACGACTGGATCAGAGCATCTCGAAAACTGCAGCTCTTGTGGGGTGTTCCCGGTCTGCAGTGGTCAGTACCTATCAAAAGTGTCCAAGGAAGGAAAAGCGGTGAACCGGCGACAGGGTCATGGGCGGCCAAGGCTCACTGATGCACGTGGGGAGCGAAGGCTGGCCCGTGTGGTCCGATCCAACAGACAAGCTACTGTAGCTCAAATTGCTGAAAAAGTTAATGCTGGTTCTGAAAGAAAGGTGTCAGAACACACAGTGCGTCGCAGTTTGTTGCGTATGGGGCTGCGTAGCTGCAGACCAGTCAGGGTGCCCATGCTGACCCCTGTCCACTGCCGAAAGCACCTACAATGGGCACGTGAGCATCAGAACTGGACCACGGAGCAATGGAAGAAGGTGGCCTGGTCTGATGAATCACGAGTTCAAGGTGTTGACTTGGCCTCCAAATTCCCCAGATCTCAATCCAATCAAGCATCTGTGGGATGTGCTGGACAAACAAGTCCGATCCATGGAGGCCCCACCTCGCAACTTACAGGACTAAAAGGATCTGCTGCCGACGTCTTGGCGCCAGATACCACAGCACACCTTCAGAGGTCTAGTGGAGTCCATGCCTCGACGGGTCAGGGCTGTTTTGGGACCTACACAATATTAGGCAGGTGGTCATAATGTTATGGCTGATCGGTGTATATAAGTGTGAGATGTATTAAGATGTGATGTAAGCATTTCAGAATTGTGTAATGAAAGGACTATCCTTTGTTTCAGGACTGAGCTTTCATGTCAGTAAATTAACAATGTAGTGATTTATGCTTTAGTAAACGAGGGATAACTTTCTCCTCGGTAGCTCATTTTAAGTTTGGGCTTCAGAGTGGACCCTGACAGATTGAAGCATCTTTTATTTATGATTCTCTAAACAATTATGCTTTTCAAAAAACACAGACAAAGTGGAAAATAGGAACTACATTTTGTAAAGTAGAAATCCAGTGAATCATCGACAGTTAATACAAATACAGGTAGAACTGCTGAGATTGTAAGCATAAGCCGCCATTTGAATTCCATGTATTGCTTGTATTGCTTGTTCTTTGGGAGTTCTCTGTTTTATAGGATTTGTAAGGTCAGCTGAAAGTCATGTTTCAATGACAGGTGTGATAAAAAAATATTGATTCTATCTCCCTATAGCTTTTGTATAGTTGGCTTAGCTGTATTACCTGTAACACTGCACACATCTGTAATGCGAAGATAAAAAAGGCAATTTTCATATTTTTAAAAGCCAGAGCAACAGTGCCTCATTTTTTATTCATTCGCTATAGTGTGGAACCCAGGTGTCTTTTGACAACAGACTCAACACGCCTGTGTGTAAAATCCATTGTTCTTTGGCAGTTCGGGCAGGGAAAATATGATTATGCTGAGACAGATTGCATTTAATTACTGATTCATTATTTCTTTGTTTTGACACAAGCCAGATTTTATATTCATGGTATACAGTCTGTACAAAAATATATTGTTTGTTTGGGGTAAATAGATTGGGCTTCTATATGCTATAATTAATTGATAATTGGGATGACACTCTCAGATCTACCCCAGATAATTATGTGAAAAGGCAAATTGAAACATAGTAAGCACTGATAGGTAAAACAGTGGCCTTTTCTTTTGGTATTTTAATGACCATTTCCTTGACTGCTTTTTCTTTTGCCAAAGGTTTCAGGACACCCCCCCACTGTGCTCAGTTGTAAGTGACAGCACAAAAATGTTAATCACGCCTTTTGCCCCTGCATTAGGTTCTCTCTATTCAATATGATGAAAAAACATGTCAGTTATTAATATGATAGTTTACCTTGCATACATTCCTTTGGTTTGTTTTAATGCAAAGGCATTTCAATGCTCACATGGTCTTATTCATTAGGTAGGCTATATGGTGTTGGTATGTGGTGAATTTCCTTCTCAGCTCTTTAGTATTCTTCCTAAGCAGGGCTGAAACCTCAGATTTACAGCTTTGCTTGCTGTTGGTTGGTCTTTTCTCAGTAACAAAATTAATAATTTTTCAGGTTTCTTGTAATTGCATTTAAAGACATTTTATTTGTAAATGGTGTACATTCTTTTTGAGCTACTGTCAGAGTATGTAAGCTATTTATAAAAGCTAACAGTAATACTTCTAAGCCGAGTTAGTATTGATTTTAATTATGCACAGTGAGTCTCTCAGTTATTTGCTGGTCTCACACTCACTACAAATCTGAATTATGTTGTAGCATATTGAGGACTGGGAAATTGTGTGCATTGCAGAATAGGGTTTTGGCCCCATATGTGAATTATCCATCAGACTGACATTAAGACCACAGTATCGATATCTATGAAACAATCTAAAAGGGGGCAACAACAAAACAAAAGCTAATTGTATCAGTATCTTGCTGTAATCAGTCATTTCTCATGTAAGATGGCTTCTAGAGCCCAGGAATAAATGATTACCTGACAGCCATTAGATACTTGGAGTCCACAGACCAAGACTCATAGCTGGCCTCCCCTGCATGGCACTCTTGAGATTTGGGTCCCAGGGACGTGTCCCCTCGCAATTAGGAAGCAACGGGTCCAGGAAAATGTCGACTGACACTTCAAGGCGTGCAAAGAAGAAACCGCCCACACAGCAGTCACTTACACCGATCCACAAAGACCAAAATAAGCACCACTTATAAAACTGTATGAATTATCTTGACCTAAACCATAATGACTGCAGTTAAAGTATTAGAGCGAGGTTTCACAGCGGCACACTTTTCAAGTCTTCAGAGACTTATCCTACATGGCCTAATTGTATTTCTCTATTAAAAGGTAGCTCGTATCCTGAAGACACAGAGGTCCGACTCCTACGCTGCTTTTTTCCCCGAGAGACTTAATTGGCTCCCACTGCATGTTTGTGCTGTTAACAAAGGTCAGCCTAATGCTTGTGCTCTTTGCTATTGACGGGAGGCACCTACATCCTTGAGACGCATCTGACTCAAAATAGTTGTGTTTTTTTCCTTCCTGTGCATAGACAGGATCTCAAACAGGCAATGAATCAAAATGAACCAAAAGGGAATGGTTTTCTAGTCTCCAACCTCTGGGTAAGCTTTAGTGCTGTCGAGTAAGTCAATCTGGCGTTTTTTCTGTGTCTGTATAAGGGACCCCAATGTCTGTCGTAACTGCCCGAAGAGTCCCTTCCAGGAAAATGAATGAAACATTGCAACATGAATTTTAACCACGTATCTATTTTAAAACCGTAAGTGGGTTGCAGTCCCTCGCTCGGAGAAGGGAAACCAATGAAGGAGATGGTTTCTGCTGGTCTATGCAGTTGCTTGAGTTCAAAATTGAGCTAAAAACAAGTTATCCTTCACATGGTGCTGACAGAACACATCTTGCAATTCCCCAGACGCCTCACGCTGGCTCACGTCTGCAGCTCTTCTGCTTCCTAACCCCCACAGCGCCGGGGCCGACTGGTCCTGTTGTTCTGTGTGGAACAGCTGGAATTGTTCAATTAATAGTTTCCATCCCACTGCTAGTCGGTCCCTATCTGTGATACGCAACACTCTGGGCACACATGGGTAATCTCCTGTTGCGTCTGTTTTAGCCTAATTAATGGTGTGACCCCCACACACGTATGTCATGCGAATACTCCTTTGCTTTGAAATTTCTACTCTACAATTTGAAGAATTTCTTTGAATGGAAGTGTGTCTCAGCCTGCCTTAGTCCTTTACACCACTTCACACGGGATTGTTTTATTCTTGGATTGGATTTAGAAGAGGCTGGAAATGACCGTGTTATTATGCACTTCACAACACGCCTTTCCTGACAAGAATAACATGAATCTAGTTTAGATAGTTTAAACTCATATTACTATGTTCTGGTTGTTGGTTGTATTTTATAAGGGGATGCTCTTATTTTGTATGTCCAATACATCTCCTCTAATCCACTGGTCACTCTTTGGGTCGGGGAGTTTATCTTCTTTCTCTTCTCAGACCTCTGCAACATCGATAGCATGGGAGTTTTGCTGCTGTATAAATGTATCATCTTTATTTATAGTAACTTACACCCATGTCTCCTTTTTGTATTGTTCACTAGGAATGTGCTAGACTTTTTCTTCCTGCTATGAACTAAGGAAGAATTATACCCCCTTACCGCACAATTGTGTAAATTACCCTTTAAAGTGAAAAAGCACATATTTAAAACGGTTCCATTGTGGTCCCAGTCAGTACCCTCTAATCTGGTACCACAGTTTTCCTGCCCATACCCTGTACTTCTCTATCCCTTTAAAACTCAACATGACTTTGTCCCCTGTTGTTGTTTCGTGGTGACTTTGTTTCAAGGGCGACGGTCTGATGTTGCCGGAGATCTACAGTGCGGTCTATTTCCAGAACCCCCTTCTCGAGTGGCTTTAATTCATATTCTCATTTACAAATCCGCACTGTACCGCCACTCTCATGCACGTCGGCTAAAGCCCACAGGAGCCAGAGAGGAGCTGACGCCGTGCTGTGCCGTAATCTCGAGTCCTAAGTGAATCCTTTTAGCAACAAACATCCCAGCAATGTCATTGGCTCTGGTCTGGCAATGTCACTGAAAGAGCGCATACCGCAGTCCCTGAACTGTAGCTGCCGAACACACAACCCACGCGGCACTCCTGCGAGAATGTTAATTACCGACTGATTTCAGTGTGAGAGAGCGGCGAAGGGGAAACCATACATCAGCCTCTCTCTAGATGCTATTCATGCAACTCCTTTTCAATTAGATCGGATTGCTGTAATGCTGTTGTTGTACATTTACCACGTGGAAGCCATTCTTTGGTGCACTTTTAAATGACATATCCTGAATAGTGGCAGCAGCAGCTGGAACGTTTCAAACACGTTGAGACACTGTCAGTCAGATATCTCAGTCCGGTATCTGTGCCTGAGGAGGTGAACACCACAGCGGTTTGTTTTTTATCAGGAAAGCCTGTGTGGGTCTGTGGTTTTAAATGTGTACCCCGTCCAGAAATAAAACTGCAGAATAATTAAAACAGTTCAGATGAAGAGAAATGTGGGGGGATTGTGAGATTTAAGTTAAACACAACCTAGGTATGAGTCCTGTCCAACTAAACAAATAAAGAAGAGGTAGAGAACAGAATGCTGCAGATTAGAAGAGACAGATTAGAAAAAAGCTTTCACTATCAGCCAATGCTTAAATCACAAGAAGCCAGTGGAGACTTGATGAAATGGTGGTTTCCGACATGACACTGAATTGGAAACTCTTTCAAGAGTCTGGCTGCAGAAGTTTGGACCAGCTGAAGCTTGACGATACATGACGAGAAGATTCTGCCGCCACTGCGTCCAATTAAGGAGGGACGGACGTCACAATTGTGAGATCAGGATCAAACATGCTCCTCGTGGCACTCAAATCACTGAAGTTCCTCACTGAAGAGCTCATTTCAAGTGCAATGGTCACTGTGTTCTTACAGCATTGTTTTACACTGTGTTGAGCGGCTTCTGCTTCATTGACACGTAACTGCACACTGTTGTGGCATCAGATTAGCTTTCAGAGAGCCAGTTCCACACATAGGCAGTCTGATTGGAGTGCATATTGCATGAAACAGGTCTCTCTCTATCTCTCTCACACACACACACACACACACACACACACACACACACACATATGTATCAGAAATAATTTAGAATCAAGCAGAACAAGCAAGTGTCTCTAAGTGTCAGTAGGTAAAAGGAATTTGTCTGTTCAGCCTTTATTTTTGCGGAAAGGTGTGTTTACAGTTTCTTACTGCAGAGAAATACAGCTGTAGCCATGTTTGAGTGCTGTGAAGGAGCCGTGTGATTTAAAAGTAATTGGCTACGCAGGCTACATGTTTAATGTTTGTCTTTTCTGTATGTCTAACGTTCTTCAGAATAACCTACATTTGCAAAAGTTGTTTTTAATCTAAAAAGGTAAGAATGCTCTGGAGTCTTGCGGTTCAATAGAGACACGAGTCAGCATGAGTTACAGCACATTTGTTGTTGATGATCGCCCTCTACTGGTCAAACAGGAGACTGCCAGGCATTTTATTTTTGTAATGCCATGTTTTTGAATTTACAAATATTGTATACATATATATAATTAAGGTAACTGCATTTGATTAAGTTATCATGTTTTAAATTATGTACTATTTTGTTTCTTTCCTAACAAAAATGCAGATCCATCAAACTGAAAACACATTGTATTATGTACACTGAATGTGCCCATAAAGCTTTTAATAAAATGGTGAAACACCAGTGGCGTACAATGTGTAGCTCTGGTCAATGTGTTAGCAACTACACCTAGTATTGCTCTGAATGAGGTTTGTATATCTAAACATTACCTTTGATACACATTTTAGCTTATTCAAATTTCGTTGCTGTTTTAAAATTGAGCCTATTTGTTCTCTGATAACACAATCATATAATACATTCAAATAAGTTTAGAAAATAAGCAATTCAAGCATTATAAAAGTGCAGTAATAAAATTATATGAATTGATAAATGCGTAGAAATGTACTGTAGACACTTTGGACTACAGGTATATAACTATACACAACTACACACTACTGAAACAAACATCTTCAATAGACCGCTAATCACTCCCTGTTTATTTCCATGGGTAATAAAGTGTAGAAGTCCATATAGCAATAATCGTGTGTGTCATCACTGTTAAAACACACAACTGGAATGACAAACACATTGACTTGCGTAGTTTACACTGTATCCATTTGTCTGGTTGTCAGCATCAGTGTGGTTAATTTAAAGATCCATGGCCTCGGGGGTTTGTACATCAGCCTCGGCAGGTGTATGTATTTCACACACAGTCACGGTTCAGGACATGAGAAACGCTGCTGTTTCAGCTACAGGCAACACAGAGATATTTTCAAGTGAATTCATTGACTGTTTTATTGTTTTAATCATGCAGTTACACGTGAATGTGTTTATATTGTACAGTGAAGGTGTGGGAGTGGCGGGTTTGTACAGCGTCACCTGACACAGATATGCACACCATTAGGTTCCTGTTTAGAGGATTAAGGAAACCGGTTGCATTACACCAGCAGAGGGTGGCACAGTCTTCTGCATTGAGCAAAGTGTGATGTCTCTTCTCTTTGTACTGTAAGCAGGCTCTGTCTCCACAAACTCGTTTAGAAGAACAGATGAGACTGGGGTAGGAGGTGGTGAGGCCAGATGTTGGGCCATCTCCTAAAACACACGTGTCCTTTAGCAACTCAGCCTTAAAGCCACCTTGCCTGACTGCTGAGGGGAAAGTTGATATCACTCCCGGCTTACAAAACACTGTACTGTGAAAACTGAGCCCCATTTTTGTACTAACGTTGGTTTGTTTTTCTTTATGGTATTAGATATTATAACTAATGTTACTTATTACTGTCATGAGGGTGTTCAGTGTATTGTATTTATACTTGTATATATTTATATATTTATATTATATTAATAGTCTGTTCTGGGCGGAGGAGTTCTAGACTTCGTTTTGAGAACTGACTATCTGGTCCTACTTGTTTCCTGCATCCTAACATCTGACCCTGGGTCCGCAACAGACACATGGGAACATGTGCCCTCTGAAAAACAGAACGGCTCTGTGCCACCGTGTCATACACTCACCTAAAGGATTATTAGGAACACCATACTAATACTGTGTTTGACCCCCTTTCGCCTTCAGAACTGCCTTAATTCTACGTGGCATTGATTCAATAAGGTGCTGAAAGCATTCTTTAGAAATGTTGGCCCATATTGATAGGATAGCATCTTGCAGTTGATGGAGATTTGTGGGATGCACATCCAGGGCACGAAGCTCCCGTTCCACCACATCCCAAAGATGCTCTATTGGGTTTAGATCTGGTGACTGTGGGGGCCAGTTTAGTACAGTGAACTCATTGTCATGTTCAAGAAACCAATTTGAAATGATTGGACCTTTGTGACATGGTGCATTATCCTGCTGGAAGTAGCCATCAGAGGATGGGTACATGGTGGTCATAAAGGGATGGACATGGTCAGAAACAATGCTCAGGTAGGCCGTGGCATTTAAACAATGCCCAATCGGCACTAAGGGGCCTAAAGTGTGCCAAGAAAACATCCCCCACACCATTACACCACCACCACCAGCCTGCACAGTGGTAACAAGGCATGATGGATCCATGTTCTCATTCTGTTTACGCCAAATTCTGACTCTACCATCTGAATGTCTCAACAGAAATCGAGACTCATCAGACCAGGCAACATTTTTCCAGTCTTCAACTGTCCAATTTTGGTGAGCTTGTGCAAATTGTAGCCTCTTTTTCCTATTTGTAGTGGAGATGAGTGGTACCCGGTGGGGTCTTCTGCTGTTGTAGCCCATCCGCCTCAAGGTTGTACGTGTTGTGGCTTCACAAATGCTTTGCTGCATACCTCGGTTGTAACGAGTGGTTATTTCAGTCAAAGTTGCTCTTCTATCAGCTTGAATCAGTCGGCCCATTCTCCTCTGACCTCTAGCATCAACGAGGCATTTTCGCCCACAGGACTGCCGCATACTGGATGTTTTTCCCTTTTCACACCATTCTTTGTAAACCCTAGAAATGGTTGTGCGTGAAAATCCCAGTAACTGAGCAGATTGTGAAATACTCAGACCGGCCCGTCTGGCATCGACAACCATGCCACGCTCAAAATTGCTTAAATCACCTTTCTTTCCCATTCAGACATTCAGTTTGGAGTTCAGGAGATTGTCTTGACCAGGACCACACCCCTAAATGCATTGAAGCAACTGCCATGTGATTGGTTGGTTAGATAATTGCATTAATGAGAAATTGAACAGGTGTTCCTAATAATCCTTTAGGTGAGTGTATGTCCTTCTGTGTTTGCAAGGCATCATGGTCACAGGATTAAAATATGATCGCTCCATGGTGCACAGTTTTCACAATGCACTTGTTAGAACAGGCTTAACAACTTTACAAGCTCCATGTATGTATGTATGTATGTAACCAATAAAATAAGGAACAAAATTGTAAAGTAAAATTGCAGACCAATGGAAACAATACGAACAAATAGACTCCAAAATAAATTGGGATGGCTATAAACTGCTTTATAAGCACCAAGCAATTGCAATTAGTTTATTGGGATTTAAGCTCAGCAAATGATTGTTTAAAATGTCATTCAAAAACATCACTATATTTCACCCAGTCACAACCAGTGCACTGATTAATGCTTTTTTTTCTCATTCTGAAACCAGTTTGTTGTCCATGTTCATTATGACCCACCAATAATGTGGTCCCAGGAGTGACGCTTTCCTCTCTTTAATTATCATCTTTCACTGGCTTTCTGTCTTTTTAATGAACTGCCTTGCAGGAGTCATCATTCTGAGACATAATTGAAAGTGAATTTTGCATTCTCTAATAAGCCCAGTAATTGATTAATCTGCATATGGAAAAATATGCGAACCAGGGTTATATATTGTCTGAAATCCAGCTTTACGATTTAACGATTCAACATTACTAGGAGCACACACATGTTACTTTGTGTATTTATTGTAGTATTTTTCATATAAATTGTACATTTTTATATAAATGATAGCATTTTGATTTGCTTTGCTATCGCAGTAGAGCTGTGGTTTGGCTACATTGTGGTCTGTAATACAGGCACTGCTTTTATGATATACTTATCTCCCGGGTTTGACATGTCCTTTTTAATGTCCACAGCACATGTCTCGTGTGTGTCTTCCAGGACAGCCGTGTTATGGATTGAACCTCGCAGAGTTAGACCTTTTGAAATGAAGATGCCGTGATCGCGTTCTCTCTGGCTCGGGTTTGGTCTGCTCTGTGCTCTTACAGCGATGAAGAGCATTTGCTGCACGCTTGTCGTTTCACTCCTCTCTGTCACCCCTGCTTCGGGCCTGTCCGTGTAATTCGTCCGCTTCTCCCCATTTGTGTTGCCAACTGTTACTATAGAAACAGAAGCACGCGCGTCACTGGGCACGGGGCGGCACAACCTGCGCGCCTCGACACAGGAGCATCAGGCAAACAGCGATGCCGCCTCACAGAGAATTGGTTTCCTTTTCTTTAATGAACTAGAGCTTAGACTGTGTATTAGTATTATTGTGGAAGGGATGCACAATACTGTGTGATGTTTTTCAGAAGGAAACATACAACCTAATTATATGATACAGTTTCTACCAAATGCTTTTACACAAACTGTAGATGCATGATTTATTTTATGCATCTGGAAGCAGCGCGTGTTCTAACGAGCAAACCGATCTCACGAAGGCTTAGCCCTGATTGTTCCCTCTTCTTCGCAGTTAACAGGCGTTTACAAATCAGTGCTCCTGCGCCTCGACGTTTCAATGTGTTCATCTCGGCGAATCGTCAGTAAAACGTACACTGAAACACGCTCTTTACTTTTCCCTCGGTGCAATATTAATAACAGTCTGCACTTCCTTGCAAAAAATCTGTTGATGCATAAAATGTGCGATTGTCATGACAACGGCCGGCATGTACGTCATTCTTGAGACGACTGAACTTTCTGCACATCGCTTCAGTACAGAAAGTTCAACTGAGCTGAGAAAGGTATTTACACAATGTTGAACTGCAGGGTTGTATCTTGGTTTCATTTAGTAACTTAGACTGTGTACTGGAAGTTATACTCATTCTCGCCTAAAAGTTAAAATACTTAATTTAACGCCAGTAATGGGTAAGGTACTCAGTTGCTGCTACTGACACCAGCTCCCTGTGCAGACGAGGGGGGCATGGCGGGGAAATTAATCTCACGCTGGTATCCATTTTCTGCATTCACTTTAAATCATTCATGTCTCTTATAGACTGTTCACCCTCTCCTCCTGCTGGATGGGTTTAACATTTTTTCGCGGTTTGACAAATACCTGAACGTGTCGAAAGGGTTTTGAGTGACATGTTGCAGAGAGATGAATTGTGTGTGTGTGTAGCCTCTTCCCAGTGAGCGCAGGTGGGCACCCGTGCTATTAACACATGAGTCATTGCTCTGGCCAGTGGGCTATTTTGGTGCTCTGTTAAATCAAATTACAGCATCGCATCGTGGTTTCAATGCAGGAGTCTGAGAAACCTCAAATGCTGGGGAATTAATTACAATTAATTACAAGTCCATTCATGTATCAAAAATGTATTGTTTTAATCTGTGGGGTTCACAAGCTATAAACCTTGAGTAAAAATGACTTGGAGGCAGTCGAGCGCTTCATTATGAATGCAAGAAAAATACACAACACTTTTTGTCTCTTCCTCGTCTGGTATGTCTTTACAGGCTAAAGGAATTCACAGTTAGTGATGAACAAATTGCGTCCGTTTGACAGTTCTGTAGGCAATTCCTATCTTTCTCCATTTCAGTTGACAAGACAATCAATCCCTACCACTTTCCTGTTGCGTAAAGTTAGGTGTTAAACAATCTTTACAATTAAAATGGTTTAGGGCTGCTGTGATTCTGTTTGTTGCAAAGAGCAGGAGAGCCTTCTCGGCCTGTCCCTCGGGACACATGTTGATTCGCCCCGTAGCAAAATCCTGCTGACGGCCCTGTTTTTAAAAAGATAAACTAGGTACGATTTTTTGTTTGTCAGCTGCAATTTTTCCTCATAAAACACCGTACTGTCTGCAGGTCCCACGTGCCCATTTAAGTGTTGACCTTTTCCTGCGGCCCGGTGCGGACTTGGGGAATTGTGTGGAGAAGAAGTCCCAAAGGAGAAAATAATAATAATGAAAAGACTGGAAGAAGGATGCTATGGTAGGGAATTGATAGTGATTTTCACCAGTCTAAGAATAGCAGGAGTTCGATCCTTCCACCCCCCCTCCGGGTAATTACTCTGTGGCCGCTTTGAGTTGCACGTTTCACCGATGTGTGTGATTTCCAATACGGACTCTGAAACTGTATTCATTAGTCTGTGCCATTGTGAAAGCCAAGGATTATAGCATTGCTGTGTTTCTTAGCGAAATGACTGTACATGCTATGCTTTCCACTGACATTCCCCTTTCATGTTAGTGTTCATGGGGGAGTTTGTGTGCATCTGTTTAAGAAACCACAACTGGCATTGATAACTGCTTTTAAGCCATGTTTCAGCTCAGCATCTCCTCTCATGTGGAGAAACAATCCTGAGCTGTGCCTGCTACTTCTTTTTCTGTGGCGGGCCAATACATGATGAGTTCCTAAACTGTAAACCCAGCTAATGGTTCCTATTTTACAAATTGGGGCATTCAAGTAATCAATTAAAAACTAATTTCCCCCAGCAGATGCAACTCATTGACATAAAGCTAGTAATAGTCTGTGGGTACGAAGGCTGAATAGAGGCATTGTATAAATGTCGACAATGGCATTGATTTATGGAAAGAACTACACTATAAGACATTTTAAAGGAAAAAAATCTGTTTTTTTTCTACTAAAAAGAGAAAATAAAATGTGTATGTCTGGTTTAAAGTATAATATTGGTAGATTTGATAAGATATGTTAGGAGATGAATACAATAGCTCCAGCTTCTCTGCGACCCTCACCAGGATAAGCGGTTTTGAAAATGGATGGATGGATGGATGGATGAATACAATATCTTTTCTCTGCTCCCTGGATACTAATGTTTTTTATGTGCTGCAGAAAACATTAACTCCTTACAGATACACTATGACCCCTGTTCGATAAGCTGTCTTGGGAATGTAAGCCTTTTTCTAGAAGCGATGTATCAACTTTCACATTAAATATGTGGACTAATGTTTTCACTTTCAAGTTACACAAATGCTTTAGTTCTTAGTCTGTCCACTTGATATATCATAACCTACCAAAATCTAGACCAAAATAATCACACCATCACTTAATTTTGCCATCTAATTTTTTTGTTTTGGAGGAACTGGAGCTCAGACAGACTTTATGGGCAGGACGTAATTTGGTCACGGCTTCAGTTTGTGGAAATGAAAATACACTAGAGAATTAGATGAAGAGAAGAGTGTGCTGAGGGAGACCCCGATACACAGGAGATGCACTGAACTTGAGTGTGTGGCTTTCTCAGCCAGCATGGAGCTCTGCCATTACCGCGTCCACTTCCTGTCAGCGCAGGCAGCGAGTCGCACAGGGACCGCTGTCTTTTTTAGGGATAAATAATTGATGAGAGTAAAGAGCAAACAATGGTGTGTTCCACTGCCAGGCGCCCTGAACAGCTTTTAACGCTTCAAACCGTCAGCTCGGCTGTGTGCTCACGGGTTGTCATTGTGAACTGCAGTTTCAAACAGGCATTGACTGCATCTATGGAAAGCCAGTTTATATTTCCATAGATGCCAGTGTTTTACCTCATAACCTTCACAGCTACTATACTGTCATAAAAGGCATCTATTATCAAATGTGTCTCATACCTCATGCCTTAAGGTATCATTTTTTTAGCGTAAAACAGACAGATGCCAGCTGGTTATTCAAAGGTGTTATTGTTGATTGTCTTTTGTGATGGGTGGGGTGGGGGTGGCTTTAATAATACATTATAGCTGTGTTACTAACGATTTCCATTAAATTCAAACCTTTTATAACATGCAACAGAACAGCAGCTGCAATTAAGAGTTATTCCACAGGGCCTCATGAATATGCATGAGCTCAAGAGTGCGGGCCGGGAGCACTCAAACGCTGCAGGGCAGGGTTCCCTGAGAAGAGCCTTCGTTAACTAGGCCGGGGAGAGACCTGCTGATGCAGCTTTTCGCCCTGTTCTCTGTAGGCAATGCTGTCGAGCACACGTGATGGTTTTAGAGTAATGCCATCTGGAAGTATTGAAGGGTTCTGCTGAGAGGAGACTGGCGGGGGGGAAGGGCGTGGCAGTTGAGGCATGTGGCAGGGTGATGCGATCCCCAGCGAAGTTCAAAAAAGCCTGCAGCTGACCCATCATGCATTGGGACTGTTTGGTCTGAGTTCTTTGTAGACTGGGTTGTTTTTCACTTGAGTCAATGATAAAGGTAGATTGTGTGGAAAAGAGATGTCAAGGGTTCCTGCTTCATCTGTGAAATCCTCCTCCCAAAGTACCAGCAATGTACCCCGAGCCTCTCTCTCCCAGCTGGCTCTCAACCGTGTTTAAACCGGCAGCCGAATATTCCTGGTCTGGTTTTGCCTGGAATTGCACCTGCTTTTGCTAAACCTCCTCCTATTTGTTTTGATTAACTGAGACCTTCTGCTCACCATGCTTTGATTACGGGTAGGCTTGGTCATTTAAAATTTGATATAAGTTTAGATGTGCAAGATTTACATAACTAAACGATGTCTGTTTACCCCCCCCCTCCCCGCCGCCCTGCAAATCTCTTAAACTGTTGATTTAATCCTGTTAACTCTGCAACACATCTGAGTGCTTACAAATTATAATTGGTTTTCAACCTCCAGGAAGCCAAGAGCACAATGGCTGCAGCACATGTAATATACACGGAGAAAATTGCGGTGAGATTTAATAATGGCCTCACTATTGTACGAGCGCCTCACGGAGAATCCAAAGATGGGCCTCACTTTTAATAAACAAACAGATTCGATGCCCTCCAAGGATTAATTTAACCGCCCCCCACACACATAACATAATGAACAGGTGTCAGCCTAATTAAAATAATGAGATCTTTTTCAATGTGTTTTTTTTTGTCCATGCTTGAAATGGATAAAAAAATGAAGCTGCACAAAGACTAATTACGGACAATAACACAGTTCATTTTCCATTTCACAGCCCTGAGGAAATGCTAAGTTTTAGCCTGCACTTTTAAAGTTGTGGTCTATCTCATCGTGCAGGGAATTTACAACTCCGGGGAAAGGGAAAATCAAAGAATACAAACTGTCTGAGAATGATACTATCTACAGTATGTTTAATGTTAAGGATAGAGGAACTTAAGGATAATCTATGTATGTATGTGTAAATACAAAACTGTCCGAGTGGTCGGTGTGTAATACATACATTTTGTGCTTTACTGCTCCAAATAAGAAAAGATGTCAAGAGCTCATGCTTTTCATGTTCTTCGTGTGTCTATAGATGTGAACAATGCCCAGAGCAAATCACAAATGATAACTGAGCTCTTATTCACTTGTTTTCGACTAGTTTTGTGTGAAAAGGATCTCCGAGCTCTGTTCCAATTGCGAACATAGAACAATTGAATAGAAAAATGGCAATATATAAATCAATTTCAATGCATTTACTTTAGATTTAATACATACCTTTCAACTAAGAATTAAAACTAAGAATTTATACACCTCCTTGTACTAAATAAGGCTCTGGGGTTGTTAGTGAACGGTCACTTGAAAAGGATATGTTCCACATCTTGTTCCCAAGAGGTCTCATCCTGCCAGCAGAGACCTCATTGTTTCTGTATTTCCGATGTTTATGTACATCTCAAGATTAACGATGCACACAGGATTGGAATCGCCTTCTTTTTGCTTCTAAGAAACTCATGTAAACATACAGAAACAGCAGGGACTTGTATTACATTTAAACATCACACTACATGGGACTGAAAATTAATCTGCGGACAAAACAGCTGGGATTGAATCAGAACTCAGACCCCTCAGCTGATAGAAAAGTACAAAACTGTTGCTGCTTTGTTCGTAGTAAGATGTTACTCTCTTCTACTCATCTGTCACCACATTACCTTTGTACAGTTTTGTAGTTTGATGTTTGTGGACCCGTCAAAGTTTTGATTGAATCTGTCCCTCCGTCATAGGAGCTCATAGGTTATGTGACATATGTTGTCAGTATAATTGCTAGAATATCAATGTGTTATATTACTGTCAGGTACATCCTCTTTTTCATGAGTGCTTTTTATATTAAAGACAAAAATTATCTTTATAAGGACAAAATTCAAAGCATTCTTCCTAGTTCAAAGAGGAAACAAGTGTGAAGTCCTAGGTATGAGCTAAAGCAAGGGGGAATAGGAGAAATCCCAGTGAACAACAGGAGCTCTAACAATGTGTAAGTAAGCAGGAACATAATGAAACATAAAGTGCAAAATCACAGGAGAGCTGAACAGCCCAGGTAATATAAGCTGCTAAATTGCAATTAGTTGCATATCAGACATAGAAGAGAAACATTTTTTAATATCACTCTGGAAATGTGTTATGCTAATCCCAACAAGGCTGATTTGTATTGCCTGTGAGATGAGAAATTAAAATGAAATATTAAAATAAGTGGGTTTTAATGCATGCGCTGGAAACCATAAAATGCCAATGACTTTTCCCTTATAAGCACCAAGAGAGGAGGCTGCGAATGAAAGTCACCTTCCCGGCTGTTGTCTCACCATTTTGTTTGGACCACAGCCTAAATTAACGGTTGGGGAATATCAATACAATTGTGTGGCAGAGAGTTTGTAGGATCCAACACCCGGGGTTGTGTGCCTGGACACAGAGGGCAGTGGGACTTTTCGAATGTTGGAGAAGGCAGATAAGAGAAGAAAGCAAAGCTAAAACAATGATTAGGAGCTGCCGTTAGGCCCCTCCTACCAGCACTTGGTACGTGTTCAACCAATAGTCACTTCACCAGCCTCGGCTTATTAGCTGTAATGTATTTGGGACTGGCAGTTGAAGGGTTCTGGCTGTGGGAATGGTCTGCTCAATAACTAATGCGTTTTCTGCGCTGTGGCTTGTTGGAACAGCTGACAAGTGATCCTTTTTTTTCCTCCTTTTCCTTTTTTTTTTTAATCCTCGAGCTGTGGTAGAATTTGACAAAAGAAGAGGAGTGGTAATGTGCGCGGCGTTCCTGCTGGAGTTTGCTTGTGTTCCTAAGGATCATTATCTGTGGAGCAGCGTTGAGGCAGCACATGCAGCCGCGCTGGCAGCAGGCACAGTGAACTGGGAGTTGAAATTCACTTCAGCTACAACTTAACGTTTCATCCTGGAGTTGGGCAAACGCAGGACTTCTCCATCCCTTGGTTTTCTTTTCTTTTTTCTCCTTTTGTTGATCCATCAAAGAACCCCGCTTAGCAGGAGCTGTATTCTGTGGGGATTGATACACAAATCTGGACCTAATGGCTCAGCAAGGACCCAGCCAGGACACCCTGACGGTCCCCGCGGTGGAAAAGCAGCCGCACGAGCACGCGGGGCTGAACGAGGACCTGGTCAAGATCCTCCGGGAGAACCTGCTGCAGCACGAGAGGCCGCGGACCACCAGGAAGTCGCCCTCCATCTCGCCCAGGCTATCCCCCAACATCTCCCCCCGAAACTCCCCCCGGCTCCTGCGCAGGATGCTGCTCAACAACAACATCCACAAGCAGCGGCGCTTCACCGTGGCGCACACATGGTAAGGCACGGCGCGGCAGGTGGACCGCAGCCCTCTCTCTCTCGTTGCGCGGGTGGCGTGTGTGTGGGCATGTGTGTGGATCTCACGCTGGGCAGTTCCCGCAGCGCTCTCGTTAAGAGGGGAGAGAGAAGAAATCTGTATTTTTTCTTCAGTGTCGCTTGTTATTTGTTATCAATTTACACAGAACATTGTCGTGCATGTAAACTTTGACTGAAGACTGACCCAGACAAAGTGCAGCTAATTTACCACCAACAATGTTTAACACTTTCCTCTTATGCATGTTGAATTGAAATGCTATGCCAGAGTTGTGGTATAAATAAATATGGCATCTGTATCTTTTTATTTACAAAAATATACATTTGTAGTAAAATACAGATCTGCAAAAATGCATATGCTAGAACTGAGATGTGATTATTAGAGCGTCTTCAGTCCGCAGTGCGTCACAAACACCTGATACTGTTTACAAAAGTGAAATACTGTGTTTTAAAAAGATATCGAAGGATGCGGAGTAGTTTAATCCTTTTTGATTGGAGACTTAATAGACGGCATCAGCATTTCTAGCTAAAATCACACAGCCCTTTTAATCAGTGCTCTGTGCAGTGACAGCTGTCCCAGATATGGACTCCTCAGCACTCTCGCTTTCCTTACCTATATGGCCTCGCAGTCCTGCAATAAATTACCAGTCTTACCGGCAGCTTCATTATTTCCCCAGAGGTACAGCAATGCCAAAGCGATGGGCTTGGAATATTTTAGTTTTCTCATTTATTTCCCCCCAAGTATAATTTCTACTATTCGGTTGTGTGTTCAACTCCTTTTAATCCAAAAAGCAATTAAATTGTATCCTGTGGATTCCTTACACATCAGATTTCTTACAATATGTAATGTATCCTTATTTTAATGCATTAAATTAATGCCTCTAGAATCTCTAGAATTGTGTGATTGAATTGGTTTAATATCACCATTTAATATCACCTTTCTCTCCAAGTCATTTAATCACCTTTGATCAAGATATGTTATTAAAGGAAATAATTATAATAACTGTAACCGATTTCCTTAATTTAACCTCATATCATTCGAAATGAAATTGAATTAATTGTGTATGCGCCGTTTTATGAACTGTATAGTTTTAGCTGATTGCAGAAATTCCCTATTTTAGGTTCAGAGGTCGTGGGACCTTTATAACACAGATAAATAATAAATAATGCATGTTTCAATAACTTTTCAATTGCTTTTTGTCCAATGGTGTAGCACACAGATTTCCATGTGAAAATCCTACAGTGAAATTATTATTATTCCATGTTTTACTCACTAACTGTGAGATTATGTGTGATTATTTGAATATCTATTTGTCTTCGTTGTGTAGCACAGTGCCCAGGTAAATGCCACATTACGCCCATGTATTTTTTAATGAGCACAGAGGCAAAGACATCTTCGCTATAAATAATCGTGTTTACGTGGAAAAGTATCATGAATAAAGCATTGGATTAAAGTGTATGCCTGTGCCTTCTGGAAAGGAAGCAGAGCAACAATACACACACATCCAGTGCGTTGTCCATGCTTCAGTGAGGCTCACAGGGGCTTGTGTTGGCTTATTTGCCTTTGATGAGCACTACTGACGACATATAATGGTCTATCCGCTCTATAAATACATTTAATTAATTATAGGTGCCCCCAAGGTGGGTAGAAGCAAAACACTTGGGTGCTCTTAAGTGCAGAATTATGCCCAATAATCTGGGCAGACTAATTGTATAACCTAAAACCACACCATTGTGAACAGCAGCCTATAAAGCTCTTGTCATAAACCCCTGAGGTGTTGAGGAAAATGAACGTGGTTTAGGATTGAGCCATCTATAGAAGATCATTCCCACATCAGGACCACACCTGTTCACCCACAGGTGCAGTATACTGTGATAAAAACACCAGGTCAGTAATACCGACCAGCGACGTAAGTGCTGTTCCCCTGAAAATGAAACGTTAACCTCACAGGCTAAAGACGATTATTCCATGATTACCCACGGAGCATCTTCACAATAACATGGCGCTGAAAGATTAAACGGGAAAGAACAAATTTCAGCCTTGAAACCCCTGGACCAGAACCATGTCTGCAGCAGTTACAGAGCCCTGTCACGCAAGAGGACAGGCATCGGCCAATTGCTAGAGAAAGATTCAATCTGGTCTCACCCAGGTAGTGGATAATTTCATCATCAATCAAATAGGAGAGCACCTTGTTACGTTTCTCTGATAACTCGATTCATGTGGGAGAAGAACGCGTGAGAGGACGTGTCTGATTTTCCCTGTAGCGGCATCCTTTGAAACAGACATGGTCCAACCACATTTGGATTCTGTGAAGCTCTGTTTATATACGAAGCTCTAAAGATTGTGCATGTGATGCCTATTGTAGCAACATAAGCCATATCTAGAAAAGACAGGATTATTTTGAGGGAGAACAATTGGATTCACCACTGGACAAGATATGGATTATTTGGGAACAAGAATGCTTTGTCTAGTCCCAGTGATGCATTCTTTAACCTCAGCTGTTTAAATTAGACGGAGAAAAATGTGTCAGCCTTGTATAACTCTATGGACTATTATGATTGAGTTTGAAATATAATGACATTGTATTGTTAGATATGTATTGAAAAACATATAGCTTCAGGCATCAGTCTCGCTGTTTAAGGTCTGTTTTTGGTTTTGTACTGTTTTTTAAATGCATTGTATATACTGCAGTCGATTTATGCAACGCAACCTTTTAATCGTCTTCTAATGGCGTAATACTGCTGCCACAGTGAGAGAATATTTTGTCTGGGGATTGGAAATGGTTGCTCCACCAAAGACAGCGCAGGCTCAATAAGCCTGAGTGAAACCTCACATTGGCTCTCTAAATGGGGAGCTTAGTTGTGGATGTAAATTATCCCAGATAAACAGTGATTTTCCTGAACAGTAAATGCAACCCTTGTCAGTTTTATCTGTGATTAGGTCCAGATTTATGCACCCAAATTTATTTATTCAAATTTATTTGTGTACGGTCCTTCAGAATAAGTATAGTTAGTCATTTAAATCCTTAGTAGACATTTAGTTATATAGGCTCTTTGGCAAAGGATTCCATTTCAAATTAATGTATCTTCATAACGGGGCTCATTTGTGTCCATGAGCTCGTTAGGGTGAAGTAACCCCTCGGTGAAATCAGTACCTGCGTCAGGAGGTTTTTCACTCCACTACAGTGGTGCTGTGCGCTGCGGGGAGCATACACTACATATGCTTATATGAACATTTATACAAAGCATAGCTTACTGGCTCAGCCGTCAACCAGACGCTCAATTCACTCAGCCCTTTACTCATCAGCTGCCACGTCTTTCTGAGTGACTCCCACGTCCAGCCGACCACTGTCCCGAGGCACCGCGACTCCTGAGGCATGGGTGTGGCCCTCGAACAGCGCCGCTCACAGCAGGGCAGTTTAATCCTTGCACAGGCCTTCACCGTTCACATGCACAGAGCAGCAAAGCACATTTACATTAACAATGGCGCTGCGCTGTCAGCGTTTTGATGAGGCTTGACTGTTCATGTGAGCAAACAAGCTTTATCTGGAGGAGCCACCTGCTTATCTGGGAGTCCATTTAAGTCCATTAGTTGCCAACACACAGCAACTTTCAATTGTCCATTAGATGACATTAGACTCTCTTCTCAGTGTTAGAATGAGTTCAGTGGTTGTATCTGTAAATGTGAGGTTGGTGTGCCGACCAGGGCTGAACTGCGAGTGAAATTCACAGTGCAGGGTCTTGCATTTTCCCATTTCATTACATGAACAGAGCAAAGCTGGCCTATTTAATTAAATGTGCAATTTCACAGTTGGAGTATAACCCATTCCTGGAGGTTGATTCAGTTAAATAACATATCCAAGTATTATTATATTTTCTTATAAATTAATGGAAATGAGACCAGATCCATTTGTGTGGGATTATGAGTGTCTTCCCTAAATAACCACGTTTTCAAAATATTTTTGGGCTGGAAATGGATAAAAGACGGTTCTCATAATGCTAACTTGTAGTTTGAACAGCATGTTACCTACACTCATGTCTGAACTGTGTGTAGCACAATTTATAGAATGCATCCGTTTGTTAGGGCTTCAATCTGGTGACCTGTAACATATTCCCTTAACATAATGTTTTGCCATGAAATTGCAAGGATGCAGTGGTTATTATTCACCTGGGAGTATATGTCCCAGGTGAATAGTAGCTACTGCATCGATACAAGTGAAACTGGGCACTTTTTTTTACACAGAAAAACAGGAATGCGTGGAGTTAATTACTAAGCAACAGGGTGGAAGCTAAATACACCGGGGTCTTTCAAGATCCAGCCTCACACTGCGACAGCATCGCTAAGCGTGTTGGTAAATGGCACGCTGCAATCTTATCAATGCCCTGCTGTTGTCATGATATTGTTATTGTCTTACGTGGGGCTGAATTTGAGCCCGGCAAACTCCACTCAACCGCTTCCACCAATTGCATGCCATGCAGGATGTGGGTCTGTTTATTATAGTGATGTCCGGAATAAAAGCCTGGACGGCAAGTGTATGCTTTACCAGTTGAGTCACTACGAAGCCCCTGTTTTATATACTGTATTTATTGCTTCCTTTTTGAAGAAAGGATATGTTTGAGAATTGTGAGTAGTTAATGGTAAATGAAATGAGACCGTGTGAAGAACAAATAACCACGGCAGAAAAGACTACCTTCAAAGTACAACGGCACTTTTGAGCGCACCGAAAATAGACTCTACCTCTGTGACTTGTGTGTCTGTAACGCAGTAGTTATGGGACCTGCTGTAAGTTTACCTGATCTGTTAATGTAATTCAATGAATAATTAATTCTGTCTGCTTGGTAGTGCCGAACAGCGTGGGCTTATATTTTAGGAAACATAAAACTTTTATCAGGATACCTTATTATAATGCAGTTAACATTAAATAAAATATATATTATATAAATGCAATAAACACAAAATACAAAGCAAATGAGATAGCTCTGTTAATCGTTGATGTTACACTAACATCTGATCATTCAGTAAATGATGTTAATTGCTTTTGATTCGTTAGTGTTTTGATGTGTGTCTTTGGATTTGACCACAGTGAACAGGAATCGTGCTTAAAAAATGTATGAGCTGGATGATTGCAGCCAAAAAAAACGTCGCCAGCCTCTTCCTTCATTTTGTCGTGTAGGGTTTAGCCCAATGACATTATCAGCCTGTACAAAAGTTATAGAGAATAACTTTGGCGTGACATTGTGTACCGGCGGGCATGTTGTTGTGCTTTAATTTAACCGGTTCTGTTTGTTTCCAAGGAAACCTCCAGATTCACATTCAGCATTTTGTGCCGCTTTCTTACACACTGTCCAGATTTTGTTATACATATTACCCAAGCATTGTGTGCAGTAGATGTTTTTCCTTTACATTAACTGGAAGTATAGTAGGATTGCAGAGAACGGTTTGAAATTCATAGGAGTGACGGTGAAGACAAACGCTGAATGTTTGCTGATTTCGTGTCGTAAGACCTCAGGACGGTAGACAGACAATGTGCTGTAAACAAACAACATCGCCAGCTGGAATCGGCAGCGTCGAAAACCCAGCAGTCTTTTGTTCACAGACCTCAGTCAACAGTCAAGCACTGAAGGTAGATTAAATACACTTTCACTGCAGTGTAGGACTTCCATAAGTAGTAGAAACATAGCAGGGAAACGGGGCGAGAATTCCCCACATCAGTGAAGTGCATTCTGGGAGAGCAGAGTATACACAGAATAGCGAGGCTGGGTATTTATGAGGGCTGTGAAGTGCAAAACACATGCCAACTCAACAAAGAACAACCAATAAAGCCTTGACGTCTTACAATTAAAAATGAAAGTCAGAGATTATTAAAAATTCAGCAGTGCACTTGTGGTGTAAGAACTGTGTACGGTTAGTTTGCAGGCCCTGTTTTTTTTAACTTGTAGGCACTCAATTATTCATAGTTGCAGGCACATATTTTTATATTTGCAGGCAGGCATTTAATTTTAGGATGGCATGTATGCATCGTAAGCCATTTGAGTTTAATTAGTTTTTCTGTATTTTGTATTTGCTTCTACTTTGTACTTATATCTTCCATATTCTTCCATTCACATTGCTTGTCTGAACACTGTAAATGTCTTATTATCATTTTTATTATTAGTATATATTTATTCATGTATTTGGCTGCTTACAAGGTGTCTAAGTGACAGGTCCTGTTTAATGAACCAGATGTGTTGAGCTCTGAATGTGTCTCGAAGTCAGACCTAGCGATATCGTGTACGAAGCAGGTGATATACTGGGGAGTGTTCAAGGGGTGCTGACATTTCGTATCGTCTCGCTGTGCAAATCACTTTCAATTAGAAAAACCTTGGGACTCACGGGCTCACCATTTACATAGTTGAAGTGAAAATATGACAATGTCAGTCAGTCAGAATTAATTAAAGTTGGTGTCTGGCAACAATTCGCAACCCATTACTGCTGTCAAGAGGTCGCTTTTAGCTGCCCGAGGGACACAGTTCTTGCAAGAGGATGACCAATCAAAGAAGTCCTCCTAATTAGCAATCCTCTTTGGAACTCTCCTTATCGGTATTGGACTGCTTGCTGGAGGGAACTGTATTGGACTATGTAGACAACGCAGCACCCATCAGTCAGTGGGGCTGAACCACTGAGGCCATCGACTCACATTCAAAAGAGGTTAACATCAGCTGCTCTGTGAGTTCAGTAATGCGATGGATAGAAGCTCCTGCCTATGTAGGGCATAGCAAACTGGTCGAGGGGTCTGTTTACCCCCAACAGCTGGCAGATGTAGCACGCAGATACAAATGGGGAAATGTGTTGACAGCGCCAACAAAAGAACTTTATAAATCATACATGGGAAATCGAGAGTGACGCATTTCCCCTGTCATTTCAAGTAGCACTTTGAAAAAGAGAGGAACGTAACTGACCTCATAGCGAGATCGTTTTGATGTCAGATTTTAGGGTGGTCTTCATATTTGTTCTTGTAAGGAAAATTATGAGGCTGTTCAATTGGTCTATCAGGTCATTTTAACTTAAATAGCAGTTTTATGAGAGAACATTAATAATGGGTACTGGCACTCCAGTGCGGCTCAGTCGGGATATTGCGAACAACCACTTCTACTCTCCAGTTCTCAGGACGGAGCACAGTTCTGTGTCTAATTTTAAAATGGTTTTAATCACATAATAAAGCATTCACTCCTTCACATGCGTCCACATTTTAAACCGGAGAGGAAACCGCGAGTGCTCCATGGCACAGCCCTGAGACGCGGTCCACTCTCGCACTGTTTGTATAATCCTGTAAAGGTTGCATAGGCTGTTGCTAGGATACGTTTTATTGAATTATTATGCAGCCAAGATAAGAGAACAATGAAACAAAGAAAACTCTGGAAATATCTCTAATCAAAGTTGTGTACCTTCTATTAGTTGAGATTTCAAGCTCCTTAGTGTGTGCTGTGTGTGCATGAATGCCAATTACAGCCCTCCGTGTTATCACTATTTTTAATGTTTTAATTAGTGTGCCCTCTAGCTGTCAAGAATACATCTCCAAAAGCATGTGATGGGTTTGTTTAGAATGGAGTTACTCTGAACACATTTCTACCAATTGTTTGGTTTCTATTTATAGTGTGCTGCGAAATGTCACCAACGCACATTGTTAGAAACATTCTGACATTTCACACAGCAACATTTAGTGTAACAATTTAATAAAACAGATGTTTTGGTCATCCTATTTTTCCCACCCAAGAACAGTCAGCATAGTGAAAGACGTTGCCAGACGTTCGACGGGAACGACACATCGAGCGAGAGTCTGAGCATACCACAAATTTGTGTGCTTGTTCTCTTCCTGCAGAAACTAAAAGACAAGGCAAGGATGTGACACTCCCAGGGATGTGCCTCCTAAATCCTCTCATCACCGGGCTTTTACAGTTTCTGTGAAGTTCAAAGCAACCGTGGACGAGTGAAATAACTTATTTATTTTTATTTATGGTTATTTATTCAAATGGATAAGCAGATTCCACTACCGTTTACATCAGCTTTTATTACTAGGAAAGAACATATATGTGTATGTGTACAAACATACATACATACATATTTAAACACACACTTTCACCTGCTTAATAAAAGCCCCTGTGAATTCACCTTGTATTTGGTTCATGCAGGTTTATATAAACATGCTTTGCAGTTTAAAGTACTTGTTTGCCGTCCATTAACCAACCAGTACCAGCATATTAATATCATATTAATAATCTACTTGCAATGAAGCTTGACATTTTAGAATGTTTACAATCACAATCGTGGATTGAACAGCAGGAATACCCCGTAGCTGACAATAAATGAATTCAAAAGTAAACAAGTTGATAATTTAATGCAGATATCACAGAAATTAACAGTCCTATCTCAAATTCTGAGCTGCTTCTTTCTCAGTTACAGAGACCGTTCTGTTCTAGTCAGTGAGTCACGCGAATCTCATGACTGAAAATCACTGACTCACTTATCGAGCAAAACTGGAATTATCTGTCAATAGTAAATCCGATATTTGACGTTGTTTTTTTTGTTTTTGAACCAAACACCTTCTGCAAATCTAGGTGTATGGCGAGAGAATATGGAGATGAATATTGGATTGAGTGATTTTAACTACCTTATTTTAGTGGTTGAGATGGTTATGTTATATGTCCGTACTTTCGGAATGACAGATTTCAATGGTTTTGATCATACACAGGTCACTTGAATGGATCAAAGACTATGATTATGATACCATTTGCGACATGACAGTTCATTTTGATGCTTCAGAGGTGACAGGAACTCGGTCCCATCACAGATGTAAAAGCACATTGCCAAGGTTTTTGATCACGGATTGATCAAAACCAAAGAGAGCTCACAAAATAAGTCTTTTGTAGCTAATGTGGCGCATGCATTCATTTAAATACTAAAGCACAGCTGCACACTTTTTCAGAACACATTTAAATGTGAAAACAACATATCCTATCATTGGGAAAATATACTTAACTGACGCGATTAGATGGATTTGGTAATTTATTTTGACATTCGCTTAACAGTGCAATTTATTCAGGGAGCTTGCATAAAAGATTGAAGCAAAATGTAATGTATATTTAATAAAATATATACACTGATCAGCCATAACATTATGACCACTGACAGGTGAAGTGAATAACACTGATGATCTCATTATCATGGCACCTGTCAGTGGGTGGAATATATTAGGCAGCAAGTGAACATTTTGCCCTCAAAGTTGATGTGTTAGAAGCAGGAAAAATGGGCAGCGTAAGGATCTGAGCGACTTTGACAAGGGCCACATTGTGATGGCTAGACGACTGGGTCAGAGCATCTCCAGAACTGCAGCTCTTGTGGGGTTTTCCCGGTCTGCAGTGGTCAGTACCTATCAAAAGTGGTCCAAGGAAGGAAAAGCGGTGAACCGGCGACAGGGTCATGGGCGGCCAAGGCTCATCGATGCACGTGGGGAGCGAAGGCTGGCCCGTGTGGTCTGATCCAACAGACGAGCTACTGTAGCTCAAACTGCTGAAAAAGTGAATGCTGGTTCTGATAGAAAGGTGTCAGAACACACAGTGGATCGCAGTTTGTTGCGTATGGGGCTGCGTAGCTGCAGACCAGTCAGGGTGCCCATGCTGACCCCTGTCCACTGCCGAAAGCGCCTACAATGGGCACGTGAGCATCAGAACTGGACCACGGAGCAATGGAAGAAGGTGGCCTGGTCTGATGAATCACAAGTTCAAGGTGTTGACTTGGCCTCCAAATTCCCCAGATCTCAATCCAGTCGAGCATCTGTGGGATGTGCTGGACAAACAAGTCCGATCCATGGAGGCCCCACCTCGCAACTCACAGGACTCAAAGGATCTGCTGCTAACGTCTTGGTGCCAGATACCACAGCACACCTTCAGAGGTCTAGTGGAGTCCATGCCTCGACGGGTCAGGGCTGTTTTGGGACCTACACAATATTAGGCAGGTGGTCATAATGTAATGGCTGATCGGTGTATATATGAAATAATCTGAGAAATGATTACCACCAGAAAAAAAAAATGCAATAAAAATGACCAGAATAATTGAATTCAGAGGTGAATTTAAAATGAATGCTACAGAAGATATACATGATATCCGAAGCAGTATTTGATATGTTTGTTTGTTTTTCAAACACTGACAACAGCAGAAGAGAGCATGTATAAAACACCAAACACACACAAACAATCGCACGTGGGAAAATGGGAGGGTAGAATAAACTGTGTAGGCCGACTGCAGTATTTTCACAACAGATGCTGTAACAGATCTTGGCAGAGCCCATGTTCATCAGATTCAATATGAATTGGCCATCCAGGATCAGTTACCAATACAAATATATCCCTGTTTTATACTGATAACATAACAGTGTCTCACAGGAAAAGTATATAAATAAAACCTAAACTGTAACCGAGCTGAAATACTGTGTTTGATTACAGTGGCGAGAGACGCTGGCCTTGCTAGATGCATTTCCCCAGCAACAGTGTTTTCCTGGAAACCTTGCTATCCACGGTTTGCATTACCTTGCTGAAGGGCGGCATCTTAATGGGTTTTCCTACTTACTGGTGTTTAATAAAATGGTCTGGACCCACAGGAGGGTATTTGTCAGGATACCGAGGAATTGCACGCGTTCTGACCTCGTTCCTGTCAGCGTTGATTCACGGTCTTCCAGAAATGTTCCAAATGGAAGAGAGAAGCATGTTGTCCTTTTTTCTTCCATCGCGAATAAGAGGGCACACAAGCACGCGCACATACAACTCCATGGCAACCGTAGTATATAAAGAAATCGCAAAAAGTCCTGATACAATTGACGAGATTTTCTTTTGAACTGTCTAGTGGTAAGGCAAAGAAGGGAGGTTGCTATGGCTACCTCTGAACTCCTGAAAATTAGGCCTGATTAGCGTTTATCTCGGTGAAACCAAAACAGGGATTTGGGATCTGAAGACTGTTGGGTAGATTGGCCACTGCCGGCGCATAGCATTGTGTGTTATTACTAGGGATTGGAAATATTGCTGTGTTTTGACTAATCCATGTTATATCCAAGACTGCTGACTGGGGGCTCGTGGGTTCAGTCCTAGGTGGGGGGCACTGCTGTTGTACCCTTGAGCAAGGTTCTGGTATTCTAATGTTATCTGCTGTTATCTAATGTCATGTTATTTACTAGAGTACTAGTGAATAATTACAGCAGTGGATTATTGGTATTTATAGATGCTGACATAGATGCTTCATTACCCAGTTTTGTGAACGACTGCCTTTATTTTACAGTAGAGGACAGGTAGCGCTGGCATAAAACCTTTATTGTGCCATTAGCCTGAACGACTATCTTCCAGAGTCAACACTGACTAATTATGTGTGTGCATCAAGTAAACATACAGCTATTAAAACATTGAATTGTACATGCCAGTGCAAACAATGTTGTAGAAAATAATACAGATAAATCACCTCCCCCCCCAGAAGCAGTGGAAGAAACCGTCAGCAGTTGTTCTGTGGGTTTCTGTAAGTTTTGCAGCAGAACCGTCATTATGGAAATGGCGTACTGAGACTTCTAGGGTTTGGGACTTTCTCTCGTAAATGTAGTGCTGTCTGTCTCTGTGGAAAGACAGGCAAGCTTTAAATGCCTGATAGATATAAATCCTATTCGAGTACTAGAATTAAATAACAACACGAGCAGTAAGCAAGAGCGCTGTGTGATTTTGCGGAGTTTCTTGCTATATGTAATATTATTCAAAATCAAATCAAATGTTAAGGTGTATCTATAATTGTTGTCTTTTAAAACATCTTGCAGGGTTAAGTTGCTAATTCAGTTCCACCGTGTTTTTCTCAGAAGCCGTGCACATGTTTTGCTCATACAGTGTGTTAGACACATACAGGGGCACAGACGGTATAGGGGTGGGCGGGTCAGCGCCACATATCAGACAGCGTGTTTCTTGCTCATCCTGTTCTCCTGTAACAGTTTTGTGAAATGTAAAATTGGAGTAAATTATGTGGAAATGAAATGCCTGTGGAAAGCTTTGAAATACAGATTGCCAGCTGGTCTTCTGTGTGCGATGGAGAACGAGCGCGCAATTAGCATGCTGCCAGGTGACCGTGGCTGCATTGTTATTTAGCTTTTTATTTTCCATCTGCTGTTAATGATATAGTTAATGGTATTCTATAAATACTTAAAAGAGAAATGCATTGTCTTTAATCTCAAAAGGATTGCCTGGAGAGAAAGGGAAAAAAAAAACATTAGAATCACAAAAGTGCAGGCAGCGGAGTAGGCTAAGTACAGACACCTAAATGCCATGTGCTTCCTTTTTCGGGTAGAGAAGATGATTGACAGCTTCAAAATATAATGCACAGGTGGGGGTGCATAAGCACTTATAGCAAACGAGACGGGAAAGAAGAGGGTGTTATTTTTAAGGTCCCTGTCCTTGCCCAAATTGATTCAACTCAAACAACAAAGCATTGTGCGTTTCAATCCTAATGCGGCACTTTATAATTATCGTAAGTTACTGATGTATTTATTGATTTATGGATGTATTAAAACATAAGAAAGTGTCCAAATGAGAGGAGGCCATTCGACCCATCGTGCTCGTTTGGTGTTCATTAATAACTAAGCGATCCAAAGATCTGTTTATTACATAATAGCATTCTGGTGTTGGCTTGTGTAACACTTCATACAGGGATGCAATTTTCACATATTAATTGTGTGAATGGGCCCTACTTATCGGGTATTATATTGATGGTGTGATTTAGAGTCCAGGCCTGAGCTCCAGATATGAGCGAAGAGAGCGATAGTATGAGCAAAAAGATCTGTTCCCCGAGGCACCAGGATCAAAGCGTTACTCTTTAATCAAACTATAAGTCAGCAAAATGAGTATTACTCTTAATATCCCAGTGCCAGTCGAATGCAGAAAAAGCCTTTAAGATATATCACAGGCTCATTGAGAGCTCCGTATTTAAAATCTATTTTTAATGTGTTGACACAAATTATACACGTCTGCATTTCATGGAGATTTGTATTTGACCCATTGCTCTCAATCGCAGTTCATAGCTGTTAGCCTTAGACACGTCTCAGCCTGATAATGACAAATAAATAGCTTTTCACATCTAATAGCTCCCCCCCCCACACCTTAGACTTCCAGGCAATGTTTGTCTCCTATTGTACGTTTCTGCCTTGGACATTTTGAGGTTTTTATGCAAGTGCTAATTGCGCTTTAAAGTCTGCGGTCTGTTCAATTGAAGACACCGAACCCTCTTTCAACCGGGGACAATTCACATATCCTTCCTGGACAAACCTCTCTATTAGTGTAGATGTAACTTCTGTCTCTCTCTCACTCTTGTTTTTACTCACCCGTTGTTTTTTATCGCTGCATATTATTAACATTTAGAAAAATATGTGCTAGACAAAATACAGTGTGAAGTGTTCATGAATCATTTTTCAAAACTGCCAACAATTTGCATGATTATAGAAAGAGTTTTCTGATTGGTATGTGCTGTGTAGACCATCCCAGGAGCTCTTATATTCTCTATAGAAACAGGGCTCTTTGTTCATCAGAGCTCCACATATTCATTTGATTGTTTTTTATATATTAATAGCATTTCACCAACACCATACAGTGATCTGTGAGAACATAGGGTCCCTCTGACCAAACAAGCAGTCGATTTGTAAAAGATGTGTTTTAAAACGAAATACTGTGTAAAAATGCAGATGTGCTTTCGAGCTTGGAAAGACTTCTCCTTTCCATATGTCTGTTGTCTTTCTCTGTAGTACTTTTAGGATGAACAACACTTCATGGAGAAACATGTAGTTTCAGAACGATTTTTGCGTTTTCAATAACCCTATTTACAACAGCATTTAAGTACGATTGTGTCAATGTAGTACATTTCCCAGCTTTGCATTTATTTCATAATCGCCAGCTTCCATTTAATTAAAAACACACACAAGTACATTAGGCTTCCACACTGCCAGCTTAATGTATGTGTTGCTGGAGCATGTCTACCACATGAGGTGTCAGCTGCAGTGACACAGCGCTTCATGAGCAGGGCCTCGGGGGCTTTTCACTCATCTGTTTGCCTGTAATTTAGTCCTTTGGCGACAACAATTCTGTTGCTTCTACACGGCGATGCAAGGTAATTAACAATCATTAAACGATTAACTCATTACTTTAGTTTCGCTGTTTACTAAATTGAATTCATCATGCCATTGCTACAAGCCACTTATTAAGCGATTAATTAATAAACCAGTTTTAATCTCTGGGAATGTTATTAACCATGTATAGTTGCAATTGTTATTGTTAGCCAGATAGTCTGCATGCCCTTGTGCATCTACGTTTACGTTTGATCAGTTTATCACGAGATCTTTTAAAAGTATGATGGTCGACATCACATGGGTCATGGCATTCGGTTTAAATAATAATATAAACAAACATGACAATAATCATTGCACAAACGAAAACCGCACATACACAAATATGTAGTCAAATTGGAAAGTATATATCTTTTATTACCACAAGAGGTCATCATCAACTTTTTAAAAATAATAGCAAGGGCAGTAGAAATCTTTTATAACAGAGAGCAAGCTCTGAAAGTGTGACCTGGGCCACAATGCAACACAACATCCCTCAAGTCCTCAGAGACAGATGTGCACTGAGCTCATCTCATGCAGATGTTTTTCCAGCCCCTCGCTGCACCTTTTGGGATGTGTGTTGTTCTGAGTCTAGGTTCACAGTACGGCTGATAGTTTGCAGAGATGTATGATACCTTATATTAAATTGTCCCCAGATGGGAGAAAATTACAATGCAGAGATGTATGGAGCATTTTGCATATTATTATGCTATATCTGTGCAGCACAGAGGTGGGACATGCTGTCAAATGTGTCCACTCCAGCACATGTCAAACACTGCGTAGGCTTCTGTAGTGTTTCAAAGAGCCTGATTGAAGTGGCTCTGCATGGAGATTGTAATTAAAATGATGTATCTTGAAATAGACATTTAAGTGGTCTGTAGTCGTCGAGGTAAAGGAGAAAGGCAGCGATTGTTGTTATAACAAAATGAGGTCGCTTTTGACATAACTTATAAGAGCCGGGCAAGAGCGCTCATTTGAATATTTGGCACCAGTTCTGCTTTCAGACACAATGGTTTCCACTCCCTGTCTTGCCATAAATAATACTGAGCCTTGATAACCTTCCCAATCGACTCCATACATCTTTATTTGCTCATGATTAGTATGAAGTTAGTAATGCCCTTTTATATAGACCAAGAATATGGACACAACTGAGAGCAACACACGTGTCTCAGTCAGAGACAATCTCTTGTCCAGCATGTGTGGGACTCTTGTAGCAGGAGCAGCGCCAGTTCTGATTGGATTCAGGATTCCCATTAGTCTCACAGATTTGAGCACCAGCTTGAGCACCGAACTGAACGCAGGTTGGGCACTGTAGTTTGAAAACACAGACACAGAGTAAAACTCACAATGCTAACACGGACGTCACGTTTCCGAGTGTAGATGCAACAAAATCATACCTCCCAAAGGGCTACTTCACTTTCTGTCAGATTTCAGATAGGCTTGTCTCTAAGGCTGCTATAAACCTTTCCATTATATCAACAGAGGGAATGTTCCCAAACCTTCAAAAGCCCAAAGAAACTGCAAGATATCGACTGAGTTCAAAAACTGTCAAAGCAGCTACTGGAAAACACCGGGTGAAACATTTTTTACATAAAACGGATAGCAAGTCATAACTTCAACTGACCTTATCGCTTACAAATTACTCCTAATGGAGCCGTCGGCATTTTAATCATTCTGCTTTTACAAAACCACTGCTGTGACGGAGGAAAAAAGTATAATTACTCTAAAAGGCTTTCAGGGAAAGCAGAGTGTCTAGAATAATTACTGCTCTCAAATCAATATCATACACCTGCCTGTTAAAGGATCCCAATATCTTCAGTCTTGATGAGACTTCAATCAATTATTCCAAATCTGCAACCTAAAAATCAAGACTTCCAGCTCAACAACGAAAGAAGGAAACAATTCGTAATTATGTGGAGGTAAATTTCAGGCTGATTAGGAAGTTTTCACACAAGGAGCTGTGGGTTTCTGCATCCAGCTAGCAAGCGAATGTTTTTTGATGCGGTGCCTGTAGAAATAGGTTGTGGCAGTAGGTTATCAGCCGGTTGCCAGGAGGTTACCAGCAACCAGCAAGCGTGAACGACAGAAGAGCCGCCTTTCATGTTTAATCTCTGTATTGTTAATAACCTGCTCTGTGTCAATAGCCATAGATCAGTGTTTGTCACCCAGGCCCTCAGCCAGGAGAAGGGGCCAAATGCATTGTGACCGCAAGGCCTGCTCGTATGAGGTTTTATGGTTTTGATTTGCTTAGAGGCTATTGCAGGATGAGCCCTTTTCTGTGACTAATCCTCACTTGAAACACACCTTTCTCAGGTGTCTCATCACACAGAGAGACGGCTTGTCCAGTCTGTATTCATTATAGGAAAGAACATGTGATCTTATCTCTGTCTGAAGTGATGATAGGGCCACACGTTTGAATCAGAAAAGCTATGACTTCATCTTCTTAAACTCTAAAGGCTGATCCAAGTCCCTACCTACACGGTGGAGTCCAAAAACTTTACCACGACAGGTAAATAAACGGCCTTGCAGAACGCGCACATGTGTGGATTGGGATCTGACAGAGGATGCTTTGTCACTATAATTGATTTGTATTGGAAAGTACAATATGCTGACCCCTCAAGGAAGAGGGACAGGGAGGGACATGTGGCAAACACTCCCTGCGTTGTGAGGTCTGTAGAGGTGGGATGTTGCTGGTGTGGATCTGGAGAGCTGGAGACATGCTGCAGTTTCTCCCAGGGCTGCAGGGAGTTACATAAGTCTTGTCTCTGTGCATCACGTTGGGTATCATGTCGGGGACGTGGTTGCAGAAGAGCCCAGGAAAACGGGTTGTGTAATCAGCCGAGAGAAGCACCACTGGAGTGAAGTGCAGTTGGTTTGTTAAAAAGCTCTCTCTCTGACTTTAGCTTCAGATTATATTATCGTCAGCTGTTTTATTGCAGGTTTTTATTTGTTTCTTTGTTAGTTAGTTTCCCAAGCTGACATTTTGGGGCTATAATGTTAGTGGTAGATGTGTTACCTGCCATACATGTAATGTAATGATTTTCTGAATACAATAATGACATATTGTAATTATTATTGGGGTGGCTGGAGGGATAACCCTTTAACTCTTAAAACATATGACAGGGCAAACATGGAACTAAACCTATCCAGATTTTCTTGGGGTGTTAAGAGTTATTTAACTGCCCCAGGTGTTTCTATCAATTAACTTCAAGGTACCATTTTAAAAGGTAGTCTTTCTAGAATCATGTATTAGAATCTGTCATGTGGAAGAAACATGTATCTTGCAGTAAACATGTATCTACAAAGGATTTCACTGAAGTGTGTGTGGGTGAAAGTTTAGCGGTGATTAGGTATTTCTGCTATGTCCGTTGCCAAGATACAGTCAGTTTTCCTCCTCTTATTCAAAATATAGGGCTACCAGGTCAGGAACAAGGCCCACAAACAGAGCAGATGTTCCAGTTTCCTATAATTTGTGCTCAGAAGTGGTATGCAGATGTATGCTCTGTGAAACAGGTTAATATCTTTAAATTATACACTGAAGTGCGGAGTGACACAAGTTTATACAAGCCGCCCTGCGCTGCGATGTGAAAGTGAACACTAATAAGGCATGTTTTTGCTTTAATGTTAAAAGCGCCTGGATGTGGAAACTACAGACATTACTAAGTGTGGACAATAAATTAGTCATTAATGATTCATATGTAAGGTTAGACTTCCAGAAAAAGTATATTACATTACCAAAAATTAGAAAAGAGCGTGAGACAAGCTTTTAGCTGAGGTTTTCTGCAGTCGAGTATCTGAGTGAAGTATTTATCTGACAGAGTGAACTTGGGCTTGTATTTACAGGACTGCTTGTCTATATTAATAATTATAGATGGGGCTAGCAATCAAAAACTGACTGTATTTGTACGTTTATTGTTTATTTTATTTTACTGTTATTGAGTAACTACCGATATTCATCTGGTATTATCGTAGTGTTTTATTTATTTATAGATTGATGGCAGAATTACAGTCAATTAGGTTGCACACAGAATGTTGTTTTCTATGTGAAATGACACACTAACCTGCCACAATGTATCTGAGATGTATAGTGATGTCATTCACTTTAGACTTGGCAGAGAGCTCATCTCCTCCCCGTGTCTAGGGACCAGTCTTTTGGCTCGGGCTCTGAGTTTGGAGGTGTGCCTGAAGCCGCGTTTCGACTCCCGGCAGGTTTTGACCACACGCTGTACTCTACATGCTGCGGGTTTTTATTAAGACATCCTGAGGCTGTTAGCTCGATGGATACAAACAATGAGAACTATTGCTTTTAGTTAGCGTGGGAGATGACTCTGCACCCCCATGGTCTCACAGTGAAGCTGCTTCCCACACACACCCCTGGTCCCTTAATTTCATTTTGCAGAATCAGCAGTGATGCCAAAGCTATGATCGGCTGTGATCTGTGACTTATTATATCTGCTGCACCGGGAGAAATAGCTGTGTTGTTGGTGTGTGTTGTTTCTCAGTTAACACAGAGATATCTGCTTTAAAATTTTGTCGTGTTGTACTTGAAGAACTAAGCGCACACAGTCATTCATTGTAGGCACTGGGTGACCTTGTTCATTCAGCTGCCGTGTGTGTTAAATAGGTTTAAGGTTTTTATTTTTAATTTTATATTTCAGAAAGGTGGTTTGAATTCCTTGGTGCATATTGTTGTTGTGTTCCTTGTTTTCTAATGTGCCTCATCCATTTAAACACTTGGCTTGCAAATAATCCCATGAAGTTTGGATAGATTAGCAGGATGTTAGTTAACAGGAAGGCCTGAGGCAGAAGTGGAATAAAAATGGATAGGTCTTCATTCAACAGCAGTCAGACAAAAGCTAAAGTTGATGGTGTTCATGATGTTTCTAATGTGTATGGGCTGAGATAGAAAGAGACATGTAGACCACGTAGTCCAGCAGACCTACGTGGAAATTACGTCTTTATTGGAAGTAAAATTGAGGGAATTTAAATTTTTTCACCACTTCTTCAAGTAACTTTTTTGTGGCCATCCGTCACTCAGAGTGATCTCAGTGGACAGATGGAAACTTGAGTCATAACAGAAAAAGGATACATAAATAAATAACATCGTATATGGTGATCAAATGTATCAGCTTGCCCATTAAAACAGAGCATCTGGGTGTAGTGGGAGATTTACGTGAAAACATGTTCGATATTTAAAACCTGATAACTAAAAGAAGTTCTAAAGGACCTTTAAATGAAAATATTTTGAATTGCTCAGCAATTTCACGTTTGCCATGATTTGAGTCTAATTCGGTTGCAGTGCGGGTGTGCACCTACATTATTATAGGGTTACAGCTAAAGTCAGCTTTTATTGCTTTTGGCAGCGTATGAAAGACTGCTAAATTACACTGGCCGATTCCTCTAAATTGTTTGAAAACCCAGTAAGTTTGTTTATACTGTATTTATAATATCTAAACTCTCTCTCTCTCTCTCTCTCTCTCTCTCTCTCTCTCTCTCTCTCTCTCTCTCACACACACACACACATCTATATATTAATGTGTGTTTCGCTCTTTGTTCTTTAAAGAGGAGGCCACTTATGAGATTTTAACAGACCACGTGGTGCTGTAGTTGTGGGACCCAGTCAAAAGGAAACTGATTGTCTGCAGTAGATAGAAGGGCTCCCAGGAAGCGCTGGAGTCAAATGACGCATTTCAAACAGGGCGCTGACGTACGCTGGGAAAGGCACGCTGAGTCTCTGGTTTCCTGCCCTGCGGTTCACTGGTGATCTGACAGGTTACGCTATCAAAGACTGTATCCAGTCAGCACATCTGTTTTCATTTCTGATGCTCTGTAATGGCTTAACCGAAAGGCATTTGAAATTTTTGCCGAGACTTGTACATTTGTGTCAGCTAAACGGTATCAAAGCAGATATTATATTCATCTTCAAATAATATAATTAAACAAAAATAAGACTTTTCTGTTTGCCTAAACAAAAACATAGCAGCATAATACTGTCCTGAGTTTTTACAGGTTATTTTCCAATTATATATCTTTTAAGAAAACGGGAACTGTTTACATGTTCATATCATTCTTTTTTATTATTATTTCCTTAAATGCATGTATTATATGAACTGGAAAACAACCCTTAATTGTGTGTCTTACACTCACTCAGACCCGGCTCTCTCTCGCGGTGACAGTAATAGGTTATGCCTCAGTAAACGATAAACATTGCTGAATTTGAAACCCTCTTCCTTCGCCCCAGTGCACAGATGTAAGCTGTGCTGCACGGAAGATGTTATACAACACAAACAGGACAGCGTTGGGCTGTCTGTGGGATCAGTTACATCAAATAAGGAGAGAATAATGGTGAAACTGCAGGAGGGCGTAGTGCTTCCATTGTTTAAACTAGTAACTTATCTTGAACATCGTACAAACTATGAATTATACTGAATACAGAGTGTAGTGTCCTGAAGAAGACCTTGGCTGTTACTAATAACTCTAAGAGATAATGAAGCTCACAGGTTTAGTGCCAACATTAACATTACTTTTCCTTGTAAATGTGAAAGGACTAGAAACATATTGTCTCCCATTTAAATGATATGTTTATAGTCCTGCTTTGTTTTAGAAAGCTTCACTAGCAAACACAAAATAAAACATTGTGATTTTAATTCTCATCCGGTGGCGGTTTTGATTTTTAATGTTGAAAAATAATATTATATGTAGATGAAAGCAATTTAGTGTAGAACACCCTTCAAATTGAACAAAGGTGTGCGATTTTCAAAACAATCCCTGCGAAGGCTAGGCGTTCTCTATCTCATGTCAGCGATTCAACGTACACAACAAGAAAGACCAAACAAAACTTGCCGACCCACTGTGATCTAGTCTACCACAGGGAGCAGTGTGGGTAATACTAATACCCCAGTGATTATAATGAAGTGTGGGACTTGGCTGGCTCCTCCTGTCTCTACAATGTAAATGTGCATCGTACAATCACACACTGTCCACTTATCAGAGCTACTGACTCACGATACACGCCTAATGGTGCTCAGCTCCAATCTTCTGCCAACCAGCTCTCTGCGGCTGCAATTCAAGAATAGGATTGAAAGCATATTTGAAAGGTTTGAGTGAGGTGCCGTTTCCGACACTGTTTTCACCTCCCTCTGCTCCAAGAAAGTTTAATCCAATTAGTAAACCACTTGCATATTAATGAGAACAATGACACAGCACACTTCCTGTCCGTGTATTTAGCTGCAGGGGCCGCTTGAACATTAATCCCACTGCATATTTGAGATGTATGTGGGTTTCCTGCAGCTTATTTATTTATGTCTTAGTAGTAGGGTAGTGATCTTGTGTAATTTCTAAATATTTAAGACATGCAAACCTGCATATGGCCGATGGAATAATATATCACTGTAAAAACAAGTATTAGCATGTTCTGAAAATGAAAGCTATAATTCTGAGGTGAAGATCTAACATCTCGGTATAAGAGCGTCAAAGTCCTTAAGAATTTTTTGCATGTCTCAGAAAGCCTGAGTTCTGGAAAATCCCCTTGCAAATGTGGCAGCAGGTCTGGTTTAATTTGTAAAGTGTGTCATATTTTCTTTGAAGCCTGACCATCAAGTTAAAGCAATTTCCCACAGCAAAACACCCCCAGTTTCTTAAAAAACACATCTGCAGAAAAAGACATCAAAGTCAACTGTTCAAACCCTTCATAGCATCGATAATACACTGAATTGGCTGTAATGTATTATCTGAGTATTAGTACATTAACTGGTACAGAGGTGTGTTCTGATGTGTGTGTTAATAATTTAGATTCCTTAAATGTCTGTCAAATATTAGTAATGTGTTAAGGTAGCCGAAGTAGATTTTTTTTGGCGCACATTTTGTGAATTAAATGCAACAATCATACTTGTACATGTAGCAGTGCCTGAGTTAAGATGTAGTCAACATGGAAGAATGACATCTGGCGACTATTATTTGTTGTTAACAAAATAAGATACTTTAGGGCATTCTTCTCATGCCTGTATGGTTTCAGTAATTCTCTACAATGTCAATCATTGTATCCACACGGGGGAAATTATGGCGTTTATCTTAAATTCAGCTCCCAGTTGTCACTTATACCGGTGAAACTTCGAAGAATTAAAGTTTAAGATGGTGGTGGGGGGGGGAAGCACAATGAGTTTTGAAGTGTGTAAATCTCAAGAGCAATTTGTGGGAAGATTAATGACAGACATTTTCACAATTAAACTGGTGTTTCCAGGTAGTGCTTGCAGACAGGTGTAGGACAGTTTGTCTGTAGGGAAATTTCTATAGCTTACCAGCTGTGAAAACTGCCAATTTTCACTGCACACCAACTGCACGTACCATCTGTTAACTGGCATAGATTTTTATTCACTTACTGTAAAACTGTGTGCAGATTTTTTTATCCCCCTGCCCCCAGTTGTCATATAGCATCCCAGGAGTCATAAGCCTTTCTAGGTATCCCTGCTAAAGAAGTAATACATATCTTTCTAGTGTCTGTCTTACTAAAAAACTTTATTGAATTTGAAGCCTCGACTCGACATGGCTCAGCGGTAATAGCACGAGTTTCCTGCCCATTCCTCATGGAAGTATTAATGAAGATAATTGTATTAACTTTCAATATAGGTTTTCTATTTTGATATTCACGGAAGGGTCATTTAACTTGTGGAAAAGTTTTGTTGATGTTTATTTCAGCAGTTAAAATCGTATGTCTGACATTGCTATTGGATATTGTTAGTAATTCAGTAAGAAGATGCGATGGCTTATTCTCTGTATCAAATCCTTGTTGGGTATTTATTACTTTTTAATCAAATTCTGAGGAGTTAACATCCAACAGAATAAGTATGACCGTGTTTCCCTGCTTTGTTATGGAACCTAAATAAAGGCAGGGGAGGCAGAGATTAGGTTTTCCTGTTGTAACAAAAGTGCCTTGGGGGTTAAAGTGTACTGTATTGTATTACTCCTAACAGATGAATCAGAATTAAAATATACTGTGAGAAATCCCTTCAAATACATGCACTATTCATACAGCACAGATTACAGTTGAAGGGTTCTTATATCTTGTCTTCAACTCTTTTCAAATTTTGCTGTGTCAGTGCCTGAGAGTTTCATGCATTTAAATTAGGATTTTTTCCTCTTATCTACACACTATACTCTGCACTGGTAAGGGGGAAAAAACTTTTTTATTGTAAATATATATATATATATATATATATATATATATATATATATACACAAATACAAGTCTCCAGCCGCCTGAGTTAATACTTGGTGGAAGCACCTTTGACAGCCATTACAGCTGTGAGTCTGTTGGGGTAGATCTCTCACAACTTTCACCTAGATTTGGCCATATTTGACCATTCTTCTTTACAAAACTGTTCAAGATCTATCAGGTTCCTTGGGAGGCGTTGATAGACAGCAATCTTCAGTCCTCAAATTGTGGATTGGATTTAAGTCATGGCTCTGACTGGGCCACCAAAGGCAGCATAATTTACCTTTTTGTTCCTTGAGCCTTAGTGTAGCTTTGGCTGTGTGCTTTGGGTCATTGTCATGCTGAAAGGTGAACTTCAGTCCCAGTTTTAGCTTTCTTGCAGGGGACAGCAGGTTTTCCTCTCTCTTTCATAAAATATATTTCTGAACAGAACAATGATGCAAACATTTGAAAATAAATGCAAATAAAACTCATTTACATAACATAAAACATCTGGTCCTTTAAGAGGAGACCCACAAGATCTAATTACATTAATCAGTTAAAGCTGATTTCCTGGCTGTGTGGAGATAGCGAATATTTTATCTATAAAGCCAATTAAGGTACAGAATTCCCTACTTTGACCACTAAGTTAAAAGTTGTGTATTCACTAAAAATAATGCACGGAAAGAGACGCTAAGCCAAGGTACCGCTTTGATGTACGGAAATCGAATCTGGTATTCAAAGTAAACAAAATTAATTGCTGTATTGTGCAAGAGTAATTAGTTTGTTGCAAGAAGGAATGAATCAAATATATGCTTATAGATTTTCAGTTTAGCATTAATCTCCGGCAGATGGTAAGCTTATAATTATCGGGTACGCATGTCATTCTGGTTTTACGTGGGTATGTTACTGGCGATCATGTCTTGTGATGGTGGGAAACTCGCTTACAGTTCCCTGTAGTTTTCTAATGCGGCCAGGTAATAAGCTGTCTGCTATGCTGGTTTTAGCATTAAATACATTTGCAGGCTTATGTGCTTAAGGAAGTTCTTCATTTTGAAATACAATAACTAGCGCTTGTACTGCTTTGTGTGCAAGAAAGCTAAAAACGCCTAATCCTCAGTTAAAATCTTCAGAGAACTTAATGATCTGGAGAGGAATGAATCGAGGGAATCAAAGGAGGTTTAAATGTTTTGCATCAGTGCATTTTTAGATGGGTATTGTATCGGTTTATGCCAGCATACGTTTCTGATCATTTGATGTGAAATTACGAGTGGGAATGTGTGTAATTGTTAAGTTGCTCATTATATTTTTTTTATGCTGAGTGGTTAAAAATAAATATATTCACTATCCCTAAACCCACATTTCAGGGATATTCAGGGGGAAAGAATATGAATAATAAAATATGCAGTCTGGTACCAGAAAGTGGAGAAAAGATAATGACCTTGAAGCTGTTTTGAATAAATAGTATTTGGGTCAGGAATGACCACATCAATATATCCTTTGGGGGGACAATTTCACATATTTGTACGATTTGTTTTATTCTCAGTGTCTATGTGCCGCTTGAGACGTCATGCAGATAAATGTGAAATCATTGTGAAACAGCAGGGACAGGAGCTACTGTTCTTTCTTTCCAGGATCCTGATCATTATAATTCTGCTTTGTCTTTGTGGCATTACCAAAAAATGCCAAAACAGCCTTTTCCTGTCTTTCTATAATTGGGGTTTAACCTTTGTGTAAATCTCTGGAGCTCCGGCCTCGCTGCGTCTGCCTCCACAGTGTTTTAATTCACACGCACCTCTCACCCAAGCCTTCGATCTACAGGCCTGTTATTCAAGTGTATTGTAATCTTGCATCTCATCTCCTATACTTGCTGTAACCCGCACTTATTAAATACTAGTTTATGTATTTCGATTTCCTATCTAATTAATAGAAATAGCTGTCATGATGTATTTGGTAACTATTCTCTGCCGTGGGTTTAAAGTTAAGCTTGTTGTTTTTCCAGCCCACAGAGGAAAGCCCTTTTTACAGCTCGTTTTCCACATTTGCAACCCTTGCATCACAACTGGTAATACAAGTGGCAGGAACCGACTGAAAGGCTTGGCATGATCTAATACATTTCTTCAACATTTCCTTATTGCCCTGTGTAAGGGTGTCTGCCAAGAAAAAATGTAAAACAAATATTAGAAAATGTGCATTTTAAGCAGCATCGATCCTGAAAATATGGTGTTTTATTTCAATAGTAAACCTGTAACTATTTAATCAAATGTTTACTGGGGATGGGATGGATATATATATAGCTGAGATAAAAACCACAAAACAAAACCAATACCAGGATTGTCTTGCAGGCAGTGTGGAGTCAAGACGCCCCAGACCGCCAGTTATATAGCGTAGGGAGCGCCTGTACTCGTTTACTGCCAGTGGCCGGGGTCTTTCATGTCTGTGAATGGAAACACATGGACAGACATGGCCTCACAGACGCATCGCTCTCGAATGCCTGAGGGAGGAGCACATACATGGCTCTTACTATGCTGACCATCGGGCTGAAGCCTTTTACCAGCTGTCCAGTAGCCAAAAAGCAATTAAAGCACACTGTCTTGTCTGCAGTGTTTCCTCATGATGTCATTTGCTGATGTACATGTTAAAACGAAGGCTATGTGGCTTTGCTGCTGGGACCAGTCATGCAATCCCTGTTTGATGGATTTACATACATGTCTTCTGTCACCAGGCAGAAAAGTGATTGAATTCTCCTCTCACGCTGTAATAATGAGTTTTCCTCCAGTTTAACTGCACATATCGGTTGTGTTTCTGTACTTCTGGCATATTTGGACTGATTTGCATAATGGGATTTTTTTTTTTTTAGTCAGCTTTGTCAGTGTTGCTACTTGAGCAAATGCTGATTCATTATAAAATTGTCTCAATAGAACTGCTGAGGGTCTTATGGGAAATTGCTACCCTTTCAGTATGAAGCTGAGCCCTCTCTTTATTAAATGTATTATTTTATATATTTTATTTATTAAGTTGAACAATTTGTCCTCTTTTGGGTTATTTTATGTGTGATTTGTTTGATTTCTGCATACCAGATAAGGCAGGCATTCAATCATTGCTTTCCAGCCAGATGACTCAGTTGAGAACACATCCTCACTGACAATGATGGACTGGCTACGAACAGCTGACTTCTGCCGCAGACGTCACATAGAGCCAAACATTCAATAAAGCGTCTCGGAAAGACAGTGCCAGATAATAAGAGTCAGGAATAAAATGAATCTTCCAAACGCACTGAGGAACCCACCAATACATAAAATAGCTTAACAACATTTGGATGACATTATAATATTGCAATTCAATTTGCCATACCGTATGTATTAGAATACCAAGTTGCACAGAAGACATACAACAGCATATGAAAAGGGCAAGTCTTTTAATACCAGTCACAGGGAAATGCCAATGATAGAAACTGTTTTTTCTAAGTGGCATGCAACTAAACATCTCTCTTGCACACTGTTACTTCAGTTTTCATGATAAAACAAGCTTTGGGCAGAATGCACTGATTGTATTACATAAACACGGCAACCATTGTGACTGAAGCATCAGTAAAGGCAAATATAAAACCTGCAGTGTGTACATAACACAAACAGATACATCTCCACCTGCCGTCCACGTCACCCATCTGTAAAGTTCACACTGCATTCTGGGAGGGCAAACTGCAGGAGAGGCTGCCTGTTAAATTGTAGGAGAAAGGTCTGATTTTAGTGACCTCACATAGTCTTAGTGTTGCTTCTCATTGGAAAGCTCAAACTTTCTACACCCCAGCTGGTGATAAAATGCCCCACAAAGGAGACAAACAACTGTGATATAAGATATTCCGGATTTGATTTGAATGTTTTTGTGAGGAATTGTACTAACCAGCTGTGGGACCTCCCAGAGACTGGTGTATTTAACCAGAAATCATGTGACACACCTTAATTGCAGGTGGACTCCTTTACTAATTACGTGACTTCTAAAGACAATTGGTTTCACCACAGCTCAGTCAGGTGTGGGTGATTGAGGGGGTGATTACTTGTGCATTCAATTATTTTCTGTTTTGTATTTTTAATTTGCAGATTATATTTTTCACTTTGACATTATGGACATTTTCTGTGTTGATCAGTGGCAAAAACTCCTGATTAAATCCATTCTGATTTTATGTTGTAACACAATGACATGTGGAAAAGTCCAATGGGGTGAATACTTTTGAGAGCCACTGCATAACTTTAGATATCAACTTTTTCCTGCCATGCATCAAATGTATTTGAGGAGAAACCTGTTCATTCTATAATGGAAAGCCCACCATGTTAATATCCCACAGCCAATATCGATTGTGCAAATGCTATGCCTACTTAGACAGCTGTAAATGTAATTAAATGTAATTAGCTGTAATTATTAAAAAACAATCAAAGGTAAGATCGATTTTACCCTGTAAATGAACTGCACATTAAATCATGAATTAGGCGAGTCTTATCCACCATCTTATTTAACTCGACCTGTACCAGCAGTCTTAATGCTTGGTTACTCGTCACAGAGGGCTCTGGCCTCCTAGGAGCATCATGGCGAACACATTGTGATCAATACAGACACACAAGTATCAAGTAGTACACCATCTCAACATAAAGTAATGAAATGCATGTGAGTGGACGCCAGTTGTGCTGTGGGATTTGAACAACTCGTATAAAATTGATTAAGAAGTATGTGAATTATTAATCATTAATTGAATCTTTTCTTCTTTTTTCAGGTAAGTGACACTTTTGAGGAGATACAGTTATGATTGCCTAAGGCCCGTCTGAAGGTAACGCTGTGAAGGTTTTGGTTATTCTTACCGAATAAAGTGAACTGTGGAGTTATCCCAGTGTGTCCAAGGGGGCGGCAGCATGTCATAAGAAAGGAGGTGAAGTTTCAGTTTTTTAAATTTGAATCATCACTTTATCGGTAGAAATAAAAAAACGGGGAAAGTGAATATGAGGTTCTCTAGTGTGTTGGCTACATCACAGAGGACAGTTTCATTCTCTTAGCAGAAGTAGCGTGTTCGTTCCACATATGCAAGGGTTGTGATGTGGGACTTGTTCTGACCAGGAAACTGACCCCAAAGAGAACATAAAGAGCAGAGACACATTGTTTCAAGGTGCACTACTGTATGAGACAAGCCATTAAGTCTACGAGAGCAGGGAGCTATTGTACCACGTTCACAGACAAATGGCTTATGGAGGATCTGACAGAGTGACACAGAGGGTATTGTCTTAATATCATTCCTCTAAATTCAACAGTCACAAGGGGCGTTATATGTCACTTCGGGTCTTTTGCAGTGAAGGAGTTTGCTGGATAATGTAGGGCTTATTTGAAATGTGAGTCCAGATTCTGTTTGTTTGGCAACAGATACTATAGTGACTTTTATTTGCTATGTAACTCTTGCTCTCTGTGGTTGATTGCACAACCTCCGAAATGTCGTCCCGTCTGTTTCTTTTATTAAAGTGAAGCTTTCCATATCACTTAGAAGTCTATTAAGATGTTTGGTGCTGAGGTATTGCAAATACAAGGACCGTTTACTGTGTTAATGAAAAAGTCTAGCGCCTGTATTTGATAAAACATATCAAATATTATTTGGTATTTCCCAAAAATCACAATCCAAATGCTTCCTTTAGAAACCCTGCAGTCTATAGCAGAGTGTAACTTCACTGAGATTACAGTCTGCAATTTGACAATGACACCATCATCAGATTTTAAACCAATACTAGGGCAGCTAAGAACATTGAGCTGTGTGTGTCCGTTCTGAACCTGGTCTGCAGGCCTGTGATCTCCTAATGGGTTTTTTGTGATCGTCCAAAAGCGCGGCCCTCAGACTGTGTAGTGGTAGGAGGATACAGGCTCTAGAGCAACTTGACTCTCTGATGCACATCTGGCTCATGCGTACCCATCGGTCCCTGAACCATAGCTAACAATTTTCCAAATGCATTATGAGGAAATTACTTCAGAGGGCCTCAGACTGACAATTATGCCATTTATTCTATTTTAAGCAATTTCTCACATTGCTTTCTATTCAAGCCTGAAAAGCCCCTGAAGCCGCTCACTGGTTGAAAGTGCTACTGTTTTACATTACATAATACGTCTATTTTTACCCGTTATAGCTCTCCGAGGCAGTGCGGCACTGGTCTTGGAATTCAGCGTTATTGTTTCATTATTTTGAAGGTGGAACACATTAGATAGATTCTTAGTGTTAACAAAAACATTAGACCACCTTGTAAACTTGAACTTTGCCACCTTTAAAGGAAAATAAAGTGATAAATATAGGTTTGAACGAGTACATACAATTTGTAATGAGAAAATGACTTCTGGTACAATAAAGATTTTGTCACTTTTTTTTTTTAAGGACCCATTGTTGATTTCCTAATGTAGATGATTTGTGAAGAGTAACTTTATATGTTCACCATTCGTCCAATAATTTAATTAGGGGTAAATAAATGAGTGGTTATCTTGGTATTAAACTGTGGATTAGTTTTCAACTCAAGAAGACTAATATCCAGTATCCTAGCTATAATAGATAATCACATCAGAGTAACGCTATTGATATGAAACTGCAGACAAACATTGTGTGAATGTTTTAATATTCTTGGCCAGCTTCTAAATATGTCATGATGATATTGCACAGAGATGTTTTGTCAGGAGATAATAATAATGAGAACAGATCACCAGAGAAATGTGTTTTCTAGTTCATGTTTTCATGTTCAGATGTTTTCTAGTTCTTTAGGGATTTCCTTTGTGAGATTCCACCTCTTAAAGATGTCTCTTCCAATGATTCACACATTTATTTCCAAGCTCAAATCTGCATTTTTATATGGTTTATAAAGAGTATAGGAACTGATTTCATGTTGAAAAGGATTGCATGCTCTTGCCCTTTAAACGGCTGTATTTGTATAACAGTTCTTATGTAACTGAACTGATATCAGTGATTTATGACATGAGTAAAGACAATGTCAAGCCTGCAGTCAGAAGGACATTTTTATGTACCTGCCAGCAGTTTGCTCTTGGAGAAGTTTGTGTGCCCAAACACATCAGTTGTCTAGTTGAGCGTATTACCCAGAGGGAGTGGAAAATGTCATGTTCCCATGGCAATCTCATCAACGATTTTTCGAACAAAGCTGCCTATTGGCTGCTGTACACTGTCACTCAGCCAGACCCTCCCACTCCCTGATAGTGATACTAGTACAGCACATAGATGGTCTTGTCAATCATTGTAACAGAAATCAGCACTAGCCTGGCCTGGGCTTAACACAGGTTTTCAATATACTGTACACATTGTAGTTGTGTTTTTTTATGTATTTATTTATTGATTTATTGATGTATAGGAGTTGCTTCTAACTGGAGGGAGGTTGTTAGTGGAGTTCCACAGGGATCAGTATTAGGGCCTTTGCTTTTTCTAATCTATATTAATGATCTGGACTCTGGGATAGTTAGCAAACTTGTCAAATTTGCAGGTGATACTAAAATAGGTGGTTCAGCAGATACAATCTCAGCAGCACAGGATATTCAAAGGGACTTTAATAATATTCAGTTGTGGGCCGACACCTGGCAGATGAAATTCAATGTGGACAAGTGCAAGGTATTACATGCAGGTAACAAAAATGTCCACTATAATTACACTATGGGAGGAATAGAACTGAATGAAGTAACATGAGAAGTGAACACATGAGAAAGACCTAGGAGTCTACATGGACTCCTCACTTTCTCCATCCAAACAATGTGGGGAAGCAATAAAAAAGGCAAACAGAGTGTTAGGGTATATTGTCAAAAGTGTAGAATTGAGAACAAGGGCAGTGATGTTCAGACTGTACAATGCACTAGTTAGAGCTCATCTGGATACTGTGGACAGTTCTGGGCGTCACAATCTGAACAAACTCCCCAGCGATGTGGCTGAAGCGATAATTTGGGAACATTTAAAAATACACGGGATAGGATCCTTGGATCACCAAATGGACACCAAACGAGCATGATGGGTTGAATGGCCTCCTCTCGTTTGGACACTTTCTTATGTTCATATGATATGTATATTCTCTTACCCAGTCACAAAATACTGTATACATATTTCACAAAACATTTTTACCGAAGAGTACAGTAAATAATGTAATAATTTAAACTAAAACATGGCACACACTCATTTTCAATGCAGGCATTTTTTTGTTTGTTTTTGTTATACTGATAGTTTTGATATGCAAGTTTTCGCCAGGCTGATTAACCTCCTACACCAGTAGGTTGGGACCTGGCTCTGTTACAGCCATTAATGTTGATAAACTGATTTATGAAGTGAGTCTTAGACAACAGTAGACTGAAATGAATGTTCATCATTTAGAAAACAATTTAAAAACTGGATTCTGTGTCAGTATATCTTTCTTTCTATTAACTAGGAACATTTACAGTCCATAAATATTTGGACGGTGACACAATTGTCATCATTTTGTCTCTGTATACCACCACAGTGGATTTGAAAGGAAACAATATAAATGTGCTTTAAGTGTAGACTTTCATCTTTAATGAAGTTACATCCAAATTGGGTGAACAGTATAGGAATTACACCCATTTTTATATGTGGTCATCCCCAATTTTAGGGGCTCAAAAGTATTTGGACAAACTAACATAATCATGAATTAAATTGTGAGTTTCAATACTTGGTTGCAAATCCTTTGTAGGCAATGGCTGCCTGAAGTCTGGGACCCATAGACATCACCAGATGCTGGGTTTCTTCCCTGGTGATGCTCTGCCAGGCCTGCACTGCAGCTGTCTTTAGTTCCTGCTTGTTCTTGAGGTGTTTTGCCTTCAGTTTTGCCTTAGAAATCAAAACAAACCAATCAGAGAGATGGCAAAAACATTAGGTGTGGCCAAATCTACTATTTGGTACATTCGTCAAAAGAATGAATGCACTGGTAAGCTCAGGAACATCAAAAGGCCCGGAAGAGCACGGACAACAACTGTGGTGGATGACAGAATAATTATTTCCCTGGTGAAGATAAACCCCTGCACAACAGTTGGCCACATCAAGAACACCCTCCAGGAGGTAGGCGTATCTGTGTCAAAGTCAACAATCAAGAGGAGAGTTCACCAGAGTAAATACAGAGGGTTTACCACAAGATGTAAACAGGAAACAGGAAGACCAGATTAGAGTTTGCCAAAAAACATCTAAAGAACCTGTACAGCTCTGGAACAACATCCTATGGACAGATGAGACAAAGATCAACTTGTACCAGAATGATGGGAAGAGAAGAGTATGGAGAAGAGAAGGAACTGCTCATGATACAAAGCATACCACCTCATCTGTGAAACATGTTATGGCATGGGCATGTATGGCTGCCAAGGGAACTGGTATTTATTGATGATGTGACTGCTAGCAAAAGCAGCAGGATGAATTCTGAAGTGTTTAGGGCTGTGTTATCTGCTCAGATTCAGCCAAATGCTTCAAAACTCATTTGACGGCGCTTCACAGTGCAGATGGACAATGACCCGAAGCATACTGCGAAAGCAACCCAAGACTTTTTTAAGGTGAAGAAGTGGAATGTTCTGCAATGGCCAAGTCAATCACCTGACCTGAATCCAACTGAGCATGTATTTCACTTGCTGAAGGCAAAACACCCCAAGAACAAGCAGGAACTAAAGACACTGCAGTGCAGGCCTGGCAGAGCATCACCAGGGAAGAAACCCAGCATCTGGTGATGTCTATGGGTTCCAGACTTCAGGCAGTCATTGACTGCAAAGGATTCGCAACCAAGTATTGAAACTTACAATTTAATTCATGATTATGTTAGTTTGTCCAAATACTTTTGAGCTCCTAAAATTGGGGCGACCACATATAAAATGGGTGTAATTAATACACCGTTCACCCAATGTGGATGAACTACCCTCACATTAAAGATGAAAGTCTACACTTAAAGCACATCTTGATTGTTTCCTTTCAAATGCATTGTGGTGCCGTACAGAGACAAAATTATGACAATTGTGTCACTGTCCAAATATTTATGGACCTAACTCTATGTGTTGTTTGCTGCACCCCTGTGGGTAGATAGTGAAAGGTTTAGATGTAGTTCTTATTTTTGTTATATATTACACAGTTACACTAGATTGAGACACTACAGGTAGCATGCCATTTTAAATCTGTTTGTATTTTGAATCAGAATTAGAATAATACAAATGAATAAATTATATCAATTTGTGTTGAATTAAAACTATAATTCTTTGGAGAACATGTTCCATACATTCTCCATCTTCTGCTCCAGTGCTGTGTTCTCAACTATTATGTTTGACATTCACTTTTCAGTGCAATGCTCCTAAAATACTTGCATGTTGTTCAATGGTTGGCAATTCTTGAACCCTAAACTAATTGTTGTCACTAGTTATTTCCTGAACCTTTGTCACTTGATAGTCTTCAGTTTACTTACTGAAAAAGCAAAGTCATCTTGACATTTAAACCCCCTTTTTTTACCTGTACTGGTATTGCTAAGCTTGTGGTTGCAACTGAAAACTGATGACGTATCGATAGATGTCAGTGCTGTTTCTTACCCATCTTTTTCATTATTACCTGAAGTGGGAATGAGAAACATGTTGACCTCATTCTGTACTGCTTACCACACGTCTCATAAAATGTAAAAAAAAAAACAGCCTGGTCTGGAGAATTACGATCTCTGCTGATGTATTGACAATAACAAAGGTATACTTTTATTATCAAATATTTTTGATTAACATTATATATCTATCTGTCTACACGTAGTGGACATAAAAATGGAAACACCATCAAGGAAGTCAATCAACTCACGCCTGGTTAATGAAGCTGGTTAATGAAAATATTCGATTGGGTTCAGACCTGGTGGCTGAGAAGGCCGTGACATAAGTATAACATCCGTGTCATCAGACCATTGGGTGACCACACGTGCTCTGTGGACGGGGGCTTTGTCATCCTGGAAGACACTCAGATAATCACTCAGTACCATTAAGAAGTGATTCGTATTGCCTTATAGGCGACCGGGCCTGTCCAGATTTATGGTACATGACCCTAAGGATGCTGGGATGTTATTTTCTTATGAACGCATGTGGAAGCCCTTACTTTCAATATACTTGGTGTCCCTCATTTACACAGGTATCCACTACCTGTATCTATCTATTTATCTACCTACTCACTCACTCACTCACTAATTGCATAGTTTTATTTCCACAACACAGCTGTTCTCAAGATCAGAAGTCTAGGAAATGAAAACAACAATTTAAAAAATGATTTCCTATTTCCAGGCATGAAGCTTAACATTGGACTTCTACCAAAAAGATGTCAAGTTATTGCCTCACCATTATTTATTTGTATTAAGCTGCTGAGCTGTGTTTTCAGGTTTTATTTCACATCTGGCTGAAGTAAAGCTAAGGTCTCAGTACCAACAGTCACACGAAGGTTTGTGTATAAAACATTATTGAGAATATACATTGAATATATATATATATATATATATATATATATGTATTATAAAAATTCAAGATTAAAAATTAAATGTAGACTAGTTAAGCTTGTATTTAATAAAATACTAATTAAAATATTGCACTGTAAGATGCATACTCCAAGTGCAATAACATTTTATACTTCGGTCTAGAAATACTTAAATCAATTGTTTTTAAATATTTATGGAAAACTGTTACATTCTAATCCTAGGGTGTAATATTTCATGCAACTACACGAAGACCTGCAGATGTTTTTTCATGTGGATAGTTCTTATTGCGGGAGAACTAAAAAAATAATCTGTCTCACGTTACATAACCAAACAGATGTTTGGTGTGATAACATAAACGGTAGCATTCCTCTTTCAAAACCAGTGAGGAAATAAACTGTCAGAAGACATCAGTCAACTGGCGTATCAAATAAATCTACGCACCGCTTGCTTTGACTCTGAATTGAGGCTGGTCTGCTGTGTATCGCAGGGAACGAACGAACGAGTCAGAGGGTGTTTGTGTTTGTAAGACTGGAAACCTGTGAAGGTGGGACTGTAGGAATTTGTGCTGTAGTGCTGTATGGAAACATTGCCCGATTCAGATCAGAAATCATCATATCTGATTTTGAAATACACATACAGAGGCGGGTAAAAAAACAACAAATATCTAACAACTCTTTCAGAAATGCCTTTGCTTGAAATACAATGACAAATGACAAACTTATTTCAATTTAGAAATTTGCATGCGGTGTATATTTACATTCCTAACCTCTGAAGCTGTTTAAATCACAAAGGGCTTTTCAAGGGATGTAACACTGACAGAGTAAATTACAAGAATAAAAAGCAACATCTTATTCATACTACAGATCCTGATTTATCTGAGTAATAAGCAGACAAATTTCGATTTGTAGGTTGTGAGTTAATAAAATACTGGCAGACATACAATTTAATTTATGTCCGACACACCATGTATTTATTTCTCTATAGATAATAGAGCTTTATTAAATCAAGCACAACCCTTAATTGAGTTCTCGGGAGATCTCTGCAAGAGGCCCAGCACAGTGGCAGTGGGTCAGGATGAAGCGTGGTTACATACAGATTATCTGAGATACAATTAGGGGGTTGTTGTTGAAGAAAACAGCATCAGATAATGTTCCGTGGATCTTTTTGACATTACAAAGAAAGCATATAGATAAGAAAACAGTAAAATGACCCCAATATTGAGTACATTTCTGTAATGGGACAATATTTGTGTGAATTATGTGAAAAGTCCTGTATATCGAGGTGTTTTAGTGAGAAAGGATGGTGCTTGTGCTTTTAAAATTCTGTGAGACAAGTGTTTTACTGTGCAAGGACAAAGAGCACAGATATTATAATAAAACATTGAGGTGCTGCTTGTAATTAATAAAGACACATTCTGGGCAGTTTAGAAAAATTAGACCATTGGGAGAGATCAAAACGCTTACTGGCAAATCTGTTTCATTTTATAGGAGCTTCTTATTCATGTATTCCTGTGAAACTACATCTCTCTCTTTTAAACTCTGTTCCCTGCAACTTCTCCTGCGTGGGAGCAAAGCACCAGTTGTTGCAGCTTGTGTAGCGCAGGGTTTTAATCAGCTCCCAAATCCTGATATTTCTGTAGGGTTTTTGAAAGCTCCTCTTCCTTGAAACGATTGCTGCAGAGTTCCTCCTCCTGAACTCCCAAAGACACACGTGTCATTTTAATAAACGCAATCCACTCTGTCCCCACTTGTCCCTAATGTGCGCTACTAACGCTCACTGAATGATGTGACACCGCGGGCCTTGTTCCAAGCTCAATGATTATGCGGCTTAATAAAAGGTCGAATCTGTGTTTTATCAAATCAGCTGAAGATAAAGAAATCTGAGAAACGGGAGGGCTGTGCGGTAGACCAGATTAAACTGGCTCCTGACTTCACAGTTCAAGTGGACAATCAATCTATTATTCACTGGAATGTCTTCGATGAGACAGTAATGGATGTTTTCTGCTGGTAGAGGTATTACCCATCCCTGCCGCTTTCTTTGCAAAGCATTTCCTGGTCGGTCTTCTGCGTCTCATACAGATCAACAAATGATCCACTGAACAATGGAAGAAATGACGAGTGTTTTTTTTCTCTGTGGCTCTTTTGTGGTTTCCTGGTATCATACACAAATATATATTGTAAGAGGAAGCTATAAACACATTCAAACACACTCATGCCAGAAGGGGAATCTTTCCCCCTTACATTTCTGACTTACTCACCAGCTACACTCCCGGGGGTGTACTTTTTGGTCCTCTGACATCAGCCTGTCAGTCCCCTGACCAGAACCGCACACCTCTCTGTCTGTTTTTAAATTTCGCCTGACTCTGGTTGTGATTAAATTTTCACTGTGTCGTATATTGTTATGCGGTTGTGTACATGGCATTATTATTTTACTGCTATTTTATCAGTTTACTCTTTTGTGAAGGCTTTGTGATATTTATTTATGAAAGGCGCTATATAAAATAAAGATTATTATGACTAATAATAATATTACAACTGCATATGTAACATTTGCAGTCAGAATACCCAGATTTCAGACGCACCTGGCTTGGCCCGTTCCTTACACTGAGCGATGCTTTTTGTCAAACGAGCCACGAGGGAATCCTGGCTCCACACGCTTTAAACCAGAGGTCTCCAAGATTCGCTTTTACTGAGACAACAGGCTTTCGGGACTGTGTATAATATATATTTTTTACCTTGTGAATGAAAAGAAATGATCATTTGTTCAGGGTAATTTTCCCTCTATTTGCCAGTAAATATTCAATTTGTGCTGCAATAATGAGAGAAAAATTATCATTACACCAAGGGAGTTTGTGTTAAATACAGAGGGATTAAAATAATGGAAAACATCCACATTGTATTTGTGTTCAGAATAATTTGTGTGGTGAGTCATATATATATCGGTTCAATTCTAACTTGCCTAAGGTATTTCTGTTTTGTATAAATGAGCATGATTGTCGTATTTAAGCCATGAGTGGGCAGCAGTTTACATCTGAAAATCACCACAAATTTCCACTAGATTTAATTAATTTTGCTTTGTAGATGACAAGGATTGAATGGCAAGCAGATGCTCGTGTATTTGTGTGTTTTCTCCTCTCTGTTTCTATGGTTTCGTAGGACCTGTCCAACTCCAAACTGACTCAAACACACTGGTCTAGAAGTGTGAAGGCCTTTCCCTCTTGGAGCAGAGCCAGAGGCGACTCCTTACATTGGAGTGAAATCGTCAGTCCAGCTACTGCAACTTAAAAAGCAATTTCTCTTTTGGCTGCCACAAAAAGTGTTGGTCCAAATGTGAGCCAGCCAAGCATCCTGGCCAACTCCAAAATATGTGTCTTTCAATGCCGAGTCCAAATTTCCATATTCATTTTACTGACGATATAGCCGTGATGTATCAGAAGATTGGCCTAATCTCATTTTACAGAGATTGAATTTGATGTAGATGTATGGATGTATGGATGGATTCACACATTCAATACTGTACTCCTTGCCTTTATTTATAATGTATTAGATGCTGCTAAACAGCATATTGAACGTCAGTTATTTTCTTAGAACTTCCCCTTGATTAAATATATATAAGCGTAGGAGACCAAACGGCAAAGTAGTCCCTCGCCATCCTCCCCTGGACATTCGCCGGCTCGCTGGGTTTCTCTATCAGATCAAGAGGATCACACAACACATCCTAATCATTTTTATTAGATCGTCTGCTTTGGTTCTGAGATAAATGGCACCTACAGCTTTCCTAGTGGCTTGCTTGACAAAGCTCCTTTTTTTAAACAAAGAGACCGGTGCCTTGTTCTGTCAAAACACCCTTTTAGTCATTATTGTCTGAGTCTTTCAAACCAATCAGGGAGAGGGAAATGCTCCAAAGATAATACTAGATAGATCAGTGTCTGAAACAACTGGAAGGACTTGAAGAAGATAGTTTTTCAATTATGTAACAAGTGAACAAATTAGAAAGTGTTTTGAAAAAAGTGTTCTCCTTTCAAAAATGAGGTGTGAATCTGACCCCCTCAGTACAATACATCCAGGTCTATGTATTTGGTTGTTTTTTAACATTGAAGTATAGTTGATTTTCCTTTAAAACCCAAGTATAAAGCTCTGTCCGCTGTCATGCTGTTAGTCTACATATGAATGAGTTATGATGCAGGACCTGGGGTTGAATTTCGTAACCCATAGGGAACTGGAGAGCTGAGAGTTTGTTGCTCTATAAATCATTTATTTGTTAACACGAGGACGGTTCTTGTCAAACTAATACTCTGAAAGTTTCATGACAAGTCATCACTTTTTTGTGGTCTGCACAATCATTTTCTGTGCACAACCTTCACTCTCAGCTTACTCAGTGTGTAGTGTATTTTCTCTTGAAACCTTAGTGTGGTGTATCCTGCAGTTCTTGCGGACTCTGTCATGTGGCGGCATTACGGAAAATTCCTCTGCCCAGAGGAACCACATAAAATCTACAAATATCTGTGCAGAACGGCTGGAATCTGCATTTCCCTGTGACCCTTGTGCATTTGGGACGTGTGTCTTAAAAAATATCGTCTTGCTACAGCGCCTTCAGACACTGCTGTCTTCACATGCTTGGAGCTGCCCCAGTGTTGCAGCGAGGGGCACTTTTATGATGTACATTGAGAGAGTTATGGCATAAGCCTCCGGTTTCTTAGGCCATCTGCCAAGTCATAGCAAAAATTATCTCTGATACAATTTCAGCTCCACTCACCAGCTGAAACGTAACTTGAGCTACGTGGCTCAACGGGAAAGATGTTTTTTTCATGAATGCGTACTGCAGTGGACCACACCGGTATAATGTCAACACTGAAGGTTGCTCTGTGACCTTTGGTAGCCCGTCCTCTTGTTCTTGTGTTTTTAATTCAGCTGTGGCAGTTGGTTATCTCCACTGGGTCAGAGAAGGTCCTCACAAATCCTCAAACTCCTGTGCTCTTTGTGCGTTCAGTAGTAGGGGTTGATTTATGTCTACAATGGACATACCAAAAAGACAGATATAGCATCAGCCATAGACATTATCTATTAGTTGATATATATTGTCGAAATATATGATACTGCTGCAGCAAAAGGAAAAAGCATTACATGTGTATAGAATTACAAACTGCAAAATATCTTCCTCCTAAAATGGGATGAATGCAGTTTCATAATTCAGGGGCATTTAAAATAAAATACAATTAAATAAATTGGTCAGCAACATGTCAGAAGGACAGGAAAGCCTCAGAATTAACATCAGAAAAGAATAATAACACTCCCCTGGACTGATCTGTCTTGGGAAGTGTAGAACAGAGAGCGTGGTTAGTAGAGACACAGGGCTGCACTGATTTTGGGTGTGATTTGATACCTGGTATCGCAATGAAGTCGTACGCTCGCCACCAAACTGTATGTTGTCAATTACATTTCACTTTGGTGACTTCGCCAGGGATCAAGATGAACGTGTTTCATTTTTGTTGTTTTTTCTTTCGACTATTAGCACCAGAATCTGCACGGTTCGAAAGCCTCCTCGCTCACGACAGATGGTTGATTCCTCTGCCCCTCAGTACTTTACAATCGGTGTGTTAGACCCCCCCCATCTGTTCTGGCTACAAAGTAATATAATGATTCAGTGATGATGACTAATATACCCATGAACATTTGCAGCCAGCATTTGCCCGAATGGTGTGGTTTTTCATGTTGCTGTGAGACGGCATCGATCTGGATGTGGGAGCGCTTCGACTGTGGTGAGGAACTGAGGAGCACGTGATCAGTCTCTGGGGATGGGCGCCGTATCATCGTTCAGACCAATTCCAACGACAGTAAGAATGTTTCCCCCCCCCCCCCCTTTTTTCTGGTTTTGTGAATAAAGTCTCCACTGAGGTGGACTCGGGGGAATGGGAGTGATGCGGGGTCCCTGCCACCCCAGGCGAGCATCTGTTCCTTGTGCCCAGGGCCACCGCGCAAAGTACATCACAAAGATTGACAAGTATGACCCGTTTATTGGTGATGGTTTTGATGTGCTTTAAACTGCTTCGGGAAGAAAGGTATAGTGCGAGTTCTCTGACACTGAACTTGCTTTATTCCAGTCAGAATAGTGAGTGAAAACACACACAACCCACAGAGTTGATCCAGTGCCTGTTGTATTTGATAACGGGTCCAACAACTGTGTGTTTTACTCAGAATTGGTCTGGTTTGGCTCTGCATGTTTTGAGTGGTACTGTGCAGCATTGAGTGCTTGATACACTTGTGTGTGTGCGTGTGTGTGTGGAAGGGGGGGAGGAGGGGGTTCTGTGCCATTGCTGCTGACACGGCTACAAAAAGCAGCAATAAACCAAACTCAGCCTGGGCCTGGGCGTGTCGGAGCATAAATCTTACGTTTTTGGCCTCTGGCCTGACAGCACAATCGATGCCCTGTGGTTTGTGCCTCAGTGGCTTCCTTCTTTAATTATAAACTTTTCGGCCTTAACCATAACAATTTTGCAAGAAGTGAAAGTGATGGAGTGTATAGAGAGGGGCGGCTTGAGATTTTCTGTCCCTTTTCCATCAAGGTCCTCTCTGGTTTGAGATGGTTGGGCTAGAGCCTAGAACCTTCTAGAACACAGTACAGAGAACAGAAATGGTACATAACTTCAGTTTATAGTTGTTATGCTTAAAATTCAAGGGTAGGGCAGAGCAAACAGCAGAATAATCAGTATTTAACACAAATTAATGCCTGGTAAAATATTACTGAGCACAGTAAGTGATTTAATTTAGTTTCAAAGCTATTCACAACATTTATATTCAAGAAAATGGCGTTTCTAGTGTGAAAGAATGAAGGCAAAGAACTAGGAAAGTAAAACGATACATTATATTTTGTGTTGGAGTTGTGAAGGGCTGCTGTACAGACTTGTATTTCCCCAGTGGGGGGGGGGATAGGAAGAGAAAATCTTAAATAAAAATGCAACATGTGATCGTGTAGATTTGGACTCTCTTGCTCAGAGATGATACAGGCAGTTATAAATATAGAAATTTACTGGATACAGTCGTTATCAAAACTAATAGCACAGTAGTAACAACTATTGTATGATTGACTCTCAGATGAAGAACATGTGGCCACTCGTGTATGGAGTCTCGTATGGAGGTGAGAACTGTACAGATGAGTCACGTAGTGTGTTTATTACATTTTGTCAGTTAACATACCTTATGTGCATCATAATATCAGTTTTAAACCCTGAGATGTCACAGTTCCCATCAGGTCTTTGACAAATGTTTTTAAAATAAGTCCAGGTGTTTCATTTGGCATTATTTAGTCCTTGATGTAAACCGTAGCTGTACAATGTTGCAAAAGAGAGAATTTGCATCAACTTGTTTGTGTTTTGGTCTCTGGATGTATTGATCATGTTGAAATAGAGATAACTTTGCCACAAGAGGGGGATGTTTAATGTGTTTTAGGTGGGAATTTGACCAGAGTTTGACTAAGGGTTAATTGTGCACATTTCTACAACTATGATCATGTTTACAAAGATAAGCCGAATTAAAGAGTGTTGAATATAAGTGAGTATATTTTTGACCTCCATCTAAGCATTGTCAGATACTTCTTAGAAGGTTTGTAGAGAGTTTGCACTGGTATTTTACTGAAGTACTTTCTAAATCTATCGACACCTAGAGTTTGCACAGCAGTGATTCAAACTTCAGGGGGCATTCCCAGGAAGTCTGAACGTGGCCTGGAATGATAATAACGAAACCAAGTCCCTGTCCTATAACGTCATCAGGAAATAGACAAAAACACATTTCACCACTTCTTTCATGCCATTCCAACCCTACATTTGTGGAAATGGAGGCTTCAAGACCAACAGTATATTACTTATTTAGATCTACTATTTATGTTTTCAACTTACTAATATGGGGAAAAATTGTCATCTCATGTGTAACCTTTGTGTTTTGTTCTTGTTGATACCCTTGTACAAAGTCTCAGTGTGCACTACATCAATGTTTTAATGTATTATATTGTATATTCAGAGGATTATACTCTGTATGTTGTATCATCTTTTTTTGCCAAACTAATCTAATGATATAAATGGAAGCCTTTTTGCTATTGGTCTCTGCCCCACCCCCTTCTCTCTCTCTCTCGCTCTCTGTTTTATTTTTTATAACACAGCTCCCTGGAAAGTTTATCCTTGGCTTGAAGCCACTGTGTAGGTTAGCGTTAGTCACAATATATCTTCATCGAGCTAAATGGATGTGACACGCAAGCAGCAGAAACAAGTGTTATTTAATTATAGATGTTTGAAAGGATGATATTCCTGAAATATTACTTGCATGTGGATACTGATTTATTAAAGAACGAAAACACATCCCCAAGCTAATGCAGTGAGGTTGTAAAGACAGATCCGGATATTGTAGGAGTGTGCCTTGAAGCCGAGAGATAACGGTCACCTTCACAGCGGACAAGACCTGTCATGGGATTCTGCTCCAGGTTGGGTTAAGCGCAGCTGTGGATACCGTATTTCAAACAAAATATCCATTCCCCCCATCATTCCCAATACTCAAATCATGGACAAATAATCAACATTTGTCTTCTAGAAGCTTTTTAAAGAGTCACAAAGAGACCTGTTTGTCAAGAGGTAGATTATGAGGAAACATTTTAGTTAACAATCTATTAATCCTTTCCAAAAATACTTTAACCCTTTAGGGAGCATTAAAGCCATTGCTGCTCCAGTCACTCTATCAGCTATTCTGTCTCCATGTTCTCTGCACGTGTTCAATGTCAAATTAAGGATATCCTCAGGCAGCACTTTCCCTTGTCAGGTTTCATCCCTGCAGCAGTCAAGTATGAGGTGACCCTCTGCCCGGGTCACTGGAGTTCACACAAGTGTGCGACCTGGTTTCACTCACTATCAAACTCCCAGCTGCCCTCAAACTCTACCGCTCTCTACTGTCCACATTCTCATCCTCTCTCACCTCAGCCAAGAAGTCTTACTTCCAATCTCTCTTCGAATCCACTGTCAACAACCCCCACAAACTCTTCTCCACCTTCTCCTCCCTCCTTGCCCCCCCTCCCCCTCCTCCTCCCCCATCTCTCACTGCTGATGATTTCACCTTCTTCTTCTCCCCCAAGATTGCAGACATCCGCAGGCTCTTCAGTACTCCACCCTCATCTCCCTTCACACTGAAACCTCCCACCGATCAAGCTTCCTTTTCTTCATTCTCACCCCTCTCAGATGCTGAAGTTTCTGCTCTCCTCCTACGTCACAAACCCACAACGTGTGACCTGGACCCTCTCCCTTCTCGTCTCTTCCAAGCAACCGCTCCTGATCTTCTCCCCTTCATCTCCTCCCTCCTCAACTCCTCACTCCTCACTCCTCTCTGGCTGTTTCCCCTCTGCATTTAAACAAGCTGCTGTCATCCCACTGCTCAAGAAACCAACCCTTGATGCCACCTCTCTTCAGAACTACCGCCCTGTCTCCCTACTCCTCTTCCTCTCCAAGATTCTCGAGCGGGCGGTCTGTCAGCTCTCGGACTTTCTGTCGCAACACTCACTCCTTGATCCTCTGCAATCTGGCTTCTGCACAGCTCACTCCACTGAGACGGCTCTCCTGGCTGTCACTGACTCCCTCAGCTGTGCTTGGGCGGCCTCCCTCTCCTCACTCCTCATCCTCCTTGAACTCTCCGCAGCATTTGACACCGTTGATCACTCCATCCTCATCTCCTGCCTCGCTGACCTTGGGATCTCTGGGACTGCTCTCACCTGGTTCTCCTCCTACCTCAGTGACCGGTCCTACCAAGTGACATGGCGAGGCTCCTCATCCACCACCCAACCTCTCCTCACAGGCGTTCCCCAAGGCTCTGTCCTGGGCCCGCTCCTGTTCTCTCTCTACACTCGCTCCCTCATCGCTTCCCATGGTTTCTCCTACCACTTCTACGATGATGATGCCCAGATCTTCCTGTCTTTTCCCTCTTCTGACCCTCTCATCCCATCTCGCATCTCTTCCTGCTTGTCTGCTATTTCCGCCAGGATGCACTCGCACCACCTCAAGCTCAACCTCTCCAAATCGGATCTCCTCTTTTTCCCCTACTCTTCCTCACCTTCTGCTGACCTCCCCATCTCGATCCCCTTGGAATCCACCACACTCTCTCCTTCTTCTTCGGCAAAAAATCTAGGAGTCACCCTCGATCCTGCGCTCTCCTACACTTAGCACATCACCACGCTGACGCACACCTGAAGATTCTTCCTGAGCAACATACGCCGGATCCGTCCCTTCCTCACCGACTACTCAACTCAGCTACTCATCCAGTCACTGGTCCTCTCCCGCCTGGACTACTTCAACTCCCTCCTGGCCGGCCTGCCTGCATCTACTACCCGCCCACTCCAGCTCATCCAGAACTCTGCGGCTCGTCTGGTATTCTCTCTGCCACGATTCGCACACGCTACTCCACTGCTCCGCTCCCTCCACTGTCTCCTGATACCGGCACGTATTCAGTTCAAGACTTTGACCCTCACCTACTGCTGTCTCGACCACACTGCACCAAGCTACCTTCAGTCACTTGTCTCTCCATACATCCCCTCCAGACCACTGTGCTCCTCCAGTGCCAGAAGGCTAACTCTGCCTCCTCTCCACTCTCCTTCCTCCAAAGCCGCTCCTTTTCATCCCTGAACCCTAAGTGGTGGAACGACCTGCCCACCGAAGTCAAAACAGCAGAGTCCTTGACCTCATTCCGGCGCTTACTCAAGACGCATCTCTTCCGACAGTACTTGTAATATTAGTCCTCTATCCCTGCTAGATAGCACTTCACAGTTTTTATTATGCTTCTTGCGTTCTTGATTGTTTCCCTCCTTGCTCCCTTTCCCGTAGCCTTGTCTGTGACCCTACATCTTGACAGCACTTAGCTTTCAACGTCCAGGATGTAGGACCTCACTTACTGTACTTGTGTAAATTGTAAACTGGAATTTGTAAAATGTATTATTCTGAATTGCTGTTTTAGCTAAATTGAATTTGTAATGATTGATGCCTTGTACTTCTCTGTATTTTTGCTCTTATGTTGTAAGTCGCCCTGGATAAGGGCGTCTGCCAAGAAATTAAAATAATAATAATAATAATAATAATAATAATAATAATAATATCTGTCAAGTATCCATAACCTCCCTTGATACCGCTCCCAGTCAGCCACCCCGGTGTCTGGTTTCGTCGAAAGGTACCATTTTTGACAGCGCTCTCAAGATTATGTTGTTCAGAAGCATGCCCTGGTCAACACAGTCAGGTGAAGAAGAGGTCTATGAAATGAAGTTGGCCAAGGGTTCGATGAGATCAGATCACATTCAGTGAGATGTAGTTGTCTTCAGAGCTAGTACATGTTACTATCATGTCTTCTGAAGGATTATGATCAGGACGTGAGCATTTATATTACATCCTCTAACCACAGATGGTGTGCTGTGGTCTCACCTCCGATAGACCGATTTGTTGACAGAGCTCGATTTTCATGGTTGGTTCATTTTAAAATGGTGAGGCTATCAATACCAGTAGGTTATTTTCCTGTTAAATAACAATGGGATTACCTTTGTTTACCATAGCCTGTCACAATCGTGTTTTTTAGTCTAGCAACATATCATCTGTGAATCTGAAAAGCTGGGGCCTAAAATCCAGCTTCAGGCGGCAAAAGACCCGCATGTCATTCGGGATTGCTTTCTCTTAAATGCCAGTGCATCTTTAGATTATTTTTACTGCTGTAGAGAGAGGAGTCCTTCTCTGTTATTGTAAACCTTATTTGAATAAATGACTCTGACCATCTGCGTAAAAATTATAATCCCATTTTCCATGTTGTTAAAGTACATGCTTTTTTCTCTCTCTCTGTGATGAAATCTCGGGAGCTCCCAAGGCTAGACATGATTATTACTTCCACTTGAAGAGATTTCATTCAAGAGATGGCATTTCTCTCTTATCTCCCGTTTCAGATCCACAGATTCCCGCGGTAATTGCACCCTTTCCACAGTGATGTATGTAGGTGTTTATGAAGTGGAATTGAGCCAGCATGATCACACCAGCTCATAATTAAGGCAGGAAACGTGTAACAGATTGTATTTACACTTGTTTCTACGTGTGATTATATTTGTTGTGCTTTGTTTGTTGTTTCTAAAAGGCTACTACTACTACAAATAATACTAATAATAATAGCCTCTCAGTAGTTTGTATACAGGTTCCTTACGGGATTTGAATTGTGCTGCACGATCATGGCTATAGTATAATTTAAACGCCTAATTTAGTCTCTCTCGAGCTGTAAGAAAAGAAAAACAAATCCCCAGCTGACAGGTCTGCGTACATCAAGTGACCTGGAATTGCGACCCCCGTCTCTGTTATCTGTGTACTGTAGCAACCTGTGATGACAACATTTGACATCCTTCAGATCAGCCAGCAATTACCGAACAGCTTCTGACAGCCTCCCAAAACAGGCAGTAAAATGAAGCTAATTTATTTGAATAAATTACGCTGTTGTTGAGTTAAGAGGCATTAATATCAGTAGGGTTGTGTCTGCCCTTTGTGTGACACCATCGCTCAGCTGTTTGATTCTGGGCTCGGGGTGCAAGGACAGGTGGACAGCTAAGCAATGCACATAGCACGAGATTTGTGTGTGTGTGTGTGTGTGTCTCTATCTCTCTTAGGCTGGTGCAGGGTGGCAGAGAAAAGTCATGCTAAATAACAATATTAATAATAGCTTGTTATTACAAACTGGGAAGAAATAAAAAGGGAAATATTTATTCATAAGTGTAATGTTTTTTTGTCTTGACATTCAGAGCTGTGAAAACCATTGATATCCAAGTCCCAAGATTCTCCGTTACAGCATGTGGCTCCGATCCAAATATGCATATAAAAAAACATTTCTGACCTTATCCAGTTAATGGATATGTGTGTTTTGCTGCCACAATGTGAAGAAGTGCTATATTAATTAAAGTTCTCTACAGTAAATGTGTGTGCAGAGGAAAATAGGGATGTGTTAATTATGGTTACCAGATTTGTTGCATTCGAGGGAAAAGTAACATCCTCTTTTAGTTAATATTTCGTTTCTGTTGAGCAGAGCTTAATGATTCTGCACATTGCCAGCGATGGACTCCTGTGCTGAGACTGCCGTGTGTGACCCTCGCTGCCGTGTGATGATAAACTGATCACCCCCCCCATTGGAAATGTCTGTTACAAAATAGCAGAAAGTGCTTTAATTAATAATTAATATCCGACTTGGGGAGGTCTCCTCTAACAACATCATGAGTTTCTCCGCCGAGCCACACAGTACAGTACAGTACGGTACAGTGGTGGTCTGTGTGAACTTTGCAATTTGCATTTATTCTAAACTATATTTTCTACCCCCCCCACATACACACATTATACTCAGATTTTAATACTGAAGGATTCAATCAAACAAAAAAACGATCACATACATAAATGAAAGGGTCATATTTATAAAACGCTACTCGATACAGTTCCTGTTTCATCTCTCCGTGATTACTGCCGGACGATCGCCCATGCAGGAATATCCTTTAACATTTTACACAGCTGTACATTTATAGAGAAACTCTGAGGCACTAAATGAGTATTGAGTGTCTCCTTTGAGAAATTATTTGCTCATATTCTTAACGTATGAACTGTAGTAATAATGCCATTGATCCCCCACCCCCAAGAGTATGTTATATGAGACTATGGCATAGGATTACCTTGAAATGTTAGTCAAAACACCGCCAATATGATTAATTTCTTTGAGAGGTCCTTTTTTTAAATTGTATTGCACATGCTATTTTTTTCATATGGATTTACAGTTAACATTTCAGATTAATGCATTGCCATACATACAACTTCTTTCTGTACATATTTGTACCCAGATTTACAGAACGTTTCAGAAATTTGGATTAAAAACATTCTCATCAGCCTTTTTCACTGGTTTTAATTTTATTTTAATCTAATACTAATTTATTGTATATCTAATACTGTCAGTGCTTGTTTGTTTGGGAATTTACTTTTCAGAAAAGTACCACCTGGGTTATCACAATAAACTATTTAGTAAATGTTTTAGTAAAATCTTGACACCTTGTTTCAGAATTTTAAATACATACCCTACCATACACTTCTGCACAAATCAGTTTTCCTCACAGAAATGCTTCAAAAATTAAAGAAGAGCTGTACACACAATCTCTCCTGGCTCCGCTCTATGTCCTGGGGGAATTGTGTGATTGACTGAATAGATTGTAATGCAATAAGACTTCCCAACACAACGGACCCCCTGTCTCCAACAGCCGAGCCAAAACAAAATGTGACATCCAATATAAATGTGTATTATGACTGTAAAATGGTTCTAGTCATCAGGCAAACATGTCCTGCCAGATTTCCAAAGCCAGTCTCAACAGCAATAAATCTCATGCCAGGTAATTAAAAGGGTTAAAGCCAGTTATTCAAGATGCAGAAAAGCAAAACCAACGCCATATTTGGAAAAAAGGTTCAATACACATGCATGTGAGTTGCAGTCAATATGTAATACTCGGATGGTGTATTTAGTTCTGATTAATTGTATTTCTTATCAAGAGAAAATAATTGTGTGCGTGTGTGAAAGATAACAAGAATAAATAATATACATACATATATGAAATATATAGCATTTATATAATTCATCCCAATGATAAATAGTGCAGACGTCAGAAGTACATTCAAAAGAAAAACAAAAAAAAGTTATCAGCATCTGGATGCGACGGGAGACACTTCCTCACAGCGGGTGACAGGGCTGCAGCTGTTTTGCATCTCTTGTCTTTTCCTTCCCCGTGCAAATCCTTCCAGCTCCGTCTGAGCAAACCTCCTACCCTGACCCACAATCAGGGTGTTTCACCTAGTCAGGCACGTGTTAGCTCAGAGAGGCGAGTCTATTAACCTGCACAAGATACCGCTAACACACCGAGGCATGTGTTTCATTTTACTGCATGAGAGACCAACCTCATCAAAGGGCTGGCAAACTAACATGTGCAGCTCTTGTTCTGAATCCAAAAACACAACCTTACACTGCTGTTATAGTTTGCTTAAAGGAATTTATTGAATCTGAAGTAAATGGATGTTAGGGTGGTACAATATTGTGATAGTTATATTGTAAATAATGCTAACTGGGTACGCAAAAATGGTGTTCTTTTAAAACATATTTAAAAAAAAAGGACATTCTTTGTGAATGTAATTTCAAAATGTCTTTGGATGAATCCTGCACATGTTCTGTAAATAATGGTAAAGATCATGTCAGATAGACAGACAGTCTTCAGTTAAGTTGACTGTTTACAATTTCCTTCTTGTCCTAAAATGGCATGAACAATGCTTCTGGGGGCCTTTCAGGGGATTGTGGCAGCCGTGTCATGCAGAGAAAGCACATTGACAGAGACTGTAAGCGGCACAATCCTGACAATGTCAATGTTCGCCCACACCTGGAGTAATCGCAGTGTCAGGAACACAAACACGTCATGAATAATCTTAATCATGCCTGTGATAGTGTGTCAAATTAATTCTAAACTGTAAACGTCATTTTGACATAAATGCATGTCAGATAATTTTCAGGAAATGCATTCAAACAGTATAAAATAATTCAAGGTGTGGAAAATCTTGTCCTTTATGAATCTCACAGGGAAGGCAGGAAGCACAGTGTGTGCAGAGTTTAGTATGTTTAATCATTATTATAATTGAGTGAGCTAGCGAAAATAAATAGTGAGTGAAAATAAAAGCCCAGCATGTGAATATTTGTCTTCACTATGTTTACACATTGAAATTCACATTCGAAAATTCAAATCTGGAGAGTAAAGATGAGGAAAACAGCCATCTCTGACCTGTCACTTAAAAGCGGCTTGTTGCGGGCCATGATATGTTGGCTGAGTGGAGCCTACCTAAAGAGGCCCCTTGACGATTACACACACACACACACACACGCGCGCACACACTGCAGCCCCGAGCCGGTTCTGCAGCATAGTAATTGCACAGTTCAACAGTATGCGAGTGGCCTGAGTCAACTGCAAGAACTGACAAGAAAGTGCCGGGGACGGCCAGGACGCTGCACCGCCGGAATACGCTCTCTGCTCCCAGCCCGGGCTTCTGAAAAGGGTACTGCAGTGAGCCTCTCGCCAGGGTGGGTGTGTGTGTCTCTGTGTGCGCCGCCGCCTCTCCGAGCACACTACAGGGGTCTATGGAGGATTCACGCTGCTGCAATCACAAGACCTCACACACGGCCGAGGAGCCAGAGTAATGACAACTGTTGGATTGCTGGGCTGGAAAAAAGGGAGACAGGACGGTAGGGACCTGGTCCTCAGATGACATTTGACTTTGTTGCCTTTCATTGCCAGGAATAATCTGGGCTCTTTCAGCGCTGCGTGTCCTTCTCCCCGGTACCTGGAGTGCAATGATGCATTAATAGGGGCTGTCTGCGCTAAGAGGATCAATAGCTTAGTTGCTGTACACAAAGAGAGCAGCCTGGCGTATTACATAGGGCTAGGAGACACAAATGACAGCAAGGAAGATAAACCTTTCGTGTAGACACTTCTTGATGGCCACAAACTACACCTCCGGGGTTTGGGACACAAGGGACCTGGCGCCTTTTAGTGCTTTCAGGAGGAAAAGCATCGGACATGCTGTTTTCCAGCTCGTTTGAGTCTCCTCTGAGACCCCCTGCCTCCTCCGGCCCCCGTGTGTGAGGATGGACTGTGAACGCAGTGGGAGAATGATGTGAGTTCACCATGAAGAAGTGGCACAAGGAGTTTGAAATCCTCGCCGGCAGAATACCACGAAAAAGGCCAGAAACGGACATTCCCACTAACCTGCAGTTGATGTTTCTCTTGTTCTACCACAGAATGTCTCTCTAACCCCCGACAACCAGAGGAAGAACTTCGTGTGTGTTTTGTTTTTGTTCGGTTAAGTTTTGTATGCGCCTTATCTACACCAGGATTGGCTTATGGTTCAGTTGCCTTAATTTGTACTGGGAACCCGTTAACAATCATGATTTTTTAATAGAGGTTATACCTTTTTTTCCCCCCTTTTCTTTCCAAGATCGGAGGCTAAGATTTAACTTCCTAAAAGCATTATTCCTATGGATTCCACAATGGCTTAACCCGTCACTGAGGATATACATTTCTCCGCTTCACATACACGTTTCTTTTGGAAAACATTTTGACAACTGTGAAGAAAAATGAAGGTGTCCACGTCCTTAGTTTCCACGGGATTTTCAGCAGGCAGAGAAGGGGCTTTTTGAGTTGCCGAAACCTCTCCACTCAATGAAGCCTGGAAACACTCATGTGGGACGGGAGAAGAAAATGATGCATGTCAATAATTTCCCGTTCAGGAGGCATTCCTGGATATGGTGAGTGTGTGACGTGAAGTTCACCGTTTTTTGTTTAATTAGAAGCCCGGAGGGAAATGAATTACGCAAGAGTTCACACACAACATGCGGATTCATTAACTTCTCACCTGGCTGAGGGATAGCACTGCCGTTGAAAAGGTCTCTTTGTTTAGACAGAGGTGTCGTCCCACAGGATTCAGTTAGAGCCCAGATTGACGGTTTCTGGCACCGACGATTTCGTGAGTACGCTGTGTGGGAAGCGCTCACTGAAATGGGTTCATTTTTGTGAAAGTAAATTAAACACAAATTATAAAACAAGACTAGTGTAAATAAAGTGCATGACACAACAGAGGCCTGCAGATGCCTGGTGATGTGCAATACCAACAGCTGTGTTATGGCAAATTGTCCAGCGTTTAAAACATTACCCAAAAAGGAATTACCCCCACAGGATTTATTTGTAGCAGCTCAATATCTGTTTCTATTTATTACTGAATACTGAGAGGGTGATACAGAAATCAAGTGTTTTTTTAATCCGTCCATTCAAACCATGAAGCAAGTTGAACGCTGGTCAGAGACGCACTTATGTCTGTGGGTTCCTTGGCTTTCCATTGGGATAGGCTGTGTGTAAAATGGGCCCTTTCAGGTACATTGGGACGAGGCCACACAGAAGAACCAGACCCCAGAAAACAAGTCCGCTGTAAGACTAGCATCTCGGGTGGCTCGGGTTCCCAGTGTGGTCACTTTTCATTTAAGGTGTAACTTTACTGTGAAATAAACAGAACGTGTCCTCGAAGGCAAATAAATATACACCAGAAGAAGGCAAATTAAGAGAAGGAAAATGAATTCCATAAATCAAACCTGTACTATGTTAGTTTAAGTGCTTTAGGGCACAGTGATTTTAATTTAAAACAAAACTATAATTGCTGAAGGCTGCTGGGAAATTCCAGAGTGGAGGCGCCACAGTTTGGGGGTGATCTATCGGGCCTTTTATGTTTTAATCATTTAACATGTGAGTGAAACATGAGGGAGGCCAAGTTTGTCTTTGATACTGAAGTGATTGACAGAGGTCATTTAAACAAAGCAGAACGAATTCTTCCCTGGAAAGACTGCAGTATCCCATCACTGCAGCAGCTGAGTAAACACATATTTACTTAAAGGAACTCCCTAGAAAACATTTACTGTCGTAGCATCTGAGGGGACCCTTCACATATTGATAAAGCTACTTATCTGGCAGCAATTTAATTGCCTGCAAGTACAGATTGATAGAACTGGTCTTAAAAAAAATACTGTAACCAAGCAGGTTCATTCAATTCACAGCTGCATTATTCCAACTAGTTACTTTGCACAGGGATTTCCTTTAAATGTTAGTTGTTTTAGCAAGACATTCTTTCACTTATATTATTATTATTATTATTATTATTATTATTATTATTATTATTATTATTATTATTTATTTCTTAGCAGACATCCTTGTCCAGGTGGTGATTTGCAAAATATCAGAGCAATTCAAAGTGCAATAATACAGTGCAGTTCAGGCATAATACATTTTACAAATTTAGAATTTACACAAGTGTATAGGAGAGACAGTACGCAATATATAAGATCTTACATCCTAGATTGTAAAAGCAGTTTGTTACACTTTTAATCTGTTTCAGTCCCAGTCCCAGTAATTCACTTTTTATATGTTTGTATATATAAATGTATACATATATAAATCTGTGGGGCTCTGAAGAAGTAATATAAGCACAATATTTAAATGTATACATTTGTACTAGAAAGATATAATACCCTAAACCTTGTGGACATCCATTGACAATAAGATGGCTGCAGATGTTGATTTAATTTCAGAGTTTACACGTATCCCGTGTTTGAAGTATAAACTAACACAACTTACCATAGTGATAGAACAAAATAACGGTGGGTGCATTTCAGAATAATGGAGCTTCTCTACATGTATGTCGCACATGTCTGGTGTCAAGATTGTAAAACATGTTTACAAGTCAGAGCATCCTCACACAACCCCCACTGAAGTACACTGCCAGACTGGGTTTACATTCTGACTCTCGGCTTGCCCACGTGTGTTTCCAGTGAACAGTGACTGGGCATTCCTGGTGGAGACCACTGAGCTTCCTTCTGCTGGTTCCAAACATGGCCTTCTCGGCAGACCTCTGTGGAAATGTTCTGTTAGAGGAGTCTTGTGGTCTAAACGGTTTATTTCATATTGTATCTTCTGATATGAATATCAGCCACCGTTTAAACCCACCGTCTGCCCAGTGACTGAACCCCTAGGTGTGAGTGTCTGCACTCAGGAGATTGGTAGGAGTCTTGAACTTTTTCAGAAACCCAATAGCCGTCTTCGAGCCGTACACTGAGTGCTGATGGCCAGTCATCCCTGTGCACCAGTGAGGGCGAATCGGAGTCTGGTATGCAGATTGGCTGCTGTGATAGCAGGCACATGGCCTGCATTGAGCCTCATGGATAGGCCCGAGTATTGGCCTTCTGGTGGAACTGATGTCACACTTCCTTTTATTTCATGAATTAAGATCTGCGCAGTTCACAGTCCACCTGCTCCTCTACAGACCACATGGAGGTTTGGGGCTGCGATGCCCAATGGCAGGTTTGATGAGCTGCACTAGTAGTACAAAGATAAATGCTAAAATCCTCACTGAATCAAAGCAACACTTGGTTTCTCCAGAAGTCATGTTTTTTGTTGTATTTTTGTAACTAAGTTTGGGAAGCGTCAATATGGTGTGCATCTCAAATTTGTTGTCTGATTTCCACCGTGTGAAATGTCTAACCCTATCAGACGATCAAAGCCTACAAAGCCATGTTGAAATACCCTTTCCCCGAGAGACTTGTGTAGTTATATGTTGTTGAGTTATAAAACTAATGTTAAGAACAGTACTTCTCTGACAAGTTGGTACACAGACGCTTTGCAAATTGCTCCACGTATCAGATCGCATGTGTATTGTGTCTTTGAGTCATTATCCCCTTTCGCACTGCACAGGGTCTGTGTGAAACATGCAACCAATGGAGGTAACAGAGAAATACTGTGAGATCTGTTTCAGCTCTGATTTGGAGTCTCCTTTACTCATCTACGTTGAACATGGTGTTAAAGAAAGTGTAGAATAAAAGTTCTGTGAATACTGAAGTATTGAAACCCAGTGTATCCAACATCAGAAATAAAAAAATTGTTGTTATTGTCAGTGACGTGTTGCCCAGTTCCCTGAGACGTCTTGCTGTACATCTCGTATTTTTGGAAACTCATATTCTCTGCAGCAACTGTTGTTTTCGAGATATGTTTGTGTTATACAACACATGATATGCATCAAATATGTTTACCAAATTGAATGGATCTGTGTCTAGCGAAACATTCAGGGTATACGTTTGATCGAACTGCAGTGTGGAAGACACAGTTTGCTTTTTTAAAGGCCCTGTTAGTGTTTTTATATGGTCTTCTTTGCAAGAGTTCAGCCTGCGTATATTTCCTCAGTAGGTTTCACTTCATATTTCTTGAGCATGTGAAATTAATTTATGGTTATTTGGACCCTGTTGCAAAGAAAATGAATAATTGATCCTGCCTTCATTTAATTATGGCCAAACACATTCCCTGCTCTGTATCAAATTTTGTCAAAGTCTTGCTGAGAGTGTAAAGCCCCGAACCCCAATTTAACATAAAAGAAATATGCTTTACTTATGATACACTATCAGCAAAAATGTGAACAAGAAAGTGAAATTACTGGGATAGCATTTAGTAGACTATGCATATCTGCATTATGGAATTCGTTTAATACTCACTACAAAATTATAAATTGCAGTTTTTTTGATTTTGTTTTGTATTTTCATAATGTTCTTACTTTACGCAGATTTATTCTGTACTTTCATTCACAAACCATACAATTCCAAACTTCATATCAACTCCATCGATTTCTTTACTAGTCTTTACTACTCACTTGTAGTGCTACTGTTTGGGGAAGGGCGGGTAAAGAAACTGTCCTCAGGAAATAACAAAGGTTTGTTACCGTAAGTAACTCCTATGTTTTAGGAGTGTTCCCCGGCGAAGCGGTCTCAGTTGGTTGTTGTGTTCGAACAGGTAAATCGACACTCGAGCGCCATTCACTTTCTGACAGTAAAATATTTTGCCACTTCAGTTTTGCCAAACGTATCGATATAATTGTTCAGACAGTAAATCAACCAGCTCAATATCGAGTATGTCCCAGGTTAGTCATCACGCATGTTCTATGTTGTATGTGTACATGGGACAGAAAAAGGAGTAAAGCAAACTAAAGGAGAGAGTCCTGGTGCAGTTTGGTATTGCTAATGCAGATGCTGTTGACTGAAACATGAACCAGTATTGTGGAATCGGCCCATGTTCATGGGTTTGTAATATCTTATTGACACATTCACGGGTAATAAACCGTTCGGTCTTGGTAATGGTAACAGAAGCATGTAATATACTTAACGACAGTAACTGAAACACCAGCACCTTTTAAATCCAGTCCTGTGTTGCAATAGCAGTAAGCTAGCTGGTTACACATGAACTCGATTGTAACAGTCAGTGGAGCAGAACTGGTTTTCAAATCCCCAGATTACGGTTCTTGTCCTCATTTTTTTTAATAAATCAGCTACAGCAAAGTGTTTTGTAACAATGGTTTGTGTTGATGAATATTCAGAAACAACACTGGTCTTAGGCTCCTTTGAACGCAATTAAAACATCTGCTTGCTTCCTTCTATTTCAGTTTAAATAATTAAGTGTGCACAGTGCAGCCTGGAAAATATTTTGTTTCCAAGTTGCTGTTAAACATCCTGGAAGAGAAATTAGGTGAATTATCGCACTGAAATTACAGCTGGGACTTAATACTGAAATCTGCCATTGCAATTTTAATATCACCTGCCCCACCTCTCCCCCAGCGAAATCCTTTGTTTACATCCTGGAGAGGGCTACCCAGCTGTGGATACGGGTTTCTGAGGCAAAGACACCTCCTACCTCTCCGAATTAATATAGCCCTGGGTGTCTCATTGCATTACTAAGCCGTAATAATAAACACCAGACATCTGGCCTTTGAGAAATACTGAGACCGCTGCTTCAATCCTGCACCCACTGTCAAGGTCACTGGAAAACTGGAGATGTTGTTTATGAGAGGGAAGTGAAACTGCGCTCTCTGTTCTCACCAGAACAACACATCCTCAAGTTGTAGGCTTTAATTCACATTACCGTAAATCCCTCTCTTGAGTTGGCAAATGCCTGATCTAGAAATACGGATATTAGGGATTGGGATGAGACTGCAGGCTCCTTTCACTGGAAAGCACCGGCTTCACTCGGGGGGTGGTTAACGCATCCAGACTGCGCTCGTTCATGGGACTGCGTTCAAAGATTGAAAGATAAAAAAACAATGTAAGAAATAAATAAAACAAGACGTGAGAATTGACGTCAGCAGACCCTTTGTTGTTGGCTTGTTTGTTTAAATCCACGATCTCAATAAAAGATTACCATTTGGTTATTGTTTTTAACAGATTGTTATTACGTATACATTTTGATCTTTTCCTAAACGGGACTCCCCTGAGACAACCCTAGTATGAGCCTCAACGGGGCAGTGATTGCGGCAATAAGAAATCTAAGAGAAACACCAAAGTGAGCACAAGGATGTTTGCAACCTTGACAGAAAATGAAAACCAAGTCCGGCGCACCCAACATCTCCCTCACAACGTCGTGTCAAACCTGTTTTCTTCAGCTCGTCAACTTACATTTGTGCAGCATTGCATTGCAGTAGTCTGGAAATTACATAACTGTGTAAATCTGTAAATATATTTATATATTACATCACTGTATCTAAATATACATTGATTAACAATCCACTATAGAGACAAAATGTGTTTAAGCCTCCTTTTATACAGCCATTGCTGACACTAAAGTGCATTTTAGATCACATAAGATATATTCCACATTGTCTTGTTTACTGCAGACATAGTTCTGTGTAGTTCTTGGTTTGGCTTTTATAAGTCATACAAGAGTTATCAGCCCACATCAATATCAATATAAATGTTCAACTCCATGAATATACTTATTGATGGGATATTTTAATCTTAAAAATAATGAACCCAGTGTTCTTTATAATGTACAGTTTAAACACAATTAAGGACGAAGGGGGATTTTGTGTAATTAATTAATCACATTAAGTACTTTGTGCTCTAGTTCTTTCGATCCTATTACCAGAACCTCTTAGTGTCCACACACTGGGTCTTACACTTGAAAAAGCCTAACTAATTTAAGTTTTTCCACACTGCCTCAGAAAAATTACAGTTATTAACCAATTATTACATCTCTGTTGCTCATTTTTCTTTTTAATGTTTTTATAGCCCCCAATGGATGAGTTATTGCCAGTCCAAAGTTTCATTAAAATATTTATAATTGTGTTAATTCCCCATAATTTATAACCATGTTCATAATGCCTGAGGAGACAGCTGTTTTTGTTGAGTAAACGTTGCATTTAACCTGAGTGAAAGAAAGTACGTAATTATTATTGTACATGGCCAAGGGCCTCTGCTAAGACATGAATAAATAATAATAATAATTGAATCAAGAATGACGATGGATCTGAAGTTTCCTGCCCTTATTTTTAGGTTTTGTGTCAGACAATTGTGCTTAAAGTAGACATAAAAATACAATTTTTGCTTTCCTGCAAACTGAAGGGTGGTTAATATGCATTGTTAAACTTCCAAACTGAAACTCAAATCTTCGACATACATTTCCTGTTTTTAATTATATACCGAAAACCATGCATCATGGGAGATACTGACTCTGCCCTGATCATTTTATTTTCTACACAAATGACTTTCTGGGTTTTCTTGAATATTTATGTAGTTAATAGCTTTGAAATGACAGCACCACAAATTATGTTACCTTCTTTGAATTATTAACGGGTTTACTCTGTGTGAATGTAAAGCATGCCAACTGTAAAGGCAATTAATTTACCAGCTGTTAAAAACAACAACAACAACACAGTAACAGCGGCTGTAAACACCAACTATTCACCCTGTCAGGAGCCCACAGCGTTAGTGGTACAGTGTTATATAAGCAATTTTATAAGACAACACCTTTATAAACTGTCTTCCTAGATAAAGAAGTGAACATATAATGGTGCTGCTGTAAACAGCCCTGTGGAGAAGCACTTAGAGCTCTGGACTCTGGAGCGGAGGGTTCAGAAATATAATAAACAAGAGATGACTCTGTCTTAGTAATATAAATCACATATTGGAAACCAGCCAATCACAGAGCAGCATTTCCATCAATTCTTGGGTATCTATGTTCACAGAATGATCAGTATCACAGGAAGTACATTTGTTTTAAATAGTTTCGTTATGTTTGAAAACCACTGTAGGTCAGTCTGGAAAAATACATATGTAGATGGAGAGAATTAAATATGTGTTTTCACTGTAGAGATATTTGTGTGTTTGTTCCACATGTCTGATTTATAATAAGTTAACAGGCTGTGTGAATTAACTTATATTTGAGTATTTTACACTTGTCAGAGGTGCTTACTGGATCATTTCAGGGCCCTTGTGTGCTGGCTGAGCATGTTTGCATGTCTGCATATCTCTTTATATGCTGAGCTACAGAAATATATGAGGTGTTGCAGTTAAATACAAACTTAAACATTTTCAGAACTATTTAATTACATTTTTGCAATTAAGTAAAGCTCTCTAAGTCATAGTGGTGAAATTGAACCCATTGCTAAATAATTCAACACATGCATCAATAAATAATGAAATAAATAAGATTTCTGAATACTGGTATTGTACCGACTGTCTGGTGCTCCCGAGGAGGAGGTTCGTTTCCAAAACTGAATCCAGGAGTTTTTCTGTTGAAGAATAAAACGTGAAACAGAATTCAAAATGGACATCTAGATCTGTTTCCAACCTTGCCATGCCTAAATCACACCACCTTTACATACAAACAACTGTAGAGTCAATACAGGGTTATGTACTTAATGTATTATACAATTCTTATGTATTTAATATTTTTTTTTTTGCCATGTATCTAATCCTAAAATTTCGCAATGGTAACTTTATATTATGTGCAGGTAACCAACTGGTATAACAGTGTTATTTGGCAGGGATAGGCGATGCTGGTCCAGATTCCTGCAGTTTATCTTCTCAGTTAGCTTCTGATTAATAGCTGGAAATGACAGGTGATTAGACTAATTTATCCAGATTAGATCAATTACGTAATTACGGCCCGGAGTGGCACGACAACAAGAGGATGCTGCGGCCCTCGATGCCTGGAGCTGACCATCCTCTGGTGCAGGTGAAGTCACAGCGCAGATTACAGATTCTTAATGTGATATAGGTGATAAAAATAAAATGTGTTAAAACAAATGGTTAATCAGGGGTACAGATGAAGGTCAGAAACAGGTACATTTGGGTTGTTTTGAGAGGAATGTTTTGTGCAAAGAAATTAGGATTACAGTTTGGTCCAGGTTAGGGTTAGAAATATTTTACATAACAAATAAATAAAATGTATTGGACAGGTGACCTTTTGATATCTTGCAATCACGAATGATGTGTGGTTTCTCCTTTCGATACCTGAAAGCACTATCTGAAATTATTTGGCACACACCAAACTGCTTAATTCTTACAGGAATGTATTTAATTGCAATACATTAAAGGATTACTTTTGCTCATTTATTGTTTTTCCATGAATTCTGTGGCACATTTGTTCATGCCAGCCGGTCCACCGTAGTGCCCCGCCACCCTGGTCCTGAAATCGTACCTAGTGTATGAATCTGCACTCCGCCATCATGCTTTGTGACTGTGTTACCAGCCGCTGCCGTATTAGGCTTTATTAATAATGCACCACAGGATGGTGACTGTGCTTTTATACGACGGGAATATAGAGGCTACAGCAGTAATCTTTAGACTGGCAGAGGGTCCTAATCTCCTGCAGCTCAGGCTGGCCAGTGTAATTTGGGGGTTAAAATGATCGCCCTCACCACAGCCAACCTGCCTGCTGTAGATTCGGACTCTTGTTGACAAATTAAGTATTCAAACTCTCTTTAAATGACCAAATTTACCCCATGGGATTGTCAATATGTGACTTAGTACATAGTAATAAATAAACAACACATAGTGACAACTGACACACTAGCTGGAACTACCGAATAGCAAGTGGTTTGAATTGAGTTTTGTCGCTATTGATGTCAGTGTCGGTAAAGTGTTCAGTTTGTGGCTTTAAACATATTGTGTGTAGATTTTAGCTTTCCTCAGAAGCAGACAATCAAGATAATGTTACAAATATATGTAAAACAATAGCAAATATACAACTTATGTAATAGCATAGGTAGTTACAGAAGAAAAACACTGATCACTCCAGTTAATTGACATGCGTCTTCATAGCACGTAACCACAGTAGTGTAGGCAATTTCAATGTACAGTCAGACATTTGGTGGATGTTTGCACAGTGACTGTTTTGCTTTTCGTTTATTTTTATCCTATAACATGGGAGAACATTGTGCACAGATGCTGATACCTAAACAAACCTTTAATTATTTGCCTCCTGTTCCTTTAAATGGAGCCAGTGCTTTTTCTACCAAACTGAAGCCTTCTGATAAGTGATTGGTGGTAAATCGCTTTGGTTCCTGTCTTCAGTCAGCGACAGTCTAACTACACACCTCTAGCACTCACTTATCGGTACCCACACTTGTCGGCTAGATGTCTGGGTTTTCCCAGAACAGAAAAAAAACATGCTAGCACTTTGTTGATATCTTCGAAAGTTGAGTCAGTGACCTACTGTGTTCGTATGTCTGCATATTATTGCATCCTTGTAGTGACAGCTCACTCAGTTGTTTGCAAGGGAGGGGTCCTTTGCTCGTTCTAATATCTACAGTAGGAAATCAATCATATGATCATCAAATCTGAAGGACAAGGAGGAAGAAAAATGTGTTGCGTATTTTATAGGCTGTTCCAGCGACCAAAGTGAGACGATCTTTCTATTAGAAATGCTTTGCATGAATGATGAATAGAAAATTGTATAGAAATACAAAAACAGGCAATATTCCTTATTCTCTCACTTTAAGAGTACCCTATATATACCATTTACTGCCTGTTTCTCATCACAACACTTATTTCTCTGTATTTATTCTGCCAGTTTGATTCATTCCCTGTCGGTCCGGAGCCGTAGCAGCCTGCAACAGATCTCCAGTGCAGTATTGAGGACATTGCGTTTCAGATACATGGAAAAGAGAAATATCAATAAGAACACAATGCTCTGGTATATACATGCTGTTTAAGCTGAGTGGCAAATGAATCAGTGTTATGCCATTGATCGGGCAGATTCTGAGAAAACGGGAACATTTTTTCATGAACAAATCATAAATAGCAAATTCAATGCAATCAGAACGGAAAACATTAAAATTATAATTGATGAACCTGGATAATTAGTCGAAACCATTTGAACCTTTGCCTTAGTGATTGTAGACTGAACTGTTTATTAAAGTTTTGAACGTTTTGGCTGATTATGAGACAAGTTTGCAACCCATGGTAGGTGAACACTAAACCCTTTTTTTGACAATGTTCCTTCTAATACTAATGTTCTTTCAATAGCCCATTCAACTGGCCAGTCATGCTTGGATACTTTTATCTTCTGACCAATTATACCAAAAGGTCACCTCAACCAGTAATAGATGACATCGGGCGTATCGAGATATGTGCACGTCATATTTAACTGTCACAGACAACCGAACCTTGGCGCTGGTTGAATCTGCGTCAGTGAGTAATTAGCGGTGAATAGCCTCTCACACCACAGCAGAGCAGCTCGATCCTGCAGTTTGTTTAATCGCACTTTTAAAGATGCAAGGCATGGCTGGAAGTTAATTTGGCAAATGCTGACAGCCCTTTTTTAATTTATCACAAAGCGTGCCAAGACCTGACTCAGCAGATTATTTAGTCGTTCTTAGTATAAGCAGCATAAATACAAATAAACTTTCCTAGATTCTCAACAGCCTGTGCAGTGATCAGAAATCTTTAGTTATGGCCAATGTTCTGACTTTGCAGAGGGATCATGGGGAAAATCCAACCTGTCTTCCCTTCACTGTAAATGAAGAGTTCCTGTCTCCCTCGCTCTGGTCTTCACTAGCTGGGCACCAGTTACGCGACGCCCCGTTTAATTTAAACCACGCTAACTAACACTTCAACTGAAATTGGCCCTCTCTCTCGTTTATATGTAATCCCCTCGTAGCTGATACGTGAAGCCACATTTTCCACGTGTGTGTTTCCCTTCAAGTGCAGCGTGTTAGCATTTTAAGAAGAATAATGGAAGTCTCTCTTTCTATTCATTACGCCAGTTGTCCACCGCCGTTATATCCCCAGGTAATGAAATAAACAATTATTTCATTTAAGCTACAGATGTGATTCCAGGAATACCCCCTAACGCATTTTAACAGCGCTTTCAAGTCTGCCAGTAGACTAAATAACTGCTCTTGGGTTTCTGCCTGACGCTCCTAGGAGAGGTAATAAAATGTTAAAACCTTGAGGAATATAAAAGTTATGTCTTTGATTTAATAAATAGGTGCTTTGATTTTCAGTCTGTTTTTTCCTTCTTCTTCACACAAACATTCTTTTCATCTGCTTTTCTTCTGCTTTTTCAGGCATCTCAAAGGGCCAACAATCTTGTCGTCGTCATCCTCCCCTCCCCGTGTTACAATCTGCATACATGAACCTGAATTTCGGATACATTGTTCAGTTGCAGGAAACTCTGTTTGCGTTCTTGTATGTGAAGGACTTCCCTCTTGATGCCTAATTGTATGGTTAGTGTTATAAATAACGCCCCACCCCTCTGAGGGGCCACCCCCTCTGTGGTCAGCTCAGGCCACAGTACAAATGAAGCCAGCTGGGGATTTTCCAGAGTCCAAGGAATATTCTTTCGCTGTGTCTTATCCTTGTTGTTTCTGTAAATCCTTGAGAAATGCCCGGCAGAGTGCAGATAGTTCACGGCCTTGGCGTCACGTAAATGTATTGATCCCACTTGATCGCACGCTAACAATTGCGTCTCCTTCGCCTTTTGGGAGTGCAGTCATTAATTGGCTTTTGTAATAATTGTTTTATTGGAAAGTATTCCTTGGCACATGTATTTCTTGAGCGATGGGTAAACGTCGGCAGCAACCTGCGTGAAGCACGATTTGTGGCAAAAGGCAGATGTGAGCAAATGTCACATTAGTGTCGGGGGTTGCGATGTCATGTTAGTGTTGTAAACCCAGATGACCTTTGTGTTGCCGGGCGTGTGCAAGGGCTGAGTATCATTTGCAAGTATGTCTGGCTGTATTAAATTCCTTTGATAGCTTTAGGAACATCCCGCCGAGCCACTTCAGGATACACTGAACTGAGGGTTACACATGAATCAACTCAGCATCTTTAACAGGTCATATGATGAATGGCTGACATTATGTTTAATGAGAAATACATTCAAAAATGATAGAAAGTACCCATGCTTCAGTACCCAGAGGTGGAGGGCCAACTAGCTATTACATCAGCAAGTTGTTTCTGGGATGGAAGTGCTTTCCATAGCATGGAAGATGTCTGTAGCTTAAAAATCACTTGGATGTACAGATTAACTCAGACATTTTGAAGAGGTTTTATTGCATATATTATAACAAGATGGACTCTATTTTTAAGATTCTCACTTCCTCGCAGTGTTTTCGTGGTGAAGGGTTGTGGTCCTCCCCTCTAGTTTCCTGACTCTGCTCTTTTGACCCTTTCCACAAATCGGGCTAAAAATAATTGCGTTGGGCTTTGTGTTTCCTTTGGCGTCACAGCTTGTGAACTGTGTTACCAGTTCGGGGATGTGGGTAGCAGTAATAAGCCAACCAGTTGCTAGTTATGCTGGTATGTCAGTTGCAGACTTTGTAGACCCAGCCAAGAGAAATAATTGCAGATGAGATTAAAAAACAAACCTCAGATTAAAAAATGATTCAGCAGGATTGTCACTCGGATCAAAATGCACATTTAAAGTTATGTTTTTCATACCATGAGAACGCAGTAACAAATGTCCCTCTTCCTCAGGAACTCACAAAGGTCCGGGTTCTTAGATCTAATCAGCAACTAAAAATGTATTTTAAAATCTGTTAAATTTACTTATGAAATGTCACACATTAAACATTAAACACGTCATGTCTGAGTGACAGCTGGGGACAAGTTATGATAAGATTAATTTGACTAACGACCTAACTGAGATCAGGAAATGTGATTGACCTACATGCTTCAGAGAGAATTTTACAAACATCCTCTTGTTGGTATAAATATCGTTTGAAACAGTTTAATGAGGGTATAGATCTCACCGGTAGGCATAAGGTGGCAGCAGTAAAAGGCCATGATTGCATTGGCAAGAGTGTTCTTGTCTTAATGGGGGATTTTTAAAATCCTAATTTAAAAAAAGAAAAGGAAAAACAGGAAATATAAGAAATGCTAACACATACATAGGAAACCAAGTGTTTAAGCATAGCAGGAGCTCGTTTCTAAGACCATATGTGTGACTGTACTGTGATGGAGGACAGAACTGACTTCATTATTGTGTGCTGGTAAAAGACCATCAAATGGACTGGATACGCATGGGTCAGTGTGTGAGCGTTGGGCTCCGAAAGGAATTCCTCCTGAAGAGGAACGTTTACAGAATTCTACAGTTTGGCAAGAAATTACCTTCATTTTAATGAGGCTCTGGACACCTTGAGTTGTGGCCCCTCACGTGGGTTCCAGGGGGACGAAGGCAGTGCCCTGACAACCGCGGCGTCTCTGCGTATTCCTCCTCCAGCAGCAGCACAACAAACCACCCCTCGGCCGATGCTATTTATAGCACCTCAGGAGCGAATGACTGCCGTTCACAGAGTCGGTTGTCCAGCGACAGCAGCTGACGGATGCCCAAGTGTAGGGCGTCTGGGTCAGGCATTGTTTCTCAGTGTCACTCAAGGTTATCTGGAGGAAAGAAGAGATATGTTCAGCTCTTTACATAGATATCCTTTGGCATTTTCTTTGCATTTTATTTATTCTTTCCTATAATACTTGCTTAAAGGACATCTGGGTTTCTTCCAGTAAAAACTGGTCTCAGAAAGACGGGTTTCCTTTCACTGTGAATTGTGACAAATTGAGTTTTCCTAAATGTATAGATATGCTTTTATTATTAATAACATTCAATTAAATGCATATCCATTGGGATAATTGACCCAAATGTTGATTGTATAAATATGAAGGGGTCAACATTAATCTACATATAATTTATTCCTAAATCAGTCTGTTGAACCTCAGAATTATTGGCAAACAAATTATTCCTAAAGGTCCTCTTAAAGCCAATCAGAGTCATTTTAAAATCATAACTAATGTTACATAATCCACTTTCTTACATGAATGAAGAACCTATGCTGTCTTTTCCCTAACAAGCTATGTCTTTCTCTCTCTATTCAAGAGCGACAGAGAGCAGGAATATTCAAAGAAAAAAATGGCCAACAAGTAACAAAGAATGCCCAGCGATTAAGTACTTTGTATTAACATTGAATTCAATTTAGAGGGACACGAGAGAATAGAAAATATCAACAGACAGTGAAATCCTCTTCTAGAAAGATCGTCTCTCAAAGTTGTAGTTTTTCATGAGTCTGTGAGGCGGCCATGGAGCTGATGTCAACTGACTGGATTATGTAGCCCAACTACATGTGTAGGATCATGTGGAGTATTTTTGCATGAGACATTGATTTACACAAGGAAATGTAAACCTTTCTAAGTATTTTTTGATCTGATTGTTTACTCATAAATCCTCCATGCCCTGTCACATTATAGAAGTGGGCTACAGCAAGCCATATATGGCAACGTATTGCACTGTACACTTGCCCGTGCAGATCAACGATAATTATCAAATTATTTGCTTCTAATAAAGTCAGTAATCTGGAATAACTCTTACCAGTCAGATGTATGTTTAACCCGGCTCTATATTAGTAATCAAATAATGCCGGTCTGAAAAGTGGCTCTTGGAAGTTCACTTCAATTTCGTGCATATTTGCCGCTGTGTTGAATTGCCTATTTGTAGTACTCTTGAGGTGTGATAATTTAGTGGTTTGCTTTTTATCTGTGCGTTGGGCTGAAGATTTCTTGAAGCGGCTCTCGGTGTGGTGCACGTTGATGTCGAAGAGAGCTGTACATTTCTCCAACCCATGACTGAGACTATACTCTATGATAAATATATTGTCTTTGACTTTGACTGTCTTTTTCTTTGCATCGTGTCTTGGTGTAAAAATAAAAAACAAAATAACTAAATAAGAATGTGCTATTTATAATTTTGCCACAATTTATTCTAGCAGTGTTATTAATTATGCCACAGAAGAGGTTGTTAGAATAAAGCTGGATTGGCAGGTCATGACGTCATCTTCTCTGATTACGGTTATTTTGTCACTTAAAATACAGGCAACATTTTTATTGTACAGTTCCTGTAGAGGAGACATGCATGAGTATTGAGCAACACTTTTGTTTTGGAGAGAAAACTTCTAAGCAGTGTTTTAATTCATATTGTAATTTGTTTTAAAATGCTTTATATGTGACATAGGCCCTATTGTGAACTACACCAATTTCATGTTTAATGGATAATACATTATCACCTTTTGTGGTAAAATGTCAGTGGCAGTGACACTGCACAAAAAGCATTTATATTATTCCCCAAAAGCTTTGCAACACACTTGCAATTTTGTACAGTTTTTGTGCATTGCTTTTTATATATAAATCATCTATGTCATTTTTTGTATTGCAGAAATCACACCTGGCAATGCCTTTCAATGCATAATCCTATTAAAAAGCGATCAATACTCTATTACCTTTTGTATTTGACTTGGGGAATTGATGGAACTATCAAGCCAGATGTCGTGGAAGATGCATAAGTAATGACTGAAGCTGTCGTTAGCTCCCTGTCTCAGATATAATACCTGTATTGTGGCATCAAGGCACCTTGCACTGCACAGCAATTGGTGGTGCCAAAGTTTGCATAAATCTAAAAGACACTGGAGAAACTAACACTGAAGATTAGCCTTCATCAGAGAGGTTTAACCAGGTGAGGCTCCAGACCAGGCCTATCAAAGAAAGAAGACCATGTTTCCACCAGCAGACTATATCCTATGTAGTCAAGTGACTGCAGATAACATCGGCCCCGCTCTGTTGCACAGCTATATCAGCATTACTATCTTGACAGTGCAGATGTTATTAAGACATTCTTGTTTGGTCTCTGTAATGAAAGCCTTTAAGGTCTCTGTGTGGCAGCAACAGTGTCCTCTGTGACCTTTTAGAGTAAAGTGTTTGAGAGAAATAAACCAGTGTCAACTAGTGTCATAGAGCATGCATGTCTTGTCACTCCTGGTCCTACAGTCAAGCGCTTGCCAATTGGAATACAAGGGTGATCAGTGCAAAAATTAAGATGAACATGAAGATGATTATTAACATGAAGATGCAGACTGTCCGCTTTTACAATGGTGCCATTGAAACTGGTGGGAAGTCAGACATTCAGAGCGATGGTGGACAGACGTGTTTCAATTTAAGTTAAAATTTCATAGTTTCCATATTGTATTTTGTTTGTTTTTATTGGGGAAAATTTACAAAAATGTACTTGCTCACATGGTATCTATAGATAAAGAGAGGTGTGAAATTAAGTCCTACATTTTACTTTATTTTAGGCTTTATACGATTTATGTATTATTAGTTACTGCCTTTTTTCGGACATGTCGTTTTTTTTTAGGTTTTTTTTGTGTACATGAACATTAAGATGATTATGAACATGAAGATGAACGTGAAAATGTCTACAAGTGCACTGGTGCCCACTAGAGTTTTTGTCACATTGAAAAGAAAAAGAAATACAAGAGAAATTTAGAAGCACACTGAGAAATTTAAACAGCATAGAGACAAATGGGAAATAAATATATACATGTTGAAAACAATGAATGAATAAATACATTTTGAAATTAATAAATGAATAAATAGATTAATAAATAAATGTTGAAATAAATATATAGGCCTAAATGTCCATGTATTTATTTAATCATTTATTTATTTTCTCTGTTTATTTATTTTGAATTTTAGATTGGATAGTCCTACATACTCTGAAACCGTTTAACTCCATGAAATTAAATATATTTGTAAAATATATACAGTGGGGGAAAAAGTATTTGATCCCCTGCTGATTTTGTACGTTTGCCCACTGACAAAGAAATGATCAGTCTATAATTTTAATGGTAGGTGTATTTTAACAGTGAGAGACAGAATAACAACAAAAAAATCCAGAAAACGCATTTCAAAAAAGTTATACATTGATTTGCATGTTAATGAGGGAAATAAGTATTTGACCCCTTCGACTTAGTAATTGGTGGCAAAACCCTTGTTGGCAATCACAGAGGTCAGACGTTTCTTGTAGTTGGCCACCAGGTTTGCACACATCTCAGGAGGGATTTTGTCCCACTCCTCTTTGCAGATCCTCTCCAAGTCATTAAGGTTTCGAGGCTGACGTTTGGCAACTCGAACCTTCAGCTCCCTCCACAGATTTTCTATGGGATTAAGGTCTGGAGACTGGCTAGGCCACTCCAGGACCTTAATGTGCTTCTTCTTGAGCCACTCCTTTGTTGCCTTGGCTGTGTGTTTTGGGTCATTGTCATGCTGGAATACCCATCCACAACCCATTTTCAATGCCCTGGCTGAGGGAAGGAGGTTCTCACCCAAGATTTGACGGTACATGGCCCCGTCCATCGTCCCTTAGACGCGGTGCAGTTGTCCTGACCCCTTAGCAGAAAAACACCCCCAAAGCATAATGTTTCCACCTCCATGTTTGACGGTGGGGATGGTGTTCTTGAGGTCATTCCTCCTCCTCCAAACACGGCGAGTTGAGTTGATGTACATGCCTGTACATGTGCTTTCTTGAGCAGGGGGACCTTGCGGGCGCTGCAGGATTTCAGTCCTTCACGGCGTAGTGTGTTACCAATTGTTTTCTTGGTGACTATGGTCCCAGCTGCCTTGAGATCATTAACAAGATCCTCCCGTGTAGTTCTGGGCTGATTCCTCACCGTTCTCATGATCATTGAAACTCCACGAGGTGAGATCTTGCATGGAGCCCCAGACCGAGGGAGACTGACAGTTATTTTGTGTTTCTTCCATTTGCGAATAATTGCACCAACTGTTGTCACCTTCTCACCAAGCTGCTTGGCGATGGTCTTGTAGCACATTCCAGCCTTGTGTAGGTCTACAATCTTGTCCCTGACATCCTTGGACAGCTCTTTGGTCTTGGCCATGGTGGAGAGTTTGGAATCTGATTGATTGATTGCTTCTGTGGACAGGTGTCTTTTATACAGGTAACGAGCTGAGATTAGGAGAGTCCCTTTAAGAGAGTGCTCCTAATCTCAGCTCGTTACCTGTATAAAAGACACCTGGGAGCCAGAAATCTTGCTGATTGATAGGGGATCAAATACTTATTTCCCTCATTAACATGCAAATCAATTTATAACTTTTATGAAATGCATTTTTCTGGATTTTTTTGTTGTTATTCTGTCTCTCACTGTTAAAATACACCTACAATTAAAATTATAGACTGATAATTTCTTTGTCAGTGGGCAAACGTACAAAATCAGCAGGGGATCAAATACTTTTTTCCCTCACTGTATATACATAAAAAACATCATCCATACATCATAATTGGAACTCACAGTCGTGCGCCTTAACCACTATATATATATATATATATATATATATATATATAGAGAGAGAGAGAGAGAGAGAAAGAGAGAGAGAGAGATAAAGCCTACCTGTAATAAAGCCTAAAATAAATGCAATAAAGTAAAATGTAGGACTTAATTTAACACCTCCCTTTATCTATAGAAACCGTGTGAGCGAGTAGATGTGTCTGTACATTTTCCCAAATAAAAACAAACAAAATACAATATGGAAACTTAAGTTTTAACTTCCATTGAAACACGTCTGTCAGCCATTGCTCTGCGTGGAACTTTCTGACTGCCAACCATTTTCTGTGGCACCATTGTTAAAGCGGACAGTCTGCATCTTCATATTAATAATCATCTTCATGTTCATCTTCATAATCACGTTCATCTTCATTTTGGCACTGATCTCCCTCCACGGCTCAGGTGAAGCTAAACGCATATAGAACCTGCTTCAGTCAAACTGGAGATGCATAGACGTTCAGGCATGCTTACCTTGTGGTGTTAAGTAAAATGGAATAGTATATAAAAGGTGAATCCCACATCTCTCCTTCCATCACATCCCTTCGTTGTGAATGTCCTAAGGCTGCAGTTTTGCCCTTTCTTTCTATTTATTCCAATCCTTGAACTGCATGCTCACATTTAGGCACAATATAGTATAATATAACTAGATCTTATCAAAACAGACCTTTCCTGTTTAACAAGAGATGATTGTGAGTTGTTTCCAAAGAGCCATTGTCATTAAATTGTGCCGGGGTCATGGGATAAGCTCAATATAAACATCTTTATAAAAACATTCCAGCGTCTGGAAAGAACAATATTGGTTGGTAACCGAAGCGTTGCATTTTGGAATCGTTATCCGCTTATCAATCTGTCTGGCGAACACATCGGTGCGTAACCCCGAGGCACAAACTGTGGTGCGTTCCCAACTCTTAAATAAATATGTTAAGCCAGCTCAACCACTGTACTATACTGTACGCCTTTTCATGAGTGAGAGCAAACTCTGTACTTACTGCATTCCACACTGCATATACGTTATGGAAATTACACGTTTGTCTTTTCAGTGGGTATGTGTGCTCTTTCTAATTGTTTCAGGGGAGAGACAGTGGTCTACTCCTACATGTAGACCTCACACTCCTTTAAAAAGTCTATGTGCACACTGCGTCAGTTCTGACATGAAACGAGACTGCAGTGCGACTTGCAAAGATACTTCAGTTGATAAATGGAGTGTGTGAAAGACATGCATAAGTCTGATGGGAAAAAACAGCAGGGGGAGTTCTCAAAACACTTGTGCATCAGGAAATATCAGTTGTCCCTTAATGATGTCAATGGCTCTTACCTAAAGAATGTACTGACAAAGCATGCAGCATGATGAGTTAATGACAAGCATTGTCAGACAAACTTGTTTTTTAAAGGTAATTCGCTTTCCAGTCAGTCAGTGACGCAAAGGTAAAATACCTGACACGGCATTTAAAGGGAGCGTGTGCTTTCTATAAATGTAAATGTGTTATTCGCCTTTTGAGTCACAAGTCTGAAACAGGATGAGAGGGGACTCAATTGTGTTGTATTAAAACCTACATCATTTTGTTAGGTATGTTTATTTATTAAACTTAAATATTACAGTTAACAATGTGGGCTGTTTTGGATGTTCCACTGATTGTATGTTGCAAGTCTCTTCGGGGTGGATTCAATCACAGGTACAGGCCTGTACATCACAGCAGTTACATTCGCAAGCAGAAGAAAGTAGCATCACATGAGAAACGAAGCCGCCACCGAGTCCAGATTTACAGTAGCCAGTTAGCGAGTGCGTCAAAGTTTTGATTTAATCCCAACCGTAGTCTCCAAAACTAGATATTTAAATGTTATGATTCCAAAGTCATCACGACAGGATGGGTTATTTCTCATGTCTGGGCATCTTATTTCCTTTTGTCCAGTCTCTGTCTATTTACTACCTCAAACATTCTGTGTTGTTAGTTCAGTAAAACAAACTTGTTATAAATGCCACCCTTCCCCTGCTTCAAAACCCCAGGCGTACAGAATCTAAATATCCGTCTTTTTCAATACCGGTCTTTCTTTTCTAACTTTTCTAAAAAAATAAAGCACGACCATAGAAATTAGGATGTGTATCTGGTGGTAATGTGGTGGCTCTGTTGTCGGCCTAGATAGCCTGCAATGCAAGTTATGCACTCAGGGAATAAATGACTCCCGAGGTTAGTGACGATCAGATGAAAAGAATTCAAATTATGCTTTGTTTTTTTTACAAGTGACGCATTGGAAGCCTACGAGGGGCTCATTAACATCTGAGAGCCGGCTGCCGCTTAGGTTAGTTGTGTTACTGTCAGAAGGATTAAAGCTTCCATTTTAGATAAACAGTCTGCATTCTCAGATTTCACATGTGAAAATCGAGGAACCGACTCTCAGACTGCCTGAGCGATCAATCTTTCTGTTTTAATGGCACACAAATATGTTTTTGATCTGCCAACCGTCTTTGTGTAAACATTTCAATACATATCAGTCCTTTGCAGTAACTTATCTTAAACACGGTGATGATTTTCTGATCTTCTGATTAGCTGGACTAGTTTCATGCATGCTTTGTGCAATCCCTATACATATTATATCTGTTTATTTTCAGCAAATAGGTTATGTCATATGCTTGGTTTCAAAGGCTATATAATCTGTATTCAGTGTGATCTGGAAGTTTGTAGTGCACAGTTGAGCCGTAAGGAGGCTATGATTTAAGTAAGTGATACAGTATTACCTTCAGATTACATGTATTGAGAATTTCCTCCGCTAAATGAACAGAATGGCACTTTTTCCTCATTGCCTATGACATAGTGTTTCATTATTCATCGCATTAGTACAGTTCATTATCCTGCGCTTTCCCAAGATGTCACATCTAGTAATTAGGCCGTGGAGCTGGTAAAACAGGCGGCGATATTTGCAAATCATTAGGGTATCACTTTCGGTTGAGTATCACTAGAAGTATATAAGGCCATTGATGTTCTGAGGTTTTGTGTGTGAGTATTTTTTACTATTTTGACAGCATACACATATGCAGTGAATAGATGGGGATGTAAAGTAAATAGTAAATAAAGCAGCTTTTGTTACTGTAGCAGCTCTACTGCAAAGGTAACATATATACAAGCCCCCCAGTGGTGGACACAATGAAATGCGGTTTAACAGGGACATAACATTGTTAGGCAAAGGTGTGCAGACTTTCCAAATTAAGTGTATTTTGTCATTTTCATGTTAATACAAAATATCAAAAAGGTTTATGTTGTAAAAATGTGCATAGTTAACTGACAAAAGTTGTATTATTAATCCTACATCTAACAGATTCCTATAGTTTGACTGTGTTCTCTGAGCAGACAACGAAAGCCTTATTTAAACACCCCTGGAGTTGACAATAATGAAAAAGAGCTGTGATACTTGCATATCGCCTTTTTTTGGTGTTGTTGTGATGATCAAAACCCATTGCGTGTGTTTTTTTTTTTTTGATAATGTGCCGCGAGCAATCAGATCTGATAAGGGTGAATTCAAAATAACAGAGCCAGAGCAATAACTGTCAGGAGGGCTTTATTCAGACGATACTTATGCTACAGACTTTTAACTTGAATTGGGGAGAGAGATGACCTTGGGGGGGGGTTTAAGATGCAGGGAATCTCCACCCTCTCGGTGGCTTTCGGACGGGGGGAGGGGGGGGTGTTCTGTGAAGGCGGCAGTGTGCCAGTTTCACACTCAGCACACATGATAGATTTGGCTTGCCCTCGGTAGCTCGTCGATTTCATGAAGAGGTTTATGGGCATTACAATTACATCACAAAGACTTACACCAATCACTGAATGAGTAAGCTTATTACCGAGCATAGCTGCTTACAATTGGGCGACCTGCGCCTCGTCCCTCTCCTCAGAGAGACCGCGCTGTAAATCTCTGTGCTGCTGTGCTGTAATCGGTGCCCTCGGTTTGCACGCTGTCGGTACGAGCCCGGGCTCATGTTGAGAGCTGATATGAAAGATCTGCAGCCCTGGGAACGCCAGCTTGCTCTCCAGCACATGCAAATGAAGCCCTTGCATTGTCGATTCAGCCGTCCCCACTGGGATGTGGTGAACGGTTTCATGTATTGTCTCCCATTCACAAGCTATTTAAAGATTTTTATTCTTACCGAGTGATCGTTTAATGACAGTTACTTGGACCGAGCTTCGTAGTTTCGCCCTCTGCTAAGTCTCCTGTGTCCGGTTGTCAACCTATTTAATTCCTTTGTTCTCTTCTTCAGGAAATGTAACATGCCAGACCGAGGATGATGGGATGGCTTGCGTTCAGAGTTTAATTTATTGGAAAAATGAAACACAAACATTATTTTATAGTAGACCTGCACTCCTCTCACATCACATGAAAAAGCACCTTTAATGTTTCTTTTCAGTTCTTTCAGTTAATCACATGGCAGACCTTTGTTGTTGTTGTGGACTTTTAAAGTGATAACCTTTTGCAATTCAAAAGATGTTAAAGGCAGTTGAATGTTACAGATGCATTTTAAAATATTAATGATAAGTGTGTTTCCAGTAGACTTCAGAATCGGACATCCTGTGAGTCAGCAGTAGTGATGCGACCGGGTCACGTCCTCCAGTGACATCATAATCCCTTCAATCCTACACAGCCCAGAACATGTAATTTTTACCCAAAAAGGTTCGGACAGGTTCTATTTTTAGCAGAGAAACAGGGTTTGTTTTGAAGGGGGTTCAAAGGCTGCAGGCTCTCGATTGACAAACAAAACATTCAGTTTGACCCCTGGGGGGAGGAGTATTAACATTTCCCGTCTGAGAATGTTATTTTTTGGAAGTGCTTTCCCAGATACCGAGATACTGGAAGAAACGGTGGCGGTGAAGTGTGAGGAATCTGCGGACACTCTGGCCAGGGGAAGGATCGTGACTGCTTAAAAAAAACTATTTCTTCTTGATCCACAGTTTTAAATTGTGTCAGCTTCTACCCTGATGCTATTGATTTCTGAATCATTTGGAGAAATGTCAAGGAAGTTGTGACTTGCTCTTCAGTTCTGCATGTCGGTGATATTGCCTCAATCGTCAAGATTAATTTAATTAAGTAAGGGAGGTCAGGGAAGCAGTTACAATATAATATAGTTACCTAGATACAATTATGAAATAATGTCACTGACCCATTTGTTTAAAGATGCCGTTACCTTGTTTCTTTTGCAGTGACCTCTTTCAAGCGCTTGTGATTCTGAAACACCTTCATCACTTAGGTAATAGTATTTAATATGTTGTTCCTTGGTGACCTTACAGCCTTCAGTTCCTGTAATCCTGTACCTGTGATAATGAACTGAATACTTTAGCATTTCTTCATGGAAACGTTTATTTCCCTAACAAGCCAATTGCATATTTTAGGTACCATATGGAACCACAGATGATCTACTGCAATAGGAATCCTTCAGTATGCATTCTTCGCATAAAAGATCAGGGCAATGTCATTCTGCCTTTGTCATCTTCATGTTTATTAAATCAGCATCGTACATTTTTGGCATTTTCAGTTCATTGGGTAAGCATTGCAGATTTATTTTGTGTAGGTTATCTTATTGTAGAGTGAATCTTTGCAGGTAGCTGCTCTTCTATTCTTGTCACAAAGTATGGAACAAAACCACGCTTATCCTCTTAGTAACACTGGGATCGCGTCAGGTGAACTGGCTAGTGCTGTGTGGCTCAGTATCCTTCACATACACGTTGGCAATGGAGCAAATTGGTTGTGTTGGATCTTTGCCAAGTTCAATGGCAGCAATAGTCTGTTGCGGGGGACTGCGTCTAGCGGCAGGAACAGATATATATGCCGCAATTTTCATTGTTTGACCTTTAAACTTGATGAATCACACCAGAACCACACGACAGAAATGCAGGTTTGATATGAAGAACTGGGTTATTTATTTATTTAAAAACAGCATTCGGGCAGTGAATTGAGGTTATGAGATTCAGTCGCACTGGTTTTCTGGGGTATATTAGAGGGGTTTATAAGTTCCTCAATGTTTACTGGGATGTTGAAGTGGCAGAGTTTCAGGCTCTAAGGCTTACGTAGTCAATCATTATAGATTTTTATACAGTGAGAAAGGCTCAATAAAATGGCACAAAACGTGTTACATTATTTCTTCTACTGTCACATGTCGCTGTGGGCATAATATATATATTTTTTTTAAATGAAGCTTTGTAAAAGAATACGGGTAAAATTGTTTCGTCCTTTTGAATCGCAAACAACACTAAAACTTGCCAATGTTTCTTGTTAAGATACAGTCTTGGCAAACAAGTGCCTTAAAAAAACATCACACGCATTCTGCAGTTTAAAGCTCCTTGAGCAGAGTACAGTTAAAGGCTGACGCAAAGCAAATGTTCAGCATAACGCTGTCTGTTGACAAAGCAGAAACCTTTTGTGGATCTTGGCTTTCTCTTCATACACACATTGGGGATGATGTTGATACTCACAGACACAGTTATGCTCTATTCCATGCTCTATTCTATGATCCATTGACTTGACCTGTTCAAACTAAAGATCTTACTTCTGTGGCCCACTGATCAGGACAGCGAATTGAAGGCAGATAAATGTCCCCTAATCATGCAGTGAAGCCCACAGAGACTGATCAGTAAATGCCTGGGAGACAATCTTTCCCCCAAGGACAGCGGTCAGGTTTTGTGATTTCAGTGTAAAACAACTGGACATATCATTGACTAATGACTTGATTAATAGGGATTATAGGAGGGTAAACACAACATCTTTGTCAGAATACGCAAAGTTACGTGAATATAAGCACAATTTCCGTTAAATTACGGCGTATGCCCTTGACTAAACTACTGCTATGAGTTCCGTGGAAGTGGGAGATGAGTCAATCTGGAGACACTAAGAATGCAATTCAAATTTTGCATCATCTTGCCAGTCAGAAAACATTTTTTACATAGAAAACTCACATACGTTGAAATTTGTTTCTTTCCAGAATGTGACACTTTAATAAAACACTTCCTAAGAAATTCCAAGTAGACATTAATAAACAGTTTTTTGGTCGGTTTGGGCTGTACACTATGTGATGCTCTCAAAGGAAACTGCCTTTGGTATATATTTGGTATAATATTTTGGACCGTGAGAACTTTTTGAGATAAAATTGTGTAAAATAAAAAAGCAAAGCAACTGTACAAGACAATAAATGTATTATGAAGAAATTATATATATATATATATATATATATATATATATATATATATATATATATATTAAATTAGTGTCAGTATATAGGGCTTGAGACAGCTACTGTTGTTTTCAGGTCTTTGGTCTGGACAATTTCCCAGGTGGTTATTTGCTATATGTAGCCACTAATTTAATATACAGTACACGGCACATTTGCGGTTCTCATTACAACACACAGACAGCGCTGTTCCAGGTTGTTAGTAATATTAGCAGACTTTTTTATTTATGTTCTTTTAATGGCTCTCCGATGGGAAAATGACAGAGTTTAACGCTAAATTAAACTTTCCAAACAAAAAGACGTTCAACAAAGATTAAGAAAAAGCTTGGAAACCTAATCCTCTCGTGGGGGGGATTTAGTTGTTTTTATAATGGGTTTCTTCCTTTACTTTTCCCATCTGTGCTGATTTCAACTCCCCGTGAAATTGCAGTCAGGTTTTTTGGATATACATCACTTGTCTTCATTGCTGTAGAAAAAAAGTCAATCTCAAGTAGAAGACTCTGCCCCCGCTGTACAGGTGTGTTGTTTTTAATTGATAGATTTCTATTGTGGTTAGTGGGACTACATACAGTGTGGGAAAAAAGTATTTGATCCCCTGCTGATTTGCCCACTGACAAAGAAATGATCGGTCTATAATTTTAATGGTAGGTGTATTTTAACAGTGAGAGACAGAATAACAACAAAACAATCCAGAAAAACGCATTTCAAAAAAGTTATAAATTGATTTGCATGTTAATGAGGGAAATAAGTATTTGATCCCCTATCAATCAGCAAGATTTCTGGCTCCCAGGTGTCTTTTATACAGGTAACGGGCTGAGATTAGGAGCACTCTCTTAAAGGGACTCTCCTAATCTCAGCTCGTTACCTGTATAAAAGACACCTGTCCACAGAAACAATCAATCAATCAGATTCCAAACTCTCCACCATGGCCGAGACCAAAGAGCTGTCCAAGGATGTCAGGGACAAGATTGTAGACCTACAAAGGCTGGAATGGGCTACAAGACCATCGCCAAGCAGCTTGGTGAGAAGGTGACAACAGTTGGTGCAATTATTCGCAAATGGAAGAAACACAAAATAACTGTCAGTCTCCCTTGGTCTGGGGCTCCATGCAAGATCTCACCTCGTGGAGTTTCAATGATCATGAGAACGGTGAGGAATCAGCCCAGAACTACACGGGAGGATCTTGTTAATGATCTCAAGGCAGCTGGGACCATAGTCACCAAGAAAACAATTGGTAACACACTACGCCGTGAAGGACTGAAATCCTGCAGCGCCCGCAAGGTCCCCCTGCTCAAGAAAGCACATGTACAGGCCCGTCTGAAGTTTGCCAACATCTGAATGATTCAGAGGAGAATTGGGTGAAAGTGTTGTGGTCAGATGAGACCAAAATCAAGCTCTTTGGCATCAACTCAACTCGCCGTGTTTGGAGGAGGAGGAATGACCCCAAGAACATCATCCCCACCATCAAACATGGAGGAGGAAACATTATGCTTTGGGGGTGTTTTTCTGCTAAGGGGACAGGACAACTGCACCGCATCAAAGGGACGATGGACGGGGCCATGTACTGTCAAATCTTGGGTGAGAACCTTCTTCCCTCAGCCAGGGCATTGAAAATGGGTCATGGATGGGTATTCCAGCATGACAATGACACAAAACACACAGCCAAGGCAACAAAGGAGTGGCTCAAGAAGAAGCACATTAAGGTCCTGGAGTGGCCTAGCCAGTCTCCAGACCTTAATCCCATAGAAAATATGTGGAGGGATCTGAAGGTTCGAGTTGCCAAAAGTCAGCCTTGAAACCTTAATGACTTGGAGAGGATCTACAAAGAGGAGTGGGACAAAATCCCTCCTGAGATGTGTGCAAACCTGGTGGCCAACTACAAGAAACGTCTGACCTCTGTGATCGCCAACAAGGGTTTTGCCACCAAGTACTAAGTCGAAGGGGTCAAATACTTATTTCCCTCATTAACATGCAAATCAATGTATAACTTTTTTGAAATGCGTTTTTCTGGATTTTTTTGTTGTTATTCTGTCTCTCACTGTTAAAATACACCTACCATTAAAATTATAGACTGATCATTTCTTTGTCAGTGGGCAAACGTACAAAATCAGCAGGGGATAATATACTTTTTTCCCTCACTGTATATGAGTGCACTTTGACACCATGCAAGTGATATATTGTCTGATAGATGCAGTCTCAACCTCTATAAAAATGACCATCTTTGCTAAATTACTATAAAACTATAGATCCACAGAGAGGCTTTTCTGTTTAATCAGAGCATTGTTGCTAGGGCTAGTGCTGTGGTTTACTGGCCCCAGTGCAGGAATTTGAAGTAGCATCCCCCCTAATACATTCTCCAGTGTTATATCATTCATTCAGAAACCATCTCTGTTATTCACTTAGGCACTTGACCTTAGGTCAGTATTGATTTATACATTCAAAACTTCACTTTCGTGTAACACTTCTAGACACAGGTATACTCAGTGGAAAGATACATCAAAACCAGGGGAAAATATATATTGAAGCGAATTGCCAGGTGACCTGTAATATTACCAGGGCTGTGGAAGGAATGCGGGCAAAACACAGGACCTGTATATGTTTCCATTTTCTTTTTAAACAGGTTTAAGCGCTAACTACTTTCAACGTAGACTATATATGAGGAATTTACTTTAATTTACTTAATAAGATAGTTAAGAAGGCGTTTATTAAGTGCAGTGTTTAGACAAAGTCCTGTACCCGTGCATTTCAACACAAATGTATCCCAGATTAGCGTATTTAAAGACCAAATCTCCACCAAACCTTGAGACAAAGGATCCTTTATCCACAGCTTTGTTTAAACATCAGCAAAATAAGCCAGGAGAAATTGCAATTCACTTGATCACTGCCCTCCACTGGCCCAGCTGAAAATCCTTCCCATAATGAATAGTCTAGAATAATTCTATTCATGAAAATATGCTTTTTAGCCACCGACACATCCGCTCTGTTGTTTATAACCCCTACACTAGAAGACCAATAAATACTATTGGGGAATCTGATCCACCCAAGATGTTCTTACTGAGTATTTGAAACGGCCAAGGAATGTTAACATCGCAGACGCCTGACTGTGACGCTGAACGCTTCGCTGGAAGGCCAAGTTCCAAAGCCCTTTACTTCTTCATAGAATTAATTTTGATAACGCAAGATAATGCACATTAATATTATTGTATCTTAATGCAGTCAGATTCAGAACGATCACACAAACACAGCAGAGTATGGGAGCCTAATTCTGTACGAGGATGTTGTTCCGCACTCTCCCACCCTGTCTTATCTTGAGGAATATGCAGACGTGCATCTCATTTAGAGCCCACTTCCTGAGCTGCACAGCTAAACCCCTCATTCAGCAGAGCCCAACACTAAGTTATTGCACCAGTACAAATCAACATTGGGCTTCCGTCTGCTATTACACCCATTGACTGTATTAGCCCATAAATCCAGATACCAGTTTTTCAGTCATCTAAAAATAGTATTTCACACAAAACAGGTATCAACAGGTATAAAATGTATACCGTGCACAGCATGGACATAATAAAATATCTCCAGTATTTATTTATGACTGCAGTGTGTTTCATTTTCTTATCACGCTGGGTCTCAGATGCAATGACAAAGCAAGAGAGTAGGCATAACCCGGGCACATAACCCGAGCACCCGCGCCGAGTTCTGTCTTATTAAAGTATTGGATATCAGGCACCCAGCACGACAGCTACGACGCTCCTTTGGGAGGCGCTCTTTAATCCCGCGTTCGTTATTTGCAGCAGTTCTCGGCCCAGTAATGACGATAGCCAGACTGATACAGTTTATTGAGGTTATTTCTCTGAGTCCAGAAAGACACCCTCCTTTTTCTAGAGAGCATCACTCAGCCCTACAGACCTGCGATCTGCAGAGCTCGTTGAGGCTGTGAAAGGTGGCGTCCGTCCCCGTCCCCCTCTCGTCCGCATCACTCTCTGCGCTCGGCTACTCACTCCTGTTTAAAGGGGCTGAATGCGTGTTGACAGAATAATAAACCTGATAATTAAATATGTGCAATGAAGGGAATCTGTTACTCCAGTGGAGACGCTGGCTGACTGTTTCAGCAGTTTACAGCCCTGCTGGTGAAGGTCACACAGGCTCAGATGTTAAGCAAGGAAAACAGGGATAGGCAGAGAGGAATTATAAATGAGATCCACACGGGCCCGGCCTGTGTTAAGGTTCTCTGCAGGCTTGATAAGGTTGTTTGTTGTGTATCTTACCTTGGGTCAAAGCTAGTCAAATGCTGCTGCGCTAGTTATTCCCTCGTGTGAAGGATAAAAACAACTTGTTTGTCATTGATGTTGTTGTCTGCGACTTATTTTATTTTTCATGGGCGGCTCTGAAGGAATAATTGGTGGGTGCATTGTTTAGATTGATGATTATCAGCTGCATAGCATACTAGAAAGAAAAACTTTGAAATATGTCCAGGTGTGATTGATAATACAAATAAAATCTGAAGAATCTGTTTGACCTTAAATTCAGTAATATTTCCTGAAAACTGACAATCTCAGTGGTTCTCTCATGTTAAAATGCATACATTTCTTTCTAATTATAGGCATATTATACAATTATTTTCTCATTTAATTAATATTATTATTATTGTTTATAGTATACACTTTTCTGTACTCTATCTACCATGTATTGCCTGCTGAAAAAAATACAGATTGTAAACCATTCATTTTTACATAAATTAGTGGGCCAGTTTGATTCTAAACGAATCGTTAACAAAACAGAAAGTTAAAACAATGCTGAGTTCATCCCATGCTATTAGTGTCCTTCTAAGAAACTCAAGAGCATGCAAATTGATTTTACAAATGTATTTACATCAGTGTTCGATATAATTAGAAACCCTCAAATCGCTGGGCCCATTCCCAATCTGACATTAATTACAATACGCACGCACTGTCAAGCTCAAAAATACTTCTTCCCTATCAACAATGTCCAATACGTGGCCACCGTGAGATTCATTCAGACTTCTGCTGCTTAATGATATTCTTGATTTGGCGTCATTAACCACGTCTTCGGAAAATAATAACAAACTAACTTTGGCCCAGATACATTGTCTCTCCAGCGGGGCCTGACAGGCAATCTCTCCTCGTCTGAGATCTCACTGGATAGGGGCATTATTAAAAGAAACTCTTGAAGGCCGGCCACTTTCTGCAGTTCCATCAGCAGCCATGGAAACCCGTTTTCAATTACAGACGTCTGTGTGAGATGCTGCGCGCACCCAGAAGAATGTGGTTTCCCTGGCAACGTTGCGGGCGCACAGGGACACAGGTGCTTTACCATCTTGCCGGGGATAGAAGCAAATAATGGGCTGTGAGGGTAGCTATCACGGGCCGACCTGAATTGGAAATCAGCGACTTTCAAGATATTAAATGAATTTAACAAATAAAGTAGGTGATAATACTATGAGGTGCAGTCGATTCCGTAACAAGAAAGCAGCGGAGCTCCCGGGATTGGTCTGCAGGGCATCGAGAACTCCTTCCCTCCCGAGTTGCATTCATTAGTGCCGGGACTCAGAGTGGAAAATGTTGCGAATCAAAGCACTGGGTCAAACAAATCAGTAGAGATCAGAACCGGGGTCTTTTTATATGCAATGCAGCTCTGTTATAAATAGTAAATAATTTGTATTTCTGATCAAGGGAATGATGTGAACGCCCTTATGAAATATTCCCATATGTCCTGGCTCTTCTGCCCCAGCATTATGCTCCCAATCCCGAGGATTGTGAAACCCAAAGACAGGCTTGGGAAGCAACAGATCGGTGGTACAAATGTCCGCGCCATGTTTTTATTCATTCGTTTATTAATTTCAGCCCGCTCGGTGGCCGGGCTGTTCTTTAAAGCAAGGCGCTCGTCTCAGGTTTAAACCAGTGAAGGTGCAAAACATAAGAGTCAAAATGTAATGAAGGAAAATCGAATCGACCTTACAAGCATGCAAACACATTCTGAAGGTTTATTCAGTTTAAGGGGCTCACTACAACTACGCTGAGCCATGGTTGGCCTGGTATCAGAGTGAAATTCAAATGAAAAAGACCCATATACCCCCACTGGACTGGTATCAGAAGACTAATAGTGAAATTCAAATGAAAAAGACCACCACTGGACGTCTCCAGGTGGAATATTCTCATCAGACTAGAATGAAGCGGGTCAGAGTATCTTGGGAAATATACATTTTCCAGTTGTGCTTGACCTGCAATTATTTCCTGGCCTAAAACAACTAAAAATAGTCACTGTTAATACACTGTTTATTGTACTTTATATGACTGTTTGCTACCCAGAGGGATGTCTCTGATTGCAAAACTTAAAACATAACTAAAACAAAAACTGCAAGAATAGAATTCAGCATTGAGAATAAAAATAAATAACATTCAGTGTCATTTCCTGCTCTTGCAGTTTAAAAATCAGAAACTTTGAAATTGATACCTCCGTTTTATGCCTCCCATTCTCTAATGATTTGCCACATATTTAAAAAGTAAGATCTGCACTCATTAAAGCAAGTGTTTGGCTTGACTTTGGCAAGAAATGTTGAACCCAGTTTGAATTCCCGAAGGAGAGATAAATTAATAGAATCGAGCCTCGCTATGAAAACACGGCCACAACTTAATTACATTGGGTTCATTCAAAACAGAAATGTTCCCAATCCATCTTAATTCAGCAATGAATTGTACAATTTTAGAGTTCCATACATGCAAGTCAAAACTTTGTAATTTGTGCACTTAATAAATAAGATGCTCATTTATGTAATAAATAAAAAAAACACTGACATCTGTATCATATTTTTTTCTCCTTCAAAATAATTATTGTCAGATGTCTTTCTTATTCAATAATTGGTATTAATCCACAAGAACATAAGGCCCATAAAGCTTGCAGGAAACTAAACTGAAACTACAGCTTATTGGGTTTCAATATTGTTGCATATATGGACATCATAGAGAGACGTTTTTGGGAATATAGAGAGAAACACAACCAACAAAACAATTTCATCCAGGGAACAAAACGCCATTCAGAATGTTTTCATTATAGCGCCCAGTAAATTGGCTGTCAATTGCAGTGCAGTTTTCCTCTGAGGCAGTGCAGGATCTCCGGTGTGACGGACAGCGTGCAATCTGGGTCTGAGACATTTTTAAAGTGCACATGGCGTGTGCATCTGGAGAGAAATCAAATTACAGCAGAAAAGGCTTAATGAATGTCTAGTGTTCCTCTGGTTGATCCACTCCGTCATGCGATTCTCAGACTGTTTTCAGATGAATGCATTTCAAACATATGAGAAAGCTTTCCATGTTATTCAATACTCAAGTGGATTGTTCTGATTATGAATTCACGGCAACATACTGCTTTGAACTTTATGTGTTTGCTAGAGGGTGAGTGTACATTTCTTAACCAAGTATGCAAATTACGTCTTTTTAAAGTTAATGTATCCCAAAAGTCCTGAATCAAGACTGGAACTGGAGTTAAAAAAAGCCCTTACCAAAGGGTTTAATGAATTGTTTAATGTACTAACTGACTGTGACGCATTGTGTTATTAGCTGCTTTTTGAATTCAAGGAGTTGGGGGGAAAATCTGACCTTTTTAACAACCGAATAAGTATTTTCTCAAAAGAACAGGTGCAAGACCAGGCTAAAATATTGATATAAATTGCTTAACTTGCTGCTTTGGCAACAATCTGATGATAATATTGAGTAGAGGAAAAATGCGTACTGATTTTAATAATTCTGGAATGGTATTTGTCTTGATGTTTTATAGTTAAAGTGGACAGCGCCCTGATCTCGGCGTGCCAAATAGGTTTCATAAAAACAAATAGGTACTGACATGCCAAAGAAATTTTTTTTTTTCTGAAACAAAGTTAATATTCCCAAACTGGAAATTAATGCTTCCCAGATTTGTAACAGAGGAACAAGTATGTATAGTTGTGCTGCTCTTGGCCAATAATACCCTACGTCCATGTAAAGTTAAAAATGGAAAGCGACTGTTTGGTTTTGAAAATAAACCTACTTTTTAATGCAGTTGAAATTAGTTAATTGTCAGTAGAAATCCAGAAGAAATGTGCTGACAGAAGTAGCTTGAGGTAAATACCATGGTAAGTACAGTTCTGTTTGAAATGTGTGATATTTTAAATATTAAGGAACACAATACTGTATACGGGTTTTACAATTAGTGTTTTTAAAGTGAATTGAAAGATTAAGATTTAAACGTTCAGTCCTAATGAGATCTATTAGATTGAAATGGGTGCACGTATGGTCCTCCAGTATTTCGACATGTGGGTGTACTGGTTAATCATTTACAGTTGGGAGCTCTAGCTATTATGATCCTCATGATTTCCTGTGTCATTTTCTCTGCAACCGGACTCTACGTTTAGACAGACTACATCCCATTTGCCCCCCCACGTCTGCACGAACAGAACCATGCCCGATCCACGTGGGCCCGGCGCTCCCATGTCGAGGAGCTCGCCCACGGGCTGTGCTTTGAGGATCGCTGCTCAAGATGGGAGATAGCACTGCCCCCAAAGCACATATCTGTACTAAATCAATGTATTACATATCATGACGGAATATCACAGCAGTGGTCTAATAAAGTACTCCCGTACATAGTGCCTGTTTTAACTTGATTTATTCAGCCATGATATATTCTGTATCTCCACCGCTGTGACATGTGCAAAGTAGATTACCACTCTCTGAGCTTTATAAACAAGAGAGTCTCTGTACGTTAAAATCGACACTTTTTGAATAAGAAATTAAGAATATGTGACGTGCGTGGCAATTAAAGTATATTGTACATTAGAATGTTTAATAATAATGCTTTCTGGAGAAAATAACAGACCAGAATATAGTTAATTAAAGATCAGAAATATAATCCTTTCAAAACGTATTTAGGTTAAAAAAGAGTCCTTGCCAATCTGGTGGTGATTTCTCAGTTTAGGTAAGAAAGGCATCATGGTTGAGAAGTCAAACTGGTGGGCTGTATTGGAAATGAAAGAGCTGAGTGAGCCCAGAATGACTTCTTCATTTCAGAAGACGAGTTTTTAACAAAGACCCCGGTGCGTTTTGAATTCTGAATATTAAATGTAACCTAATGGATTTTACTGCAGAAAAAATTTCTAAAAAACAATCCCAACTAAGACTTTCCAAAAACGTAAGATCGTCTCTGGGTTCTGAACTAGATAAATGGAAGGCATTTGCTTTGCTTTTTTTGGTTGCTTTTTCTGAACCATAAAATGTTTTCCTTTTATGGAGCAACATAGGTGTTGTTGTGTAACGTTGAAATAATGGAAAATACTTCGGAGGGAAGATATCTGCTTTTAATTATATCTGTTGACCAAAAGGTCTCTTTAAAGTTCTCAGACAGTGAGACGTGTATCCCATAATATATATTGATACCTGAAATAAAGCTCACTGTTAAATGGGAAACTAATTTAATGAGACATGTTCTTAGAGTTCACAAAACATTTTCTAAACATTCGATCCCGGCTGAAGCCCTGCAGAGCACCTTTTGAAATGATCGACAGAGTTACTGTCATTCGTGGCAATGCGCTCACGTGTTCGTTCCTGTCAGTGTTGTTGTTGTGTTTGTTTTGGTTGTGCTCTATTTGCACAAGAAGCGCATTGGCTTTTGATGCAGATCGAGACGTCTGTATTTCTCGAAATGCACACTATCATGAGTCTGTCCATCCTGAAGTGAAACAGGAGCTGTCGAAGTGCTGGTATTTGTGCATCAGCTACACTGTCGAGCTGTGGAATAACAAATGCTGAGGCAGAACAAAACCCCGATTGATATTAAACCGACACATGATGTGGAAGTTGTTTCACAGTCCAACACAAAGCACCTCGTCTTCGCAGTTCTCAGCAGGACTGAGCTGTTACATTTACTCTTAGAAGATCACCTTCACGCACTATTTCATACATTATTCAGAAGAAATACAGTGTTTTTCTATACTTAGATACTATTATTTTGCTTCTTAAACCTTGTGTGAAGGAGCTCTTCTGTTCTTTAGCTGTCAGGTGTGAAACCGGGCCCTGCTGGTGCCACTGGGAGCCACATCAGGATCTCTCCCAGGCAGGTAACTGTCATCTGGGTTTACACAATTGAACGATAGCGCCCCGAACTTTAAACGTCTACACGACAGTTAGATATTTGTTTACGTGAAAATGTCCTTCGCAACGAGAGCTGCCTAATCAGCTAAAACACAGCTAAAACATACATGAATATGGTTGAAACAGGCCCGTGTTTCCTGGACATGTTTGTGTCGCGGGGTGTGGGAGGAGCCCCTCATCCTCCCGTAATTGAGTCCTTTTAAATCCGGTTTTGGGCGGTTGATCCGCAGTTATCTCCATTGTTCTGAACGAGCTTATCCCTCATTCCAGAGGCTTGCTTGTAAAGTAAGGCTGCGCTAAATAAAATACCTAATTTCTGAGGTATTAGCCATACAGTTATCCTTGGCTTCATTGATGCGGTGGAGGGTAGTGTTGTTTCAAACATTGCGTTGGGAGTTATTTACCATCAATTGTGCTTCTGTCCTAACAGCGTGGCGATCCCTGTGGCCCCCAGGGGTCAACCAGGGGTCTTGTAACGAGACACGGCTGAATATTTTAATTAACAGTCGCATTAATAGACGAGACGGACGGAAGCAAATGTGTGTGTGTGTGTGTAAATTTGTAAACCCTTTTGTTAACTGTTCATATCCACCTCAAACATGCTTTCTGTTGAGGCGAAAACACAAAACAGCTTTTGACGTCACTGGATGAACACGCAGCCAATTTTCCACTGTAGTTTGCAAATTAATTTGGCCGGCTGTATCTGTCTGGTTTTCAATGCTTTCAGTGAAAAAAGTACCGAATGAGCATGAAAAAAATTCCCTCTCGTTGAAGTCATAGGAAATAGATAAATTAAACAAACTCTTGAAGAATAACCAGGAGACGTTTTAACCCAGGCATCATATCCTGACAGCTGTGTCGGAGGGAGTGACATATCGTGTGTCAGAGCGCGGCTAATTCCAACCCCAGTCACCGTTGAGGTTGCAAGTCACAAGACAGGCATGATCCAGTCTGCTTTATGGACAAGGGACTGGGCAGACTTGTCTTATTCTTCTTCAGCTTGACAATTGTACTGGTAATACGAGTTGTAGTAGTCCTACTAGTATGAAAGACTCCCCTGAAAGGTATACAACCATAAATTAGAGAGACCTAATTACTATATTAGTATATTAGCACCCTACAATTCATAACTTTCTAACCAAGTAGAAAGGAAACCAGAAAGATACTCCCCAGGGCTGTCCCATATTCTGCTTTCATATATTCCATAACAAAATGCCACGTTACAGCAGTATGATAAGGTCTATTAAACTGCCTCTGATGATAAGAAAGATAAACAAATGTACAAGGCGGTGTTTCGGCCGGACACATGGAAAGGTTAGAAAAATAAAACATGTAATAACAGTTGGTTAGATTTAGTAGCAGTCGGTGAAAGGAATGCAGAAGAGAGTGTTTGTTACCAGAATCCTGCAGATTGTAGGGATCGGACATGTGTGATGGAGTATTTTCATTCCTCTTTATCATTGCATACAGCAGGGAGATCCTTAAATAACACTAACTTGCTTCTCAAAGTTTTTCTTTAGTATTTCCATACTGGGTTTGGCTTCAGAACCTTAAGACATCATTTCAAACTCTGTGAGTATCTTACATTCTGAGTGTGATTGATTTAAAGAAACGTGAACAGAGTTTTACATAAACATCATACCCATGTGCATCATATATACGTTAAGAGGTCAGATACCTGAGGATATCCTGTAGGAGTTGCAGTACTTAAATCACACATTTCGGAGGGAAAGTGTCACTTCTGCCGTCCGACAATCACAGACGATTGTGTATAGAAATGTATTTTTTGATTAACCTTTTTAGTCCAATTTTGCACTCAAGTGAAGTACCATAAGTATCTGAATGATAGTATTTGAATGTTAACGTCTACTTGCTATTCACAGTCTTTTAAACCCCTTTAACCCTTAGTGTCCCTACTCTGAAGAGCCCCTCTTGTCATCACAGTGGAGCTGAGTAGAGAACAGTGAGGCGATCAGTACAGGACAGTACATGAATCTGTTGGTGCTTTTAAGGTTTTGTGTGTGTAACACCAAAGACGACAGGGATGCCTGTCAGCGTTTCGTCCTGCTTTCCACAGGGGACCAAAGCCAGACCTTTTCCGTCACTTATGCAATTCAGGATTTCTCACCACAGCTGGGGCTGAAATGCAAAATAAATAGAAATCTGCAGACTTTAAACAAACTACTTCATTTCCTAAAATGTGGAATTAATTGGCCAAATCCTTTGAACAGGAAACCTCAGTTTGTGTAAAGCAATACCTAGGATAACAGCCACGTGTTTCATACCGTGATGCCTTTCTCAAAGCATGTCTCGGTATTTATTTCTCCCCCGTTTTAAATTCAACCATGCTGATTGGGTGAACCTAACTCCCACACGTACATCACGAAACAACAGCCTATTAGGAGGAGTTTAGAGAGCTACTGGGGGCAGCGTTTTGGTAGAGAAGCTGAGGACCAACTGAAGAGCCTACGTTGGCTGCAATTGTTTTCTAAATTGTTCCTGAAATCAAAAGACTGTACCCAACGACAGAAAGCAGAAAACTCAGACAAAAGAACTAGATCATTAAGTTCAATTTAGTTTTTTAATAAGCCTCCGTATTTTAGAACTTAGCTGGAACAAAAACAAAAAACCTGTCCCATCGAGTTGAACAGAAGAGCTTGTACGCACATCTAGCAGTTCCTTGGCTTTGTTTTGGCAGACGGATCCAGTGTGTCCCACCTCCCTGTTATGCATTTCTGTCCTTACATGCTTCAACACAAAGCCAAATGCAGTCCCTTATTTACGAATGCTCTCGAGAAGACCTCTGCCGCAGAGCAGGACTTCAAACATAAGACAGCGTTTGAGGGAGGGGTCCAGCTCTCACAGAATTGAGCTGGTTTCGTCAGGTGATTGTCTCTGTGCTGCAGTTGTATTCGAGGCCTAGTCTAGTGTGCTTTAAAAAACTCCAGTATGTTTGTCTAGATTAATATTATATTTTGACGTCACAACTGTGGCATAATGGCTTTATTCTGGCACGGCTCAGGATGTGAATGTAGCCTTTATCCGTGTAATATATATATATGTATTAAAATTCAATTATTTGTCCTATGACTTGCAGATGTTCCCTGATGTGGAATCCTTCTCTAAATCCCACTGGTTCTTCTGGCTGGACAGGATCCAGTTTTTATTAAGGCCTGTTTGTGCAGCATGTGGATAACTTGTGCTGTAGTTATTTAAGGTGTTCTTGGTCTTGTGCAGATGTTAATTCTGATATTTTTTTATTCTGTATCTTCTGTAAGACCTCTGTGTATCAATGTGTCTCAGTCAATCCATCTCTCTTTCCTGCACAATGTCAATCTAAATGCCCATCATCTGCAGAGGCCGAGCCATGCTTCCTGGGTTTGTGTAGCATTGTGTACTGCCTCCAGAAACCATCTTTTGCTTGTGCACGATCAGGGTTTGATTGATTTTGTGTTTATTCAACTCGTTCCTCCTGGTCAAACTCCCTAAACCAGGCCTGAACTCCTGTGATAACCTCTTTCCTCCCCTCCCTTCATTCTCGAGTTGTTTTCAGTTGTGTCTCTTGCTAGTTCACAGCTGTACAGTACGGTTCTCGCTTTCCATACAGTCTTTCAGAGTCAGATATATTCTGTTTCTAGCTTTGAACTGTCAGCTTTCCACATTCCTTTTCTTCAGTAGGGTTGCTGTCTTGTCTTTGATTTTCCGGCCATGTATACAGTGTCCAGTTTCAAAACCATTGTGATCTCGTGGATCTCAGATTAGCTGTGCCCCTAGGCCGTAGGTATGGTTTATACCTGGCGTTCCTCAAAACGCTGAGCCTCTCGTTGAGTTCTAGTTCGAGCCGACACTCTTTCTTGAAAATGTGAGTGAAATGAAGAGGTTTTATCTTCGCCAGCTTGGCTCTCTCTCAAGCCACGTATTTCAAGGCCTTTCACACCGGACGAGTGTGTGGTTGCAGTGTTTGTTGACTTTGTTGAACGCTGGCATGTCGTGTGTCGATTGTTTCCATTGTGAGAGAATTTGGAAAATCACAGTCTTAACCTCATCAGTTTCGTGTTCGAATTCCTCTGGGGAGGAAAGGAGTTTGTGACTAAGCAGGTGCCCGTTCCTCATGGCACTTTGTGTATGTGCATAGAGGGATGTTTTCCCCCCAATTTATCTGGTACAAAGGAGGGCTGTCCCTTTGCCAGTGGGAGACCCACAGGCCCCAGTGTGTCTCCCAGTTTGATTTCCTTCTCTGCAAAATGTGTCCATGCCAGTCAGTGATCTCAGGAATTAATTTCTTTTGGGACTAATATCAAATAATTAAGATCGATTTATTAAGCGAGACAAGATGATTACGTTACTGTAAGAGATTGAGCTTTTTTTTTTTTTTGCTGCAGTTCCTACAAAGCCTTTAACGTGCCTCTGCCGCCCCCCAGTGGTGTGTCTGACACATTGCACCTTCTCACACTGCAGGGTGGTTTCAGCTCATTGCGTTTGACCTCACATCAGTCATTAAAATGTGTATTTCTAGTCACATGTGTGATTGTAAGTATCCATTTGTCATGTTCCATATTAATTATATTAATTAATGATGTAGATGAGGCCTATAGGAAACAAACACCACCGATACCAAGTGAATCTCATTAACAAATGTGGATCAATGATTATCAAACCACCTTGATAGAAACACATTATCCTTGTATATGAATGTGTGTGATTCGCATGGTCTTCAGCAAGGACTGTATGACTGGAAGAAACAAGTAAGGGTTGTATGTTTTCAAGTGAAAATATTAAGTAACGAAATATTACTTCTGAACAGTGATGCACTCTTTATACAAAATAAAGACATGAGTGCCAGGAATTACAATAATCTCTGCTCCTTTCTTCCTGTGTGGGTCCGCCTGTGTGTCAGTATACTCTCTCTGTCTCTCTCTCACACACACGCTTTCCCAATCCGCCCGACGAGATTAACAGAGATTAAATCACATTTGAGATGATCGCAACCAGAACGTGGACGTCTTATTCAAGATGAACAGGCTGTTTAGTAAAATACTGTCCATAATGTATAATTTGTGGAAATGTGTTTCTTTGCTGGGCCTCTACGTGTGACACGAGCCGTGGTCCAGTATTTCATATTGTATTAATATTAAAAGGAACAGGGCTTCTCAATATCCACAAACAGCTGTTGCCTCTAATGATTCAATGCCAGTTTAAAAGCACACACTGCCATGATTCGCTGCTTCTGTCGAACGTCAACATGAATAAAGGCATGGGATTTAAACACAGAGGTGTAAATGTCCTCATTACAGTTTCCCGTCCCACACCTGCTTATACAGCTCAGCAGGGCCAGGGTGAGGGGGTTCACTGGCATATAATTTTTTTGCTTTTGCTTTCAGTGCTTCTCATTTTGATGACGATCGATGACATCGATCTATCTTTAACACAGATATGTGTTTTATGGCCTTTTGAATCTGCATTGCCAGAGTCTGGCTTATATACCCAAACACATGCGCGGTGCTGCCAAAATAACTGGGACGACAGACAAGGAAAGCAGTTCACCGTGTGTCAAAGTCTGCGGGCCGAGCCGTGGTCCATGGGAGGGCTGGAGTGTTCGAAACAACACCTTCCAACACATTTCGAAAGATATCTGCAGGGACGCTATGCCATTACTCCAAATCACAGTGTTCCCATAATGCAGTGCGGTAAAGCACAGTGGAGGCCTGTTGAACCCACAGGAAATGCAGCTGTGAAACTCGGGTAAACCCAAACGCATGTTCAGTGCATAAGATCTCAGGTGAATTTAACCAAATAAAGTTTCATCAGGGTGAGCAGAGAGTCTCTCCCACAAGCCACCTCTGCGTCCCCCACCAATCTCCGGTTCATTTCTGACGCATGACAGGGAGGATGTCTGACTGTTTTGCCTTTTGTGGTGCTTTGCTCAATATGAATGATTTCTGCATGACGTGTACAAAAACCCTGCAGCCTTTTAAGGAATATCTAAATACACAAAATGATATTGAGGAAGACATGGCAATATGTCGTCTTCATATTCGTAAGCTGATATGTGATTATGATTATTATGACAATTTGTCTGAAATGTGATGGAGAGAAAACGGAAACCGGGGTGATTTAGTGTGCGAGGGAGGGAATGTCATGTGAGTGCACATCCATTAGTGTTACTTGGTCATGTATGTAGAGCAGAGCGGTCCAATCGATGTCCTTGCCTGCGTGAATCCCAGGAGCCAGGTATCCTGCCCTCCATCAGTGGCTGTCTGAGCCCTGAGTGACACGTCGTCCCGGTGTTTTCACTGGCTGGGTGGAGAGGTGGAGACGACCCTGGGAACGAGCTCACCGTGTCTGTGTACCCAACCCCTTCAAATCTGACAGCAATCAGCCACGATGTGACCCTGAGTTTTAATAGCGCACTGAGTGAGTCCATGGATTATTTCATTTATTTATCTTCCCTGGATGAATTGAAGGCGTATCAGTCCTCTGTGAGCACAATGTGAGGAGCTGCTGAGCAAACGGCTTCCCCCCGACGCATGGAAATACATATTTATTTGAAGTTGCGAGGCTGTAATCGAGTGAACTGGGTGCTTTGTGTGGCGTTGTGGACGAGTATGAGTCTGCCGGCCGAGTGCGAGTATCTCACGCTGGAGAAGACGGGCCGAGTGCGCGGCGCCTACTCCAATGGGTCACCCTTCGCTATAAACAAGCCCATCGACATCAAACAGAGAAGAAGATGGTAAAGTTTGCCTTTTATGTTTACTTCACGTGAAGGATGTGTGTTCAAATTGACTTAGTGATGGGAGTTTGTCCTGTCTTGGACCAAACGAACAGTGATGATCATCGTGGAAGTCAAAGTCATATAATCTCCAGAGTAGAGGGCTTTGATTAATCCAACTCTGTATTCTTTTTCACACCAAGCAATTTCAGTTTTGTTTGCAATTCAATTGGAGAAAATGCACGCTTGCACTTTCATCATATATGTATTCATAAATGTATCTTCTCGCTGTTGTATTGCTCTTTATAAATCATTCATTCGCTGCTGCAGTTTGACTGCATAGCACAAGTACTGTAGTTTAACCAAGTTCTTCCAGGAGACGGTCATCACAAAAACTTAATCTCCCTTTACATTTCCTTCTCTCTCTCCCATCTTTTCTACTCGTGTTAAGATAAAATACAAGTTATTCTGCCTAATATCCTGGTGATTAAATTGATTCATCCAATTATATTTTAATTGATTTTACAGGCAAGTCGAAAGTTCATGCGTTTGAAATGATATTTAAAGACATAAAAATATTTGATTAAAACTGCAAGCCTCCCACTCATACACTCCCTAATTAATTTAGACAATCAAATTTCAGGTTCAAGCTCTTAAAAATCTCTTAACACTTCCATCAAGGTACATTTCAGACTTTTGCTGAGATTTTATAAAGGATATTTATCAATCTGTGAATGATCGATTACTGGGACCAGTGGTGATCGAAGGCAAAAAAACATGGGTACACACGTTTCTCACTGAAAAGGCTGTTTCAAACATCGAACGACTTTTCTGTGCATTGATACGCAAGTTTTCCAAGCTCCACAGATCTGAGTGCATCCCGTAGAAGCAGACAGTGTTTTGTAATACAGATTGTAATTTGTAACTTTGTAATAATTGTAATACAGATTGATAGATTGGAATTCAAGTACAGGCAGCAACAGCCAGTAATACCTCTAATATGTTTATTTAAGTTTTTGTTTTATTTCAGTAAGTGGAGCATAAGATTTGGTGCGTTATCGAGTTTCAGGAACGGTTTCTGGTTTCATACTTCTGCCGAGCACACTTCTTACCCACAATGCAGCGGTCTCGCGCTGTGTCCATCCGTACTGCTTCACTGTTGCTGGAAAGTTGTCGACTGCCTCTCCTAATCTTGTATGAGCCACAGTTTTGAAAAGCTTACTAAGTATCTGTGTAGGTTGTGTGTTGGACTCCCATGAGAACATAAACCCAGCACTGCTTGTGCATTTTCACCACTGTTAGCTTTGATGAAGAAGTCTTTACCTGGTCTGTAGGCAACCGCTTTCTGAGAGTGGTCACCGTAGTGTGTCATATAGTTCAATTTATTTTAGCAGCTGCATCTTCAAAAAAGCACAGCAGGCGACCCGGGCAGCGTTTCCCGCCTCTAAACCCTCGCTGACCATCACCGAGCATGAGTGTTTACCTCAGATGAGGCTGCCACGCTGTCTGACTGTCGTGGTTAGAGCGGGTTACCATCCAGGCTGGAAAAAGCATTAGGTTAACCAGTAATTGCAGTGAGGAGCTTGTGGGTGGTGTGATTTATTATTTGTACTGGGCAGGGCCGTGGTGCTGGTGATAAGTACGGTACACAGAAACAGAGGGCAATCGTTAATAAGACGAAAATGCTGAGCAACGTGTATTGGTCATTAGATAAGCCACCGGACAGCAGAGAGCTCCTGTATTAATAGGGGCCTAATCAAAAAGCTTTTAAACCTGAAATGCTCATCGGCGCACACGTGTCATTTGAAAACCATTTCACTTATGGGGTAAAAATACCTAGTTGCTGTTGAGCCCAACATCGCATCAATACCTCTCGGCACTTACTGGAGCCCGGAGAGCCAATTAATGTGCTTGTCAGTAATTTGTAATCAGGGCTTTGAATTGTGCATTATTAAGCCTTTCTAATAATACAAAATACAGCAGTGGCGTTCCGTTGTGTAATTTGTTTTGCTGTATGTTGTTATTTCACATTGCTGCTTCACATCGAACGGGGACAGCTAATGGACTGCATGTTATTATTATTATGTTTTAGTATACGCTTTAGCAGTAGAAGGTAGTTAACCCACCCTGATAGTATCCTTCTTCGTAAAACAATAAAATAAAACGGTCTCGAGCACCAGAAATTGAGGTAAATGAAGGTCATTGGTTTTCTTTTTGGATTTTGCATCTCAGATGCGATGAATCGCGCGGCTAAACAATCTCCCTTCGAGCACAGGTTCACTCAGTATCAACCCTAATCAATTATTCAGTAGCCCCGACAGGAGCAATAATGACGGGGTGGGCGAGTCTAGAGAGAAAACAACCCAGAAATGAATATTTGAAAACCCGGAATTTCACAGTTGTTACGGAAACCCGATAATGGCCCATCTGCTGAGACCATCTGTTTTAATGTGTTATTCTGTTTAAATTTCACATTTTACATCAAACCTGAGTCTGCCTTTTGCAGCGGAGATAAGATATTTAATTAGGCAGCAGGTGTACAAATATGTATTGGATGCACCACCTATATTGATGTCTGGGAACCACAGAATAACTATAATATCAATTTCCATTTGTTTCTGTGAGTTTCGTTTGTAGTTCAGTGTCTTTTACATCCCCTATACAGTGGTTTACAGCAGTATCTGTTCCTCTGAGGCATGCATTAATGGCAGGCAGTGTATTATGAAGTCTGTTAACCTATACATTGACGTATCCATGTAGCACAGAAACTGGCCCTTAGGCCCAGATTACACACAACTTTCCACAGCAAACCGCTGAGGATATGTAAAGCTACTTAACCACATGCTCTTCCACTTCGGGAGCACAGACTGATGTTGTTTAATTTTGTGTGCTTGTATCAGTCGCCAAGATCTTGCAATTGTATTAACGTTTTCTTTTTTCTCTTTTTTTTCCAGGTAAGTACAGCCTCTTATGTCTCCTATAAAAGTGAGCGTGAATAAAATGGGACATGGCAGAGGTAAAACATTGACATCTCATTTCAGCCCAGCTCTGAAATGAAGAAACTGCTGATTCAGTGATTTATATTTTTGTACCAGGCGAGTGAATGAAAAGTGCCACAGCATTACATTGTAGATTTTGAAAATAGGCCAAAGAAGATAACAGCTTAATTAGTAATGTGATATATTTCAGGTTAAGTCACTTTAATTGGTAGTTTTTGATTATTTAACATTACAGTTATTTAAATCTGGTCTTATGACAGTACTTGAAAAATAAGTAATCTTGAAAACATTATATATATTTTTTAAATTGAACACACAATTAAATGCATGTTTATTCTGCCTGAGAACCAGTTGCAGTGACTCAATATAAATGAAATTGTGCGTAAATATGTTTCATATCTTATTCCTTCTCTGAGATGCCATATTTCCTTTCATAACATGAAATATGAATTGACGTAACCTCTGTACAACTTTAACAGGTCAATGATATTGAGGTATAATTCTGGTCTAATTGCATTATTCAAAGTAAACAGTAGGTGGCAGTAAGTTCCTCACCTACAGCTCTACCATAAAATAAACATTACTTTGCAAATAAGATGTTTCTGTTTAGCAGAATGTATCATGTGAAAACAGAAACTATGACATCTGTGAATCACTATAGTTTATATAGACAAACACAAATGGATACACATGTATATATAGGGGCTGTTTTCCCTCCCTGCTTGTTATTACTATAAATATAGAACAAGCTGTGCCAACAGATAGAAAGCAGTCAATTGAAACAGTGTGTCCATATGGCTTATTGGCCTTTTTGTTTATGATTAAATCTATTGTGGAAGTCCAGCAGAGATATAACCATTAAAACCTTCTGCTCATTTCCCAGAAAGGGAGCCGTATAGATGACATTAAGTTTGAGAATGTTTTGATTTTATTCTTCGTTGATAAGAACAGCCCTGGAGACCTAATGGGTGTAAAGCGCTGATAAACCTGTCAGCTTGACATGCGTGTGCTCACACATCCTGGGGTTTATGGGCCACAATAACATTGATCGGGTACTTTTCTTTCTCAACGTATCAATCCCACACATATACCGTCTGAAAAGATTCTGCTTCTTTCTACAAGGATGTGTCCGCTGTCACATGAACCGCCTGTGCAACATGCAGCCATAACAAACTACTGTGCATCATTTAAAGCTACAGCCGGGCATGGCTTCCACGTGTTCCTGATAAATACTGATGTTTGTAAACTTAAGGCTACCTGTCTTATTACGTCTTATTTAAACAGAATGCAGATTATATTTCATCCAGATGTGTTGTTTAAACACAGTACCTTGTGCGTTGGTTAGGACAGAAGTCACACATGACCGGACAGGTTGTGTACGCCCGTCCAGACAACATTTTAAATTCAAGATCTTTGATTAGTACGTCATCTTTATTTGGTGGCGTACTAATCGAAGATCTTGAATTTAAAATGTTAAATGTCACCGCCCTGGACAGGGTCTTGAACTCACCGCCATGCAGTTGTGTGTTTCGGAGGTTCCCAGCACGCGTGATTGTGCGAATGTTGTTAAAAGCGTGGAAATGAACAGTGAAAGACTGACTTTGATCTCGATTCTGGAGTTGGATTAGGGACACTGGAACGCTGGCATGAGTGTCCTCTGTTTCCCTGGTAAACACCTCTGAGTGGGGTATTACCCCAGGAGGGTACAGGACTCATTGTGGCTTAGTGTAATGTGTCGGCTGTTTGAAACCATTGAAATACCAGACATAATCTGATTGTTCAATTATAGACATTGTAAGGAGCTTATATCAGTGACTTATTTTAGCTTGGCTGCTGTGTTAGCAATTTTAGACCGTCTACCTGTTGAAAGAAAGCAATGAAACATGAAAAGAAGTTTATATTGTTTGTTCATATTTTCTTTCCTTGCTTATTAGAATATGTTGTTCAGTATATCATTTTATCTATAAATCACTGTGGTTTTCTAAATTACAATATTAACCATTCTTATTGTATAGCTTTATCTAACAGGTTAAACAAGTTTCTGCTTATTGGTATCTCCATTTACTCGAAGGTATCAGGAGATATTAATTTAAACAATCAGGTTATCTCATATTTCTAATAGGATATTGAACTATGCAAAAACAATACTATGTACAGAAGCAGGAAAACAAAGTAAAAAACAACACACAGCTAACAACCATAGCTATAATGTACAGATCTGACTTATTCAGAAACAGACTTAAAAAATAGCAAAGGAAATATATATATTTAATTCATATATTTGTTATTCACAAATTTCTATAAACTTGCATAACACTCTGATAATTCATAATAAAGTATTGTTCATTCTGAATAAAATAAATCTTTATAACTCACAGTTATAAGTAGTTGTTATAAGTAGTTGTCATTTGTTTATTTTACTTCAGTTTTTGAACCTTTATTGTTTGGAAGCAATGAAGTATGCCGATTCAGAGCAAAACTGCCCATACTGTGCAGAAAACATAGAAGAGGACATCCGTGTAGAATACATTTTAGCAAGTTATTGTAACTCACGCAATAGCTGAAGTTGGAAGAATTAAAATCAGGTACTGGACAAAACATTTAACAAAAAGGAAAGACAAGATTGCAGAGCTGAAGCACATCCGATCCAACAAAAAAAAAGCAACAAAGCTGATTGACTGCACCCTACATTCTGCAGTCAAAGGCCACTTCTCAGACCATTCAGACTCTATCAATGGGAATTAAGTGAACTCTGGCACGAGGCTGATAAATGGATAAATGAAGCACACGGCCGGGAACCGTTCACAGAGCGAGGCTGTTGTCTCTTAGACGATTAATTCCTTTCAGAGGCAGCCGGTGATGCAGGCTGACGTCAGCGACCGGGAGCCGGCGAGGCGGGGGGGAAAAGAGGCCCTTACCGGATTACCTCCCCAGCACTGCTCAGTTAGAGCGACTGGTGGTTTACACATATACAAGATTAACGTGTGTAAAAACAATTTTTATAGTTTTTAAGAGTGAAATGTGCATCCTTCTCAGGCCTTTCATTGTGAATACATATTTGTGGAACAGAAGTTTGCATTCTCTATAAAAATAGAATCAGTTGTCTATTTATTTTATGTATGTGTCTATTTATATGATATAGTTTGTAATGGTTTATGTGTTATGTAAGTATGGCAAGGAACGGCTGCATGTGTTTTTTTTGTTTGTTTTTTAAAGCATCTTAAACATGTCCTTTTTTTCTGTTTCTGACAATAAGTGCATTGATAGACAAAGTAACAGTAAAGTTGAAATTCCCGTTTAAGGTTGTGCATATTGGATATTCTTATAGCAATAAAACATTTGTTTTACTATTCAATTTTCTGGACTGAAGATTTAAGATCTCCCCACAGCATGATTGGAGAGATAATAGCAACTGAAAGTACTTAATTCGAAAGCTGTGGCGAAAGGCAGTTGTCACTGAGCAGCCTGCGAAATCCTGCAGAGCCTGTTGTCAGACGTCCAGGGCTCTGAGCCTTGCGTGTTGCCGTGTGAGGGAAGTCCCTGTCGCAGTTCTCGCTCGGCGAGCTACATGACCACAGCAGGGTACCTGCGAGCCGCACTGCCCTGCTTTTGCTTCCCGCCTGGCTCCTCTTCTGATGGATCTCCACTGGGATCCTGTGGGGGCTTTCGGGCCTCGCTGTGCTGCCAGGACCAAGAAGAGAAAGCGCTTTCTGAAGTCCTACAGGTACCGGTGTCTGTCTCTCGCTCGCGTTGCTGATCCACCTGCACAGAGCGCTCTCTTGAAGGGCACAAGGTGACAGCAGAGGTTTTAAAGAGGTGGAAGCAGACTATTGCTTGTGTCTTTTACAAACATGGTGACTTGCTTTTTTAGGACGTGGTAGAGGGTTAGTAAGTGTGATTTCTGGTGTTGACGAGGTGTGCGCCTACAGCTTTTAGTTCTTGCAGGGCTCCGTGCTCGCCATTTGTACCTAAGCCCTGTGTGGATTAGTGCTATGGCTTTTTATAAATTAGCTACTGCTCTTAGAAAAGCTGTTAACTATTGTAACGATTGCATCAGTACAGTACAGTACAAATATATACATTTTGTAATCTACAGGCTACTAAACTTTTGAGGTCAGTGAGCAATGATGATTGTGCACAGATGCCTGGTCTAGGTAAGGGACACATATAACAACAATTCAAATATTAAGTACAGTATTTATTTGTTTTTTCTAGGCTGCAGCAGATTTAATATTTTCCTCTAAGTTAATAACACTTTGTTCCTATTGGTAAACATTAAGATTATTTGATTGAAGGCAAATGGATGAAGATAGGGGACATGGCACAATGTGTGTGATTCGCTTCAGAGGACTTAAGAAAAGTGTTTGTGCTTTACTGTTCCTTTTTAGGCCCCATGAAATATTATTACAACTGCAAGTAACAGGGGAAGTTACTTATGTTGCAGATTGACGCTGACTTCTGTAAAGACGGGGCGTTGTACAATCACTGTGCACGTCCTGACAGAAGCATCCGATTTATGAAAGACAATCCGTCTGGAATTTGCTGTTTTGGGACAAATAATATAACGCACACAAAGGGGTCCCTGTTCAGACTGGATTTCCTCAGTATAATAACTTTATTTTGGTCAATTCTACGAACTCATACACGCTATCCAGACCAGCCGTGTGAACCCCGTGAGCTGTAATGAATGAGATGTTGAGATGTCACATGATTATTGACCTGTGTTCCTGTTGCATTCCTTGTCTCAACTCGGGACGCTTTTGTATTTGGAGATTGAACCTTATTGAGCACATGTGCTCAATCCTCGAGCAGTAACTGCAAATGCGGCTCAGGAAACCACTTTGATTCTTTGGCAGGAAGGAGCCGATACCATCCACACTGTTGCTTGTGATGCAAACAGCAGCCCCACAAGGGTTAATTAACCCCCTCCTACTGTTTCCGTGCCATGGACGGTCCCACAATGAACAGGTGCTCTTTGGGAACTCTTGCAAAGCCTATTAATTAGAGAGTCTGTATATCTGTGCACTTGTACAACACATTATATTGCAGCTTTTTCTGTTACTCTACTAAAACATTTGGTCCCACAGATTCAAAAAGTCCCAAAAGTGGCACTGAGCACTATCGATATTGACAGAAAGCATCCTGTTGCAGGATTCAGAAACGCAACTGCATTAGAAGACTATGGCAAACTTTGTAAATGCCACCAAGCACTACCGAGAACCGAGAGTGTGTGGGGAGGACCAATGCATGTTGAGAGGCTTTGCAGTTCAGCTTTTGGAAGAAGAGGAAGGAAATTATTTAGCAGTTTGTGTGTGCATGGGTGTGTGTGTGTCCGTTGATATAATTATGTCATGAAAAGGTCACATCCGCCATTTGGCATGAGAAATAAATATCCGTATCCGTATATTTGACATTTATTGACAATCTTCGCTGCACCTTAATAATACCGCGTGAAGCCTGACATTAATATTGCAGTAGTGTTTATTCTCCTTCAAATGTTGTCACGAGATTCATGAACTTCCTGTTTTGGGCACCAGAGGGCTCTGCTGCTTGGCTCCAGTTCGCTCCTTCAGATTAAGAGATATGAATAGGTTTTAAAGAAGTCACTTTGAGCACAAGGTTCCTAATTATTTTTTCCAATGCACAGCTAAGCCGTGGAACATACTTTTGTATCACAGCCTTATCTCCTTGCAAACTTCCGGTGCCTACAATGATTGGGGATTGGGATGTGGTTCGTGTAATAGCCTTTGAAATCCCTGGAAAACAAGTCGCCTTCCTGGGGGAATCGCAGGCCAGAAAAGAGTGGAATGATAATCTTTTTGTATTTAACCTCCAGTTATCTGATAACTATTCTCGTGCTTTCCATCTGTGAGGGCCGACGCTCAAATCGTTGTTCGAGTCCTGATGAGACACACACACACACACAAACAACCACACGCCGACAACAAAGTCTCTCTCTTTCTCTGCTTTCATGTTTTTGTACGAGTGTGATGGTTGTGAGGTATAGATACAGATCCCCACCTCATTAAAATGAGCGCCTGTGACCTGATGACAACACACGCAACACAACCCTAAACTAAAACTGCAGTAACACAGAAATAGAGACCCTTTACACTAAATCCAGCCCGCAATTCAATCTGTAGTTAACAAAGTTCCGCAAATTTAACTTCAGGTTCCCACAGTAGGGTGAGAGACACAATCACTTTGTTTATGAATGTTATGGTATTGAATTCAGTCTGATTTGCCACAGATTTGCAAATTATCTTGTTAAAAAGGAAATGCAATTGTCTTAGATTAGTTGCTGACGAAACTACCTGTTTAGCATTCGCTGTGCTTTTCCCTTCAATTAAAATGTTTTTCCTCAGCACGTCAGTGTGGCCTGAAGCACGCTAGTCACATTTGTCAAACTCTGGCCAGTTTAAAAAGAAATGCACTGCCCTAATTTGTGGCTCGGGGGGGAAGCATTTTAAAAAGTTCAATTCAGCTTGAATGTGCGTCATGTCTTTGAGAGTGTGCTTTGTTTTCTTTTTTCTTACGTGAAATGGTTGTAGAATTGATCTGCATTCCAGGGGGAAGTAGAATAAGACCCACTGCATTGTGGCAAAACAGTGTGTCTAATTCATAAAGTTATGTTATCAAGGACGGGGGGGAAACTAATTTACTATACTTAATTTTTCATTCACTTCACAACCTAATTGATTAATGTTTTTTAATTTCAAATTCTTAACAAATAAAAATCACTGTTATGTGGAATGCTGTTTGTCTTTAAAGAGATGCAGTATGGATAGTTTGTAGGTACAAGAAATAGCCAAAATCTTACGCACACTTTGTTATTGTTTTAGATGCGATAAGAGCTGTGACACTGCGTTTTTTATGAGCATATTTAAGAATCGTGGTCATAGAAACCGGCTTCTTACAATAACTTAAACCGCAGAAGGGTCAATGGTTTGACTGAGTCTAGACCTTAGTGACTTTAAGTGCCAGATACATTGGAAAGTGGCATTTTCATAGTCTGTATCTGTTTTGTGTCTTTATCAAAAAATATAAAATAAATACTATAACCCATACCCAATAAATGGATCTCGGATGAGTCATATTTCCCCAGTGATTAAGAGAAAACTGAATTTTTATTACTCATTATTTGACCCTGTTCTTATTGCCCCAGCAAGCTTATATATTTGAACTGTACTAAAGCTTTCTAGGATGACAAATTTATATCAGAAACATTAACATATATATATAAATATAACAATGTATAAACATATTTGTATGTGTCACTTTCTATACACTGTGGAGAAAAGCATCTCTATGTATGGCTTTAATTTTTCCCCTTCACATCCCATTGTCTCTGCTGCCTAGAGCTTGTTTTCCAAAACACACCTGCCTGACCTCCGAACTCGTAAACAAACATGTATGCTATTGAAGACCTGTTCGGGATACTGTGTTTTGAATAACAAGTTTCGAATTTACAATTTTTTTGACCTGGATAGAAAGAATGAAAGGCAAAATTGTAGACAAATCGATTCAATCATCATTTTAATTGTGTCTGTACCCAGATATGTGGATTTTTTCCACTCCCAGTAGTTCTACAGAATATTGTTTTCTCTGATTCATTAGTTTTGCTTCTAAATCTGCGTAATAAGAAAACATGTGGATGTTTGTTTTCTTTGTTTCGCCATTTCAGAGGCATCACTTGAGATTATGATCTTTCCACCCTGTTGATGTTGACAGCATTTTCAGTCCCTTTGTCATCCGTGACAAATGTCACAGACAGACGAGGCTTTAATCCCGGGTTTCTTGGCGTCATAAACATGTAAAGCATTCTTATCGCTCAATGAAGTTATGGCAGAGTTGTTCATTATTACACTTTTGAACGAGACTCTTAAGGTCTCATATCCTGTCTGCTGTCGGTTCACCCGCTCAAGTAAAATTCCCCTTTGGCATTACGCTACTCTGCACACATCGTTTATTATGTTGCGTATCAGTCTTTGGATAAACATTTGACCTCAGTGCGTACCTGTCAGTTTATCTGCCACCTGCGCAGTTTCAGGTGAAGAAACATGTCTACTATTGGCAGCGTTTTAGCAAGGTCAGCCACAATAGAGCCACAGAAACAAATAGTTTTGAGAGAGAAACTTCTTTGTGAATCATTCCCAGTAGTACTCTGAATGTGTTGAGTAATAGTGAATAAATAATACACCCTTATTTTATGAGTTGTTTACATTGGAGAACTAAGATGCAGCTATTTTATAAAGTAAAAAAAAAAAAACACATATGGTATTTTTAAAAATTATAATTAAACGTTGCATCTTCTTACCAGGTATAAAGGCACTGTCATAATGTGTTAAAATGTGCTGCTGTGATTTCAAAATCCAGATATGTTCCGGATGAGATCGTACACATAAGATTACACAACTATTTGACTTGTCTCTGGAGGTATTTTATGCAAATTCAAGGTATGAAGAGTACTTATGTTATAGCGTAGGTACTGTTTACTTAAAGTTTCCGGCAGCTCAGCAAATAGAAGTTCAGTTGACTTCACCCATTAAACAGCCTCTCAGTGAAAGATAAAAAATAACAGTAATGTCTACACAGAATATGGGACAGAGATCTGTGCCGGCAGAAAGCTCTGTCTATATTCGCTGTAGGAAAAAAGCTAGTGTTTCCGCAATCTTAGCTATTCAGGTCAATTATGAGGTGAATTATGATCAACCCAAAGTATTACAGACTTCAGAAACGTCAGCTTTTAATCTCACTGTTACATTTTCAAACTGTAAAGCCAAAATGTAGTTTTCAACATGAAAACTATTCACAGAAACACACAAAATATGTAGGCTACTGTTCCCTGACAGATGTTTTTTTTACATTTACAAGTAATAAATTATTGTATCAGTTTTTATGTGTCATACAAGACAATCAACCCATTTTATTTAACAGTATACATACACATATGCATAGACATATACTTTAGTATATCTGTTTGGTTACGGTATTTTGTAGTGCATTTTATATAGCTGGTTCATTCTCTTTGTACAGTGCAATTTGTGTACCTTCAAATTCAGTTCATAGATAGCTTTACATGAAAATAGTGTCCCTCTACTTTCATCATAAAAGTGGCTACTGAAGCAAATTCTAATTGGAAAAAAAAAAAACTTGTAGTCTTCCCAGGAGTTTAATTGTAATTTGCTAAAGCGATGAATGCCTACTTTGAATTAACCTCGTGGACTCCTCTCTGGTCTGATTGACGTCAGGGCTGGAGAGTGCCGTGTAATTGAGCACAGTTAACACAGAGATGAATCTGTTGTAATGTACTGCATGCAAAGAAGACGCAGAAGAGGGGAAAAAGTTCCCCAGGCAGAATGCAAAAATTGACTCTCTGGCCCCGGCTCCCGCAGGGTACCTTCAAGACTGTCTTTCTCTGTCCCTCTTTTCTCTCTCTCTCTCTTCCTCCCTCCCCCATGCCTGCCTCTCTCCCTCCCTCCCTCCCTCCCTCCCTCCCTCTGCCCTCCCTCCCCATTTCTTCCAACTCCTCTGGTGCAATCATGTAGTCGTGCTGAGAAAGCGTTCCCATTCAACAATTCCCCAGCTACGCCTGCATGTGTGCATGCTGGTGTCACACACAGGCGCTCCTCGCGGGCTGAGGTATCGGTGACCTGTAAACCTGTCTAATTGGTGTGAATAGTGACACTGCAGGAGAGGTAGCTGCTTCTCCAGGTCCCGGGCTCCCGTGCGACTCAAACAACACCGGCACTGCAGTCCTGTGCGTCCACAGGCAGAGGCAAGGCAGGGAGCAGGGGAAAGGCAAATCATCCCTCCCCTGTGGGGGAAAGAAGAGAGCTGTTGTTTTGCCGGCACACCCTTGAACCGTTTCCTCTCTCAAACAAGTGATTTTCCACGTCTTCCCTGTTGTCTGGGAGCTGGATTTCTTGAAGACCAAATGTTTTTAGTGCTGGCCATGGGGATCGGAGTTTGGGCGTCCGAGGATTAAAGGAGCAAAGTTTCATCTGAGCAAGAGCATCCAGGAGTAAAAGCTTCAAAATGAGTATTGTTATGAAGCCGAGGTCCAGGTCCACCAGCTCTCTGAGGCACATGGATGGAATCTGGTAAAGTTGCTTCTCCCGGTTCCCTCTTTGTCCGGTGTCTCTTTGATGTGTGTGAGAGGCTGTCAGCACAGGGAGCAGTGTTTAACTGGATTAAACGGTGGCATGCGCTCCGCTGTCAGGGTACAGTGCTGAAGTGACTGTATGTGATCCTAGCAAAGTAATCCAGTGTCTTAGTTGTCATGCAATAGTGCAGGGACTCAACTTGCAGTCAGTTTGGCCATCGAAAAAAAAGGATAATTTAAATAGCAAACTGTAAAGTAAAAAAATGGGGAAAAACATTTTAGTGCAATCATTAGTGTGTGGAATGTGAGAAGGATAAAGAATAACCTTCCCTAAATGCTTCTGTCTAGTCCTCTTCCCGAGAAAGACAAAACCTGCATCGAGTTTCAGTTCTGCTACAGGATGCATGACTGAAGCGTGGCAGTCATCATTGTACATAGATCTGTGAGAGTACAGACCGTAAAATGCATCCGGACATTTTAACAACACTGCCACATTCACACACGGGCAGACATAGGTTATTCCCTTGCCAGAACATGTCCTTCGCCACTTAGTGACAAGTGATACCTCATAGGATTGACAGCAGATCTGCAAGGTCTTGCTTTTCTTTATACCAAGGGATTGAAAATTCTCTGAAATCAACAGACACTGCCGCCGTTCATCCACATTAGCTCTGCCAAGTGTTTTATAAGCTAGAAATGTGGCCTTCTTGATGTGTAATTACAGTGAGAAAATAAAGCTAATTTCTGAGTAGGTATGATTTAATGGAGAAATTCTGAGCAGTTTTTATTAGAAATGTCCCTAATTATTCTGATGTTGTTGAGCAACTTAAAATGCACCTCAGATGAATGGTGGGATTAGTTTGGCATTCGTTACCCAGGTGTATGTTATTTCTTTCTGGGGGAAAAAAGTGATTTATTCTCTCCTTCTATCGTGTTTCACGTTATGACATGGCATTCATTTGTATTCACACTATTCTTCATCTAATAGATTGTGACGTTAGTGGGATTTAGCGTGTGGTCAATTTGACTACAGGGGAATAGGCCATTATTCCTGTGCACTGTGACATTTTAGTATTTTAATTAAAATAAATAAATATATTTAACTGGGGATGTACAAATTGAATTATATTGTATTCCCTGTTATTCATATGAGAAATTGTTACAAACACAATCGATTTTGGTATCAGTGACCTGTAAACATGGCAAGCAGCATTTGTGTGAGAAAGGCCCCGGTGTATTGAAATTGACACTAGTGTAATGGAGAAAGCAGAGCGCACTACAGTGAAGATCTCATTGCTTCAGGCAGTCTATTGGAATCCATATTGGGCAGAGATATATGCAGGTGAAATGGACAGGAATTATAATTTGAGATACTGGTGTAGTGTGCAGGATAATATAAAAATAAAGAAAAGTGCAAACTCCCCAATCTTGACCAAATACAAACCCTGTGAAAATGCCCCACTCAGGCCTCGGGCTTTAATGAGGAATGTGCTCTGGAATGCAGCTCTGATCTAATGAATTATGTCAGATAACAGAACTGCTAATGAAGAAGAGTTCAAGATTTGGGCCTGGGAAGAAGAAAATTAACCAGAGTAAATCCAAAATTAAAGCTTTGGTAAATCTAAGAAAAGTAGATCAATGGATACTTGGATGAGTCAAAAGTTATGTCTACCTTGGACAACAAATCAGCGCAGACAGAGATATTATGGAAGAAATCAACAGCGTGAAAATGGGATGGAGTGCATTTGGGAGAAACAGCATGTTGTTCAAAGGAAGTCTACCCACTTGATTGAAGAGAAAAGTCTTTGATCTATGCACACTACCAGTGCTCACTTGGATGTGAAACCTGATCACACAATGCAAAAATGTTACAGAAACTGTGCACAACACAAAGATGCATGCAAAGTTGTTTGTTTGGAATAACACGAAGAGATAGAATAATACATCAATGGATCTGAGAACAAACCAAAATATGAGATCTTTGAAAGAGAGAACATATTAAAGTGGCAAATGGACACATTGCAAGGAGAATAGATCAAAGATGAACAAAGGAAGATATCGAATGGATCCCGAGAGATTATAAAAGACCAAGAAGATGACCACATAGAAGATTGAAGATGAAATAAACTTCGCAGGAGTGACGTGGAAAAGTGAAGTTGTAGAGTGGAAACATCTTTGGCAGGCCTTCATCCTGCAGGGGCTGATGGTGATGATAGATAACTCAGTGAGTTTGTGTATATACACTTATGAGCATCTTTAATGTGATCCCTGAGTTTAGTGTCATTATTCCTATAAAGTAAACCACATCAAAGGGCAAAACAGTGACTGAGTGCCACAACAAATTATGGGAAAATGTGAATGGAAACTTCCTGGGGACACTTTAATGCAGACCTCTGTGCAAGTGTTTGTCAAGAGAGTTCAAATATCAAAAACAAATAGGCCTGTTTAAAAGGGGAAAACAAGTATTTGAATACCCTTGATGTTGTATTTGTTGAACAGGCTAAACATCGCTTATACTGAAATAGTCCAGGTTCATATGTGAATATTTTTCCTTATATAGCAGGATAGCTTATAAATGAGCGTGCCCCCCACACCCCCTAGCTCTGGTTTCTGTCACTCGAGCGCCCTTGGAAAAGGATTTCCTTGTGTTTTTCCATCGATTTATGGTTGGAATACCAATCCTATTCTTTCATGGCATGAATCTGCAAAACATAGGCTTCGGTGCCATCGCATGACAGTGCTTTTTCACTACAGCTGAGGAACGTTTCCTGTCCAGTCCTGTATCCTTTGGTCACTTATGTAGCTGAAAAGAGGCTGGTCATTCTATGGAATCACAGTAAATCGAGGATTTAGTGAGGAAAATAAGTATAACACACTGATTTGTATATGATATGATTTGAAAATTGTATTAAAGCCATGTCATGTCCGGCATCCAGAACATCACAGGTGATAGTTTAATGTCAACACATGTGTATGTGTTTGCGTTCCCCTACAATTCAAGCTGAGAACCAAACGGTGTTGGCTGTACAACCGGGAGGTCTCATACTCTCATTAATAAATACATTTAAACCTATATAAATATTGTATTAGTTTTGTTTTGCTTTTTGGAATACATGGCTAATCTGAATACCTTCTTCTCTGCCTGTGCGTACCACTGCATAGTCATTAGATCTGGCCAAACAGTGTATGGCATCTGGTCTCAGACCCTAATAAGATGTACATTCACACTCTTGCAATTTATGCGCATTTGATACAACATTCTGCCAACACAGGGAACGTGGGGGTCTGTAGCCAAGATCAGTTCAGTTTCCACACAACATCTGAGCCCCAAACAGAAGCTAAGACACACATATCTGCTTTTGGAGGCGGAAATAATATTGTGAGAAAACTAATGCGTCTTTTCGGATATGAAATAGCAAAGGTGGCGTGTTTCTTGACCTGTTGAATAAACATCTGTTTGGAGGAACAAAAGAACAAATGGCAATTGTATAGAGGGCACACTGTAAAAATATATATCAATGATATCCATGTAAGACAAGCTGTCTGACTGATTTTAACAGACGTCGCTTTCCAAGTCAAACACAAAGCCGACGCTGTTGGGCTGGACACGTACACTGAGCAGGGCAGGAGTGTGTTGACGTTCTCGCTACAGTCTCTGCTTTCATATTTTGTGCAAAGAAAATCCTGTCTCACATCATTGCTGACTGTGTTTGTGCAAAACTTTTTGACAAGACTCAGATGCCTCACAATATTACAGAGTCTGTTGTTGTTTTCTGTGAGCCAACCATATCCTTGAAGGACTTTGGAAACACTAATGTACTCGGCGTCTCGCCTTCCCAGAGTTGCAAAATACAGGCTTTGCTTGGGTTACAACAGTAAGTACTAATTTGTGGTCCACCCGACAGACACCACTTGGATGTACGCTAACACAAGAACACGGCAAAACATTATTAGTGTAAATATTTGAAAAAGCTGCCTCGTGTTGGTGAGTTAGTACTTGTAGAGTGCAAACTACTGTGTCAATCACATTTCTCATTGTCGCCTGTTCAGCTCGTAATCTCACATTCCTCACATGCCTCTGCTGTTTTCTCATAACATTCGCTTGGAATCAAATGGGGACACCTGACATATTGAATGGGTTCTTTACGTGTTTGTTAGCAAGCCATACAGAAGTGAGAGTACAATTACACTCGCCGAACCTGTCTAGATGTAAAATCAACTTATCTACATGATTGTTTTCCGTAAAGATTGTTTAAGTTCACGCAACACTGGTGTGATTACAGCTAGGCTTGCCTGGTGTGGTCCGAGACTCAAATGTAACCCAAACCCAATCGGCAGTTGGAAACGGCCCCTTCTGCGTGTGTTTACTTCTTTAATTTGACGACTTGTCAGACCTTATTTGCGTCTTTCTTGTCTAAAGAGAAAGTCTGTCGATGCTGAGAAGAAGTCCAGTGGCCAATTCAATCATTGATGTATCTCAATTCATAATACATATTTAAGGAAGTGGAATTGTTTTCAGGAAGATATTACCCTACACATTTATATTAGCATAACAAGCTACTGACATAATCATTCATATTTCTGCCAAATATAAACGTTTTGCTTTACTATCTTTTCCGTGACTCCAAACACCCCATATGTTATTTTCTTCAGGGTAACATTTCGATGAAAATGTATTGATCATGATCTTTGGCATTCAATATTCATCACTGTCCCTAAATCCACAGTTGTCAGGGAGAGGTAAATAAGATGTCAACCAAATCCAAGAGCGATTGCTTGAAACAGGAAATCATATAAACGTCCACTTTCACATTTCCTTCAGTGCTGCATTAACATGTTCAGTGAAAGCTAACATTGTCCGGTGTTCGTCTCTCCCGACACGTCCGAGTCCTGAAAGCCTGATGCCTTTGTAGTTTGCCATTTTTCCGCAGCACGGTTCCTCCCCTCTGTGCCCCGGCAGTGCGAACTATCCTGCAAGGATGTCCAAATATAGGCCAAGGGCAGCATTGCTGGCATCGCAGCCTTCTTCTCTGCGCACTGCCTCAACACCTTCAAAAATAAACCAATTGTCATCACCCATCTGCCAGCCCGGGCACCGTTGAGCTTTGACCCAATTAGGATCCTTCAGAGAGGCAGAAACCCTGGCGCTGGTTCTGCACAGAGAGCACAACCCTGTTATGGAGCCGATGCGTGGGGGCAGCCCTGAACTCTCTGAGCTCCTAATTAGCTACTGATCTCCATTCCACGAAGGTGTAAACCGTGGCTGACTCACCTTGATGTGGCAGGAAGCGCCCGGGGCAAGACATTAGAAGTTGTTCTTTTCTTTCCATTCATATGCTGTTTCTGGAAAGCGGTGTTAAAAAAACGTCCCCCTATCCATTTTGCAGAGTGTGTTATTTCCACAATTTAAGCTGTGGTGAAAACCAGGTATTGGCAATTGAAGGTTAAGTTCAGGTGACCTTTAAAAGTACACACACTGAAGTATGACCTCTGCGGGTCTCAGACAGTGGTGGACTGAGGCAGGGTTGAGTGAAGCGTAGTTCCCAGTTTCCCTGTGAACCAGATCACGGAGACTGTCTACATGGCGCCGAGATGCAATATGCTGCGGTCACCCCTTTCCACTGAGACAACAACTCAAGCTGCTGTCGACTGTGGTCCTGCAGGATATCTCTGATCAACACTATTGGAGGAGTGATTATAGCGATAATAACAATATGCATTACGCAGAGTGAATATGTGTTGAGAGATCAATTCTGAAATGTTGTAAAAGGATGTATTTTGCAGAATATGGACTAGACAGATGTTTGTCCATCATGAAAAGGAACAGCAACAGTGGGGTTTGCCGGGGCTAGTTTAAAGTTCAGAAATGTTTTTGCTGATTTACCGAAGTAATTCTGGAAGGGATGAGAACATTTGGGTCCGCCATCCAAACAAATGTGCGAATGTAAGAAACCAATCAAGAAACTGATCTGTTTGTTGTGCGTTTGTTTTGTTTTGATGTTGCTACATCACACAACATTTGTTTGCAATCACATCAATTGTATGAGTGTTGTATTAGGCCAGAACTGAGAGGTCTGGAATTTGTATTTCCTGTAAACTAATCTGCTTTGAAAGAGGCCAAAATAATTAAGCTGATGGAGCTGAGCTCTCCTTATTCCCAAAACTGATCCTTCACAGATAGGACCTTAGCCCATATTTGGCGTTTGTATGTATGTATGTTTTTTAAGCCGTCTGCTATTATATAGAGTACAGAAGCCAACTTTTACTACTTATAAAAAAACATATAGAGATCCCTTTACATGGTAACATCATATAGTAGAAGCTAAGGAACAAAAAACATGGATTGATTCCCTTTTCACTTATGAGATTAACGTTGCAGGAGCCGTAACTGGGTAAGGTTTCAATTGAACTCTGCACAATAGATTTCACAACTGGCCCACTAAGGATGGGCTAATTATAGGGGATGTAGGCAGGGGGCTTTGGGCTCCCTTTATTCTCTGACATGAATATCTGGAGCGTAGCCCTTAATGGCCCAGGTGACGTGCTTGCCTGAGCACTGTGATCGCAATACATGCACTGACTCGATGGCAGTGTTCCTCAAGGCACTGGCCAGCCTCGTTTTGATCAAGACAAACGAGCCGAGTCCATGTAGAAGACATCTCAGGAGCACATGCAATGCACTGTGTGGAGAATGGAGGCCCTGGTTTTAAGAGGAGGAGCAGACGTGTCATTGAGTTGATCCGTTGCACTATAGCCAGTCTTCCCAAAAGGCCTTCACTTTGCCCAATTTAGCAATGGTGATGTCTCTGCCTCACTCTGTCAAAATGGTGTGAGGTATCGTGTATAATTCCTGCTAATACTGTCCTATGTTTTGCCTTCAGTAGTTTATCTGTGTGGATATACTGTATACATTTCATATTCTATATCCCATATATTGTGCACAATAGCAACATCTCGAAAACAAAAACAAACACGAGGCATATTTTATTACCCGAGTTGTATGCTCCCGTGATATGAGCCCCTACACAAGGTCGGTTTCACACTCTGTGTTTCTCCCTATTGGCTTCAGGTTTGGAAAAAGTTTCTTCATTGAGAAATCTGTTGTCACTCCTCCCCCCCCAGCCTGGTTTCAATGCCCCGAGTCCCAGCTTCGACCCCAGAGGCTACATTTGAGAGCCCTGCTGAGGGTTGCTGCGGATTAGTTTCATGTGATCAGGAAGCGAATGCAGTTCATTCATAATTGATGCCGGAGGGCCAGTGGCGACCCGCCCCGGCTGCAGAGTGAAACGGTGAGACCAGCCCCTGACAGCAGTGTCAGCAGCTTGTTAGACTGAATGGAAACTTCCTTCCTGGCTGTGGCCCCAAACTTTCCCCATTAAGCACCGTCCTAAACTCGATCACTCACTTTATGCTTTGTTTGATCTGAAACTGAAACAATACAAAATACATCTCATACAAATTGTCTGGCTAGCTTTTTTTTATGCAGTCTACATACTTATGATCTATGAAGTGTTGTGTTATTATTGTGCATAAAATAAGACTGTGTATTTAATGTCAGTGTTTCAAATCTTTCCAGTTTGCAGATGTTTTATTATGGTGTCCTGAACTGTGTAGAAGCCCACATTAAAGATAGAAGACAAGGGATGCGTTCATAAAGCAAGGGATAGTTATCCCCCCCCCCATTCAGCTGTGCCCTGGTCTCACATGTGGTTTGTTTGCAGCTTCCCCAGCCTCTCTCTCAAGTGATTGGTCTGCGTCACCCACATTAGCGTCTTTATCCTATTATCTACCAATGTCACTCACAGGTTAAAGACGTACAGGGGATTCTGTTCAATAAAGCCACTGACATGATGAATGGGCCATCTATTAATAGACCATCTAGTGGGTTTAGAAAACAAATATGCCCGTGGAATTACCGCTGGGTTACCCAATTCATAGAGAACACGCAATAAAAATAAAATGCATGCGTCTGTCTGGCATGCAATTACTGTTTGTTGTAGTCCACAGATTTAAAAATCCAATTACTTCAGTTATTCCTATAGACCACGGGTTGATGTGTATATTTGGGGGTGTTTTATTAGAAGGCTGACTGGGGTGTGTGTGTGTGTGTGTAGCAGTCTACCCTATTGATTGCATATTTGAATTGCTCAATGTGAGATTACGAGGGTGACCTGGGAACACTCCACAGCCAGAGGAATCCTCCTTCGATAATTAGACCTCTAGATAATTAGACACAAGGCTTGGATTTCAGCAGCTTGTAACGCACTAGGCTATCGGTATAGGGATTTGCCCACGATTAACCCGGGGGACATTTTATTAGCCCCCTTTGACGTCACTGGGGAGTCCCAGTGCATTGCGTCAAGCCTCCATATTTGATTGTCCTGGGATTACATTTCCAAATAGGAACATGAAAATCTCCAGGGATTCTCTGGTACACCACGCTGCTCTAAGTCATAGCTGTGGATTAACTTAATTGAGAACCGCCTGGCTAAATCCTACCTTTAGTCATCAGCATCTGTTATAGCAAGGGCTGCCACGGACAGGAATGGTGTAAGAAAACAACTTGTTGTGTGAGCTACACTTATATACTGGCAGGGCCATATCTCCCATTTGAAATGCTGTACCTGCATGAACTGGGGCTCATCCTCTCATAGTACTGTATACCTCTCCAATCCTGGGATCCATCACTGACCCAAGACCTTAAACCCTGTGAACATTGTAATAGACTTTACAGATATAAATGCAAATAATTAGTGCTTACCTGTGCCCATAGATTATAAAATATATATGTTAGTTGGGGGTTGATGGGTGTCTTATATTTTGAGGTTGGTTTAGGATTGTTCGGTGGTTGGGTTGGGCTTAGTTGGTGGCCAAGCTATTCAGGGGTGTAGGGCCTGGCCTGAAAAGGGGAGGTTCAGGGAGGTTGTAAGGGGGAGGGTCTTAAAATTTATGAGGGAAGTGTATCGCTAGATGAGAGTTAGTTGGAGTTGAGAGTCAGAGGGAGCAGGTGCCTGTTGTTATGTTACATGATGGATTTTATTTTGTCATGGCATGGCATGGACCTCTGGAAACTAAACCGTTATACGAAGCATAGGTTATTCTGGTTATCGAAATCACACTACATGGTTGAGCAGTAATGCATGTAAACATTAACAGTGACATTATATGAGCTAGTGGCTTTTTGTTGTTTTTCTGCCAATTGTTATTTACATTTTAAATAAATTAATAAAAATGTAATTTGGAAAGAACAAGATTGATATACCTTTTGAAACTCATCCTTATTTGCTCTTTAATATCCATATTAGCTGGCGAAGTGTAGTCTGGACAAAACAAAACCCTCAGCCCTGCAAGGAGGGATTTCATTAGCATTATCTCATGCCTCTTTAATAAAGAATTGGTGGGTTAATAAAAAAAAGGCAAATGCAGCGCAGTGTGGAATAGTGTGTCGCTCGCCAGTTGCTTATTGGCTTAATTCTTTCATCAGTCACTTAATCCCCGACAGAAGAACAAACCGGAGCCTAATGGCCGCTGACAGGCCTGGCTGGTCCATCACTAATGTGTAAAGTTCCAATTAGAGATTGTGCGCTTGCTATCTTGTCAGTAAAAGCAAGCAAATCAGTTTGTGTACGTCTGATCAGGCATCACAAGAGCATTGTGTGGCTGTAACACACGTCATTGTGTTTTATCCAAGATGGAAATGCGTTGGGTTGAATTGAGAATAGCCAGTCTGGTAACGCGTGGCTGCAAGCTTTACTTTCCTCTCCTGATGTGTGGTTTCATGGCTGTATCCATCGCATATGTCTTGTTAATGGTAGCAGGCCGGCCCAACTGAAGGGCTTTGGCACCAGTTTGCACACTGTAAACAACAATAGTAGTTCAATAGTCTGTAAGATTGGACGGTGTTGAAATGTTTTGACAGTGCCAAGTTCTGTGGATGTCAGACAATTGACACTTTTAGTCGATGTATCACACAGTCTACCATCCTGAACTTGACATATTTAGATATGTGGCATCATGTTTACAGATTAGGACACACCTGCACCACCTTACCGTCTCCTTCTGCTTTCCCATTCAGTTTCGATGTGGACAATGGCACCTCCTCAGGAAGGAGTCCCCTGGACCCGATGGCCAGCCCAGGGTCGGGGCTCATCCTCCAGGCCAACTTCGTGCACAGCCAGCGGCGGGAGTCCTTCCTGTACCGCTCGGACAGCGACTACGACCTCTCGCCCAAGTCCATGTCCAGGAACTCCTCCATCGCCAGTGACATGTAAGTGTGCCATGGGTCCGCCAGTTTCTATGTGCAGGAAAACTGTGTCTGACAGGTTCTCTGTTTTGACATTATGGGGACAACCATTTCTGCGAAGAGAGACACACAAATCAACTCTTATCGTTTGCTGAGCTGCTCTCTCCCACGTCCTGCTGATGCGATGAATGGGGCACCACGCTCTGTCAGCCAAGACCGTCTTGCAGGGAATCTTGCAGTTGAGTGAGAGCAGACATTTTACAGACTCATTTACTCCTATAAAATCTTCATCCTCTGATCCTTTTCTTAATATATATAGGACTTGATTTATCTTGATAGGGAGTTAAATAGGATGAAAGTAAAACATTCATCAGATTGAAAGGGAAAGTGATTTATTTTTTCTGTGAAGCCTAAAAACAGAGCCAGAAAAAAAAGTATTTGAATCCCCTTTTCACGTACGTACAGGAACGGGCAAGATTAACGTCCGAGCTGTTGGAAATGCGTCTGTGACTCCTCCCTGGGGAGTTCCAATTTCTCAATATAGTGGAGTCAGAGATAATCGTCTTCACATTCATAACAATGACTAATAATTTGTAGTAAACATGACAAACCCAGAACGGTGTCAAGTCAGATCACAAGTACTTGGCACAGGTGGTTTCTCCACAGGGAAAAGTCCAAGCCTGCAGTGAAATAAAAAAAAACTCAATTATTGCACAGCAAGAGAAACGCTCAGTACTGTTTAAAGTAAAGTTAAAGTAATAGATGCCACGTGGATGGGAGTTGTGCTGATTGGGCAATTTCGTGAACTTGAAAAAACTAGTTATTCTGTTGGGTTAAGTGATCTATAAAGAGCGTGAGTGAACAAGGGTCTGTAATGTTGGCCTCCTTGAACTCCTTCGCTGTCGGTGGAGATCACTGCGATCCTCCCCTGATAGCAATGTGCCGTACGGTATCTTCCTGGTACTGGTTAGTTGGGCACAGTCCTATCAAGGGATGGGATAGCTCTTCTACCTTCACTAAAATCTTCCAAATCCTGGGAATGTGCCAAGCAATGTGATATATATATATTCTGGTATTAAGCCATGGTTGTTAAATTTTTCTTATTATTATTATATATCCACACACAACCACAACTTTTTTTGCTGCAGAATTGTAGATATATAGGGTATAATTTACGTGTACATTAAAATAGAGGACACCGAGTTCCCAGTGAATGAAAACCAATCTTGGAAACACAAAAAAAACATTCACTCTAAACTGGAACTGTTAATGCAGAGCAGAAAGTCTCCAGCCTGTTCCCCTTAAATAAATAAGCCACTGATTATATCGTGCTTTTCTGTATTCTGTATTTCTGCCCTGCATTCTCAATCTTTCGAGGAACTGAAATCTGAAAGTTTTCCATAACTGAGGTTAAGTTATTTTGAAAATATGTTCTTTTTATTCTGGTGCACATTGTCCTCTGGAAAGAACCAAAACCTAAATATTTTTTGGTGAATCTGATATTCGAAACTGCTGTTTACTATATGTTATATATTTATAATGCATTATCCACTTTTAAACGTGTGTTGTAATGTCAAGTCTTTATAGCACCTTTAAAGGTAATATAATACTAAGTATACAGGAGTGTGGATTAGTGGTTAGGGCTCTGGACTCTAGCGCACAGGGTTGAGGGTTCACTCCCAGGTGGGGGGCACTGCTGTTGTACCCTTGAGAAAGATGATTTACCCAGCTAAATGTAAATGTAAAAGATAATCTGATATATTGTAAGTCACCCTGGATAAGAAATTGAGTATACATTCCACGATTAAGCATTCTTATGAAAGTGTTTAGTGCAAATGTAGCAGGATTGAGAAGCGGCCGGGCGGGGCGAACGGGCCCATCTGTAGTGTTGCTGAGTCATGTAGTCACTGTGCCAGAGACACTGAGATGAGAGAGTGATTGATATTTTAGCAGGTAGTTTGCTGAGGATGTGGCTCTCTGTGCTGCATACATTAGCGATGCTCCTGTCTGGATGTTGCACACTCTGACGGGTGTTACCACAGAGGCACTGGGTCACATGCCGGCGCGGCGCCTTGCGTTCGGAGTTCGTGTCGATGCCACGGGGGTGACGTTGCCGATCTCCTCGGAGTCTGAACAGGTCCCTTTACTGTCTGCGTCTTGGTGTTTTCCAAGACAAAACAGTATTTGTAAAAGCTGTGTATTGGGACAGAGACATGTTATCTGATGAAAGTAGAATATAAGCTCACTTGAAACTTTGCAGAACATTATTTGACATTATCAGTAGGAAAAGGATAATATTTATGTAACTCGACAGCAGTCTTCGTCCAAACCGAAAAGAGCAGATCCGGCCAATAACACATGATGTATCACGCTAAAATGTCTTGGCTTGCAAGCTCTGCTTATAAACAGAATATGCTGCTGAAGTCTGCAAAAGTGCAGCACTGAATTAACCATGAGTTCGATGAGCATGATTAATTCAAAATAAAACGTTTACAGTTGGTTATTCACACAACATTAGCCCATGTTTGGCACGATATCGATGGACAAACCTTCTGGTAACTGGAACAATGCTCCTCACTGAACAGGCATCCTGCACTAAATCTCTGACGTTTTTATTGTTGGATATGTTTTTTTAAATAATTTTTGAAAGCTCCTTTTGAATCATCCATGGAATGTATCTCATTGGATTTAAGTGCTTTACTTTGTGTTCATCTTCAAAAAGCACATATAACTATCAAGTGAGATATTAAACTGAAACAAATTAATGTGTGGCATTTAAGCATCCACACACATTTTAGATTAAGTCCTTATTAGTTAAAGTCTGTTAACGACAAACCCATAAAACACGTGCCTGTACAACTGCAGTCATTTTTTCAACTTTAACCAGGAAAACCCCATTCCTGCTTTCACGGCTGCTGCCGGGACGTTTCACAGGTTGCTGCTGCTCTCACTGGACTGCTGTCCCCTGGTCACACCTTCACTGTGTAGCTAGTCCACTGCCCGTACAATGGCTCCACCTTTAGTATCTGCGTTCCCCCACTCTATTACCACAGGGGCCTGGTTTTGTAGGGGCTGCCCTTGGGTCTCTGGGGCACTTTTGACACACGGGACAGGAAATGAGGGAAGTAATGTGTTTTATAACCTGATCTCAAGTGCATGCTCATTTTCTAGGTTATATGTCAAGCCATATGATGCTTTTTGCATTGCATTTAACTTTTAAAATAACTTTTCAGGAGGGCTGTTTTTTTTATTATTATTATTATTATTATTCTGGGAATAAAACTGAGATGTGCTTTCTCTCTGTCATCCTTTTGAATTCCCCAGGAGTGTTTTTGATAACTCTGTCCCTATTAATAGGAATAGCCATCCACAGAGACCTGCTTTGGTTTCTCGGAGATCAGAGCCAGTTATTACTGGAAAGTAAGTGACTAGTGACTGCTGACCGCAGTTTCTGAAAGCCCCGTTTCTGCAGCTCTGATTGTGTGTTATGCCTGTGATGCATCACTTTGCTTTTCACTAGATATTAACATGTAACTTTGCAACCTCACACGCAATAACCCTCAACCCTGACTCCCGACTCCCATGAAATGTATTTAACCCAGCACTGTTAGGAAACCTGAGCTTACTTTGTTTATTTGTTTTTTTGTTTTATGTCTGTATGTATTCATTTGTTTATTTATTTTATAGTACAGTGTGAGATGTGAGTAATTTTTGCGTTGTTATTTCTGGGGTTCACTGCCGACTACATCAATTTAGTAGACAAATATACGTTCGTGTTTTAGTGTTTCAGAGTGTATAATGATTTGGCAAGTTGTCAAGCTTTGCTTAATGCTAATCCACTTCTCCAGGACACTTCAAGATTGTAAACGTTGCAGTGACTTAGTGCAGTAAAAAAGAACCTAACTGAAATAAACAACATCAATGAATCCCACACGACCTACATAGATGTAATAATATAAAAACAAATAAACAGGACACAGTAAAAAAGTTTGTTTGTTTTCAGTGGTAGATTTTAATTCACAATTCTATGAACAACTGAAGTGAAATTTGTAAAACATAATCAAAGTAATGTCAGATGATTCAGGAAAATATTTTACTTTACATCCCCAAAAATAAAAACTTAACAAAAGTCCTTGTACTTCAGTGGCCTTCAAGAAAACATCCCACTCCTCCCGATGGCCTTGGCAGAGAGTATCTCTAACAGCAGACACCATTTTATAGCTGTAGACTTTCGTATTTAATAACAAATTCCTCCCCTGTTAAGCCCAGTATTTCAATAATAATGATGCATTCAAAGTAAAGCAGTAGTTTATTACAATCAATTGTCTCGTAATTATTCATTCTATAGTATATATTTTTTTAAGCTGCTCATGAATACATAGCACATATATTTAAGAAGTAAGATTTTGATATTATCCATGTTTACCCTTGTTTGGTTTGCGTGTCTTTCATGTCGCATGTCCTTCATGTGTCTCTGTATGATTATAACATCTGAAATAGAAAAGGCTCACATAATTATACAGGGGAAGCAAATTATTGGGCAAACAATGAACAGACTGTAATGCAATGGCAATATGGGTTACCCTAGTTAGCCTGTCCTCTCACGGACTTTAAATGTCTTTCCAGAGTTACCGGGTATTTTTGACAAATAGTAACATACGACAAAAACCTGGAATACACATGAAAGGCAGAGCACACAGTAGAGATCTGGGAAATACAAACGGCGCCTTTAAATCATCATCACAAATCTATAGCAACACAACTGTAGTGCTACTATGGGAATAACATGCGGTACGCCTGTTATGACATCTTTGCAAAGCATGGCTCCGTTGTGTTGCCCCGCAGAGTCCAAAGTGTGCGTCGTAACAAGGTGTGTCATCAGCACCGGGGTGTGTTGAGGCAGGAAGCGACACATGGTGATTCATCACGTTGAGTTAAACTGTGTCAGATTACGATCGGGTAGGATAGGGACAAGTTTTCCTTCTTTTGCGTTTTATTTTTAGGATCCTGCTGAAACACTTGGCTTGGCCTTTTAAAGTAATATGTGTGCATAACCGGGCTCCCTGCTTTTATCTCAACACCTGCTTAGCATCAGATGGTAACAGGGTTGTTTTTGTAACTCCTTGTAACCAAGTGACACTCAAAATGCTGTCTCTGCTGGGACACCTGCCACGATCATTGCATTTTAATAACGAGGAGTGCGCAAGTAAAGGATCCTGGAGGGACGCTAATGACTTTCAGGACACCTGGGTGATGAGATTGGTGTTTATAGACCAAGGTTAATGCGATATTTTGTTTTGTATTTTCAAACCCAGATTTGAAAGCAAACCCCTTGCAGCCTCCAAACTTCCCTTTTACCAATTAACTGCCCAGATCCAGATCACATATCATAGGTTTGCTTCAGTTGGTTTAAAAAATAAATCATGCCCATTATAATCACTAATAATATGTGTAATATACTGGTATAAACTGCTGTCTAAAAAGCTTTTTTTTTATTTATGTCTAAGAATAAATGTGGAGGTGATTGTTTATCTATATTTACATCGACTATGGATGGATGTGTATTGTTTTATTATTGTCTTAATGTAGCTAAAAGAGTTAATCTAATAGGTCAAATAACTGTATTACAAGGCATTTCAGCTGCAGCATTTAAATGTCGGAAAAGTGCAAAGCCTCTTTCCATGGCTTATTATTTATATGGGCAACATGACTGCCAGAAACATGTCCTGTACCTCGTAGTGATCGAAAACACATGCCTTAATAAAACATGGAAGGTCTGTGTTTTATAATGAATGACTTTATTTGAATCTCCAAGCACATCGAGCCTCCGAATGCAGTGACCTTTCCCTGGCTCTCACTCATTCATGCGGCCCAGGTAAAGTTCACACAGAGTTCAGATTAAAGGGCAGCTGAGGAATAATCTCCGCAGTTGTGTTTATGTTGGACCTATTTCCTGAGCTGGACAACATTATAAACATTGGAAGCTGCGGGACTGTGTTTCAGCCCCAGTGAATATACACTGGGGGGAGCTTGGACAAGTGGAGATCCTATAATTAAGGTCTTCGTGTTTGTTTTGGAAACAACGACCTCTGCAGCAGCAACGGAGCCAAACGACGAACACAACAACAGTTCTCTTATACATTAGATGTATTTAACAGTCAATTTCACAGCAATTGATAACTACAAATAAATACACTTACTGACATCTTTCTGCCACTGCTTTCCTTTTAGTTATTTTAATTAAGTAGGTGCTAATCTTGTCAGGTAGTGGGAACCCATTTGAATCAGCTCAACTGGGAGTTGTGCAAAGAGGCCATTACAAGAGTAATATACTCGTTTTTTGGTAGTATTGGTATACCAAAACAGAGCTTTATGAGATTAAGATCAAGTTTAAGTGAAGCCTCATGATTCAATTATAAGTTCCTATTCTTATAATATAGGACTCAAAGGCAAGGCAAGGGCACAGAGTAACAGTCAGACTTTTTGTGAATGCTAGAATGCTATGCTAGGGTCCAACACGGTTCTCTGGTCTTCACAGCAAAATCTAGTTTAACGCGAATTCAGCATCAAGGTGTTTTGATTGCAAGTCTTGGTTTTGATGACAAATATTAACAGGACACTTTCACACTTAAATGTTTTCAGTCCGCCAGGAAGCTGAAAACTAAAACCATTATCAAAAACAGAAAAGACAATACCATGCAGGAACCACCACAGGGGCCACCCGAGTGCTTTGTGGACCCCCACGGGCTTCACACAACACCAGAGTCGCACATGATGTGTCCAGACCACAACGTCAGTCAGCCACAGGTGACACAATGCTACAACCAGCAGCATGACAGCTTCAGAGGCAAAATGTCAATATGCATCCCACTTGGGCGTCAGTATTAGCAGTGACATTAAAACCGTGACAGACGAGCTGCTGGAGATTATTTCAATCACAAGCACACGCTGCCACCCTGGGTACAATGCAAACATCTGTGCCGAAGTGTCACCGCGAGAAGGTGCCAGTCAGGCTGGACGCACACGGCCCTGGCCGGCCCTGGCACCGCGGCCTCACCGGCTATGTTTAGAATATCTGATTGGCGGGGCATGCCAGCGCGGGCGTGCAGATACGGCCGCGTGATGCGACCTCTTGCAGACTCCTGTCAGCCTTCCCTTCCAGGGCCCAGATAACGCTCTCTCTCTCTCGCTGCGGAAGGGAACACGTGTCCGTTTACCGAGAGGACGCGGATTAGCACCTCATTCCTATATCGCCGCCTGTAATTATTTTATGTGGTGACAATGCGAGAAATAGGAAGGTTTCTTCGTGCACCCAGTGAAAGACGGCCGTGGTATGTTGTATTTCGGCATGCGTGTTGCCAAGAGCTGGTTTTGAGCACGTCCCGGATGAAATGCCTGCTTCACTTTGATCCCGGCAGCTGGGTTGCATTTTACCCTTGAGAGCTCGAGTTTCACCCCCCTACTACAGCATCCTGTGATTACTAACCTCTTTCACTTGGAAATGTCTTTATTGTGGCGGTTTGGGGTTTGCTTGCTTGTTTATTTGGGGTTGATTTGCTTTTCCCTGCCCTAAAACCTGATTGCTAAGTTGTGCATGGAACTCTCCTGGTTTACATCCAATATGACTTGAATTACTATGATGTCATTATAAGTACATATCATAAATGTGCTCTTAGCTAACTACCTTTACTGCTAAACTCAATTATTGATGGATCATCATTCACCTGTTTTTTCAGCAGCTGGCGATTTGGAATATGTATTCACCACCATAGTTATGATTTATGAGTAATTGTATATGTTTATAGAAAAACATGATCTGACGAATTAAACCGCGTATGAAAATAATTTTAAGTCGCCTGCTTCTACAACTCTGACTGGACCTCCGTGTTCATCTGACAGTGAAGGATAGTGTCTGCGGTTCTCGCCAGAAACAAACAAGCAAACGAACGAACTCATAAAGCTAGCGAAGCCCACACAGTAAAGGACGTTAGTCTTTCCCTGCCTCTGCCATCCATCGAGACGGGGAAATGTGCGGAATCGCATCGCAGCCGTCCTCAGCTCACATTCTCTGTCTGCTGCGCGGGTCCAGAGATTCCCGGAGGAATTCGTACATGTAAACAGGAGCGCTGCTATAATGGCGCGAGGAGACACAGGAATTTAAAAGGCTCAGGATTTATGTCATAAACAGCCTTTTCCTTAATCCAGGCCAACCGTGTCCTATCCTCCAGACTGTATATGGGTAAAGTGTGATCTCAGAGGACACCCCCGCCGGGTTGTTTTGCCTCGTGAAGAGAAACTGTTTCTGATTCAGAACTGATCAAATGACGTTTCTGTGGAGACATATTATAGCCATGTTTATTAAAAAATGTAACTGAACGATGTTAAAATGATTGTATATATCTATGTGTGTGTGTGTGTGTGTGTGTGTGTGTGTGTGTGTGTGTGTGTGTGTGTAATTAATCAAAGGAATTAAACTTTTGAAAGTCATGCTGAGCCATACAGTTTTCAGTGTAATCACTTCATGGAAGAGGAACAGTTGATTCCTTACGGTTTTATTGCATATGTGCTGTGTAACAACAGTCAGTCTTTAAGCATTTGAGCTTTCCTCAGCATATATATATTGGAAGGAACAAATAAACAGGATCGCTTCTTGTACCTTTTTAAAAAGGGCAAAAAATGATAACACTGTGTCTCCCACCACAAAGAAAATAAAGAAGATTATTTGTGAGGAAAAAAACAGGTGGCAGAATAACTCATTTTGGCAGGATTACCATCCTTGTCATCATTGTGGGTGGTTCAGTTTAGAAGTGACCTTTTGCAAACCAAACTGCATTTTCACATCCCTGAATGCACTCTGATATGTCGACAGGTAGAGCGCAGAATGCGTCTCTTGACATATCGACAGTTCTGCTGCAGACGGGGCTTGTGGTCGGTGTTAGTTTACCGCAGACATGCACAGCGATATTCGGGCTGCTCTGGTCAGCAGACCGTTGTCTCTGGAGAGAGGCAGTGAGGGAGACAACTCTGGGGCAAATGTTGCTCAGGTCTGCAAGGTCGTCCTCAGTAAGTTGTGTAGGACCTGCTTACAGAAATGATCATACACCCGCAATCAACTGAAAGTAAAGTCAGAACCCTCAGCAGGTATATTTTTGAAGCAATTCAGGACATTTGGAAACTCTAACAGAAAAACAAAAGGAATGAGTTGCCGTTCTCGTTTCCATTGGTCAAAAATAACTTTTCAAAATTACTGTTGGCAGCAGCCTGCCTAGCAGACATCACAGACCAATTTCACAAACTGTTCTAAGTTTTATTTTTAACCCTTGTGTAAGCAGGTGTATGTTCTTATATCACTGTTTATCACTTGGCTGTAAATATTTTACTACCACCATTCACAGGAACACTTTCAAAGCATGAAAGTGACTCCAGCTAATGTCACAGATCTCCACTGAAATCAACAAAATACTGTCTTCAGTTCTTTTCCACACTTGTGTTGGTCGTTGTCCAGGACACTGACACTTGGTTGAAAATGTTTATTTATGATTAGAAGCACAATATGTTGTGGCTGAATGCTACTGATGATGGAAATGTTCTTTTTAAAATCTTGAGAGTTCAACGGCATTGAGATTTAATCAAATAATCCATATTGCTATTAAAAGGTTTTACTCCAAAATTCTACACATATAATGACATATAATGTCTTTTTGTTTTGAAATGGTACAAATATTCTAACACAAACCAAAGTCTAATTAAACTGTTTATCTCTTAAGTGTAACTTTCTTTTTCAGGAAAATAAAATAAACGTTTTTTTAAAGTACTTTTAATATGAACATCATTTTTAGCACAGACTGCTGCTCATAAAATGTACAAAGCTCTGAATTAGTTCCTTTTATGACCTATTTATTGTTGCAAACAGCCAATAGAAATACTGATCTATGACTTGACATGGTATTACGTTTGAAGTTTTAACTTTCTTGATGTACTTTTTTGATGTTGTTTTATTGTTTAGTTTTTTTAACAATGAATGATTTGCATGAACGCGTTGAAGTTGTATCCCCCTTTCCCTGCTAATCTCCGATGCATGTTGCACTCTGTTCTGACTATTTCTGAGAGTTAACTCATGATTGTTGTTCTTTTTGTTTGTTTGTTTGTTTGTTTGTTTGTTTTGTTCATCCCCAGTCATGGAGATGACCTGATTGTAACACCATTTGCACAGGTAGGTGTGACGCCGATTCAACTTGGAAAAACACTCAGAAGTATTATGCAACGGTGCAATTAGTCTGAGCTAATCAGTCACAAACGTAAACCTTCAATGAGCTGCAGAGCACGTTGTCTTTTCATAGCTGGTAACAAATTTGTAATTCTCCACACTTATATCATCTGTAGTTATGAAACCGTATTTGTGCAGCGCTGTCATGTCAGCATGCTAGAACAATAGATAGCAAGAGCCACTACCTCTCCAGCACATCTGTGTGCGGCCAAGGTTTCCTTAAACTGTTCTGCCTGGCAGTTAAAAAATATTAATTTCGATATTGTTCTAGTGGAGGCAGGCGATTCAGGCTTATCTTTGACGCGGTTTACCTCACAGTGATTGTAGGAGATTAACGACAACAGATAGCTTCATTTAAATCTGAAACATCCTGCAATACACATCTGCTAGTTTGTTTGTTTGTTTGTTTGTGTATCAAAGAAGTGTTAGTTCTTAAGGCACTGATGTCTTCCGCATCAGACATTGTAAATATTAGTCTCTATTCTTTCAAAGATTGGTTACAGACATTTAGTTTATTTTGTCATTTTAGCCAGATCTACCCATAACTACTCTACTCCGCATGCATGTTACAATATTCACGCTTGCATCAATATACAGGTTTTAGAAGCTCGTTTATCATGATTGCTGTAGTCTGGGGTTTCAGTTGACTCTTAATTAAAAAGGGTTCGTGGCAGGCATTGCATCCTGTGATTATTTATGATCTGTATTGTTCATATACATGTTTTATTGTTAGTAATGAATTACTAGCAAGTCACAAAGAAGTAAGTACAGGTTTGTTAGTAAAGCAAAATGCCAAATCCATGTATTAACAAGATTGAGCATTATTACATCCAGGATTTATAGTCTCAGTGTTAATGTATTGTATAAAAGTACACGGTTATCAAAAAGTCCTGTATTAGACCTATATCTAATATTTATTTACCAATAACCCGATCAATTGAATACAGTTGCCTTGTCAGAGTGGTGACACTGTGGACGATACGGTCCGTTACAGTTTAACTCCTTAAATAGAGAAAGAAGAGAAACAGCTGAACTTTTCAGTGTAATGCTTTGTTCACAAAGTGACAATTTACAATTTTTAGTGTATATTTATTTGTCTTTATTTGATGAACTTTGCAAAATCTGATTAAATGGCTTTCATTCAGTCTTCCTTCGTGGCCACATAAATCTTTATTAATATTTGATTAACCAATGATATTGTCGTTTCATGTCGTATAATACAATTAAGTATTCACTGTACGTGTTTTCAACTGCATTATTCCTTTGAAATCTAACAATGTCTTTCTGTTTCAGGTGCTGGCTAGTTTGAGAACTGTACGGAATAATTTTGCTGCATTAACCAACTTACAACAAGACAGAGCCTCAAACAAGTAGGTCTTTAACACCTTGTGTATTTAAACCGTCTAATTCAATCCACCGGCCCTGCTTGTATGTTATGGTTCTTATGAGTCTTTCCTGCCTTCTTGTGGTGAAACATGGAAGTGCATGTTGCATTTCATACGTATGATTTTACATTTATATTTTGGATTTGAATCAAGCACAGGGAAGACTGATTGCTGTAGTTTGTATACATATTTGTCCACCATGTTCCTTACGGTTATCTAAGACTGGCAGACCCATAATGTGTGCCTGTAACTGTGTATTAGAGTCAGCATTGGCCTGTTTTTGGTGGATTAACCTATGCTGGTCAGAGATACTATTTTCGCGAGTGTGCTTCCAGACAGACCTGCGTTTAAACAGTCATAGTGTTCGTATCCTTTCTCAGCGACTTCATTAGAAACTATTCACAGTGTTTGTAATTCTGCTCCCCAGGCGATCCCCCATGTGTAACCAGCCCCCCATCACCAAGACCTCCTTCACAGGTAAGCAGCGTGTTGACTTGCATCACAGGTGGTAAAACAGGCAACTTCATTCCTACAGCACAGGTGTTTCTGATACACGCAGTTGTAATACACACGACAACAGTCACACAATGAATAATCGATACAACAAAGAAATACCTGTGTTGTATGTATTCTTAATTGTGTTATTCTTGTCATGTGTATTGGTTGTAGTAAGAACAGTTAGTCGTATGTGTTGTCCGAGTTGTTGTTGTTGTTTGTTTTTAACTCTGGTATATGAAAAGTACAATTCGTTGTGTAAAAAAGCGCACTCTGTGTTTTGCCACCGATCCATCTCTCATACCTGCCTGTTCAACTGCAGTTCGGTGTCAGTTGGAGGTGAATCTGTACCCAAATCCTGAATCTATGAGCACAGATGGCGTGTGTTTAATCCTGTACCAAGAAATCCGAAACTTCACGTGTTTTCCGATGTAAAATCACCTACAGAGCTGCCTGCAGATCTTATACAGCGTTTTTAAACCCAGTGGTCACGTGGTCAAACATACAATTGCAAGGCTTTCATTCAGAGTAAGATGGGGATGCCCCCACGCAGAGCACGTGTTAATCCTGGTGTTTCCACTGTCGTTAGGGCTGCGAAGGCAACAGTATTGAGCGAGTGCATCAGTAGGGTTTAGAGACAGAAGAGAGGCCTGGAAAATCTGTCCTTTCTGTTTTCGGTGCGGAGGTTTCTGTGTTGCGGTTCAGGACTGCAGGCCGTCTCTAGTGTTGTGAACAGAAACGTGTTATATCTGAGACGCACTTTAGGGGGAAGCAGAGATCACAGCAACAGCTTCCTGCCTCCACACCCTGACTGCGAAATGCTAATCTTGAGGTGTTCGTTTCTGTTCAATAATAGGACTGATATAATCCAAGATGGATGAAATATTGTTTTAAAAGGTGATATTAATGTATGTATTTATATTAGTGAAGATATTAATTGTTTATTGTATTTTCAGATCTTACAAAAATAAAAATAAACAGTTATGGATTGTTAGCTATCCTGCTTCAAAGCCCAGCTCAAATTTTTTATCAAGACATCTCTGTTCATGGCAGTTTCTCTTAAAGACAATCATAGGTGCTTAAACAAGTCAACTCATCTGTCTTCTTCAGACTCCCACTCACCAGTAAAAGGGGAGAACGTTTTAAGTGTTCACATTTACTTTCTGACGTTGTTTTTAAAATGACACAGAAATAGATGGCGTCATTCACTTTGCTGAAGATGCTCTCATATCGTGCAGCACAGACAAGGAATGGTTTCTTAAGCATCGACATCATAGGAAAGGCACCATTTAATGACCCGTCAGACAGGAAATAAGCACCTCTGGGAGCTCTGATCTCATCCCTTGCAGAGCAGGCCGTGTTCGATAATGAATTTGAACGGTATGAACCATCACATCAACCGATATGTGAATCGCTGTCTTGTGTAACCGCAGGGAAGCTCATTCATCTTTACAGAAACTCATTGTATGGCGGTGTGCACGAGCACGCACTTATCACGTGAATAGGAACTGAAGAAACCAGAAGTCATATCTATCTTTAGCTATAGCGGTCCAGTTATTCGTCACCAGTTTGAAAAACGCTGTTTCTTATTTCTCCCGAACGTGGCGTTTGTTTTCTCTACAAAACACTCACTGCGTTTGAAGCTTGGGCAGCCGGCGTGAGATACGGGCCCGATGCGGTGAGGTCCGATTTGCATCTGGGCACCAGAGCCGCGACTCCCTCCAAACCTCCCTGTGAAAAGTGCTCTGACATCTCAGTAACCGAGGGGGGCTACGGGGGCCCAGAGAGGCTGACTAATGGGGTCGTCTGGATTAGAGTCGGTGACGGAAAATTCGTCCGAGGCCGTTGTTTATCTTGAGATGCCTCACTTCCCTTCGCAGCATCCTGTGAGCGGGGCGACAGGTGCTGTGACACATTTGGCACTCGCCCGTGGTGGGTGAACACTAATGCTTGCTTAGTGAGCGCAGGAGTATGCAGCGCTGTGTTTACTCAAACAGGCCCGGCCCGGCGCTGCACGTCCTCCTCTGTGGTCTTACCAGCGCTGCAAAGCCCAGGCAGAATAACATATCTCAAATGCCACAGAGAGAGCGGGTGCGTTATCGGTCCCCAGTCCGGTCTGTCAGTCACCTGATCGCGGGCGCTGTGTTTCCTACACTTCACCGCCAGGGTCAGCTGGACGTCCGGGTTTGTAAAAGCCCGTGGCAAGAACGTTCTCCACCAGGTGCTCGTATATGGAGGTGCTGTGTCTTGGCTCACCCTGTCATCCTCGCATTACAGTGGAATAAATTCTTACTCGACATTCGTGAATACAAGATAGATAAATACAAATACACAAACACACACAGCAACACGGTGGTTCTGTTATTGAATACCAAATTGAATCAGCCAGTGTCTGCTCCGTTGTTTTGTTCGTTTTTTCTGACTCCTGATGCATCTATTTGTCATCTAGATAACAGGAAACTATATCTACAGCCCAAGCAGGAAATATGGGCTTCCTGTTCCAGGGGTTTAATAGAAGTGGCAGACATTTCAAATAGTTGTGAAGTGTTTTTAATGAGACTAATGTGTTACTTACATTTTATTATAAACGTTGAAAAACTCAACCTATTGATTAGTCAGTTACTCACTCTTCCAACACATAACAGTAAAGCGAATGTCTTCCTTTGGTTGGCAATGTTCAGTTGGTGGAAGCAGTTGCACAAGAGTGCATGAAGTATAAGGACTCAGGAATGTCTCTTGTTGCAGTTCAGCACTTTCCACATTGCAAAAGATGGTAACATTCGTAACCTTTAAAAAATCTCCTCTCTGAAAGGGAGAACATTATGAAATGAGAGTGTAAAGTGAATATTTTAGCCCTACACCAACCACAGAGTCTATGCCTATGGTAGCTTACAGAACAATCAGCTCTGTATCAAACACACAATATTAGAAACTCAAGCAGTGGATAACATAAGTAATAGATGCTTAATTGAACTTGGAAAGGGCGATATTACATGGACCTCTAATTGACTTCACAATCTCAGAATCTTCGCTATTTTAATTGAACCTTAGACCTGCCCACCAATCTCAAATGTATATAAAAAATCCTTGATGGCAGGTTTGATACAAAGGAAGAATCTCCTGTCAAACAAAACACCTTGGGTTTACAAAGAATGGTGTGAAAAGGGAAAAACATCCACTATGCGGCAGTCCTGTGGGCGAAAATGCCTTGTCGATGCTAGAGGTCAGAGGAGAATGGGCCGACTGATTCAAGCTGATAGAAGAGCAACTTTGACTGAAATAACCACTCGTTACAACCGAGGTATGCAGCAAAGCATTTGTGAAGCCACAACACGTACAACCTTGAGGCGGATGGGCTACAACAGCAGAAGACCCCACCGGGTACCACTCATCTCCACTACAAATAGGAAAAAGAGGCTACAATTTGCACAAGCTCACCAAAATTGGACATTTGAAGACTGGAAAAATGTTGCCTGGTCTGATGAGTCTCGATTTCTGTTGAGACATTCAGATGGTAGAGTCAGAATTTGGCGTAAACAGAATGAGAACATGGATCCATCATGCCTTGTTACCACTGTGCAGGCTGGTGGTGGTGGTGTAATGGTGTGGGGGATGTTTTCTTGGCACACTTTAGGCCCCTTAGTGCCAATTGGGCATCGTTTAAATGCCACGGCCTACCTGAGCATTGTTTCTGACCATGTCCATCCCTTTATGACCACCATGTACCCATCCTCTGATGGCTACTTCCAGCAGGATAATGCACCATGTCACAAAGGTCGAATCATTTCAAATTGGTTTCTTGAACATGACAATGAGTTCACTGTACTAAACTGGCCCCCACAGTCACCAGATCTCAACCCAATAGAGCATCTTTGGGATGTGGTGGAACGGGAGCTTCGTGCCCTGGATGTGCATCCCACAAATCTCCATCAACTGCAAGATGCTATCCTATCAATATGGGCCAACATTTCTAAAGAATGCTTTCAGCACCTTGTTGAATCAATGCCACGTAGAATTAAGGCAGTTCTGAAGGCGAAAGGGGGTCAAACACAGTATTAGTATGGTGTTCCTAATAATCCTTTAGGTGAGTGTATAATATAATATAATATAATTGTTCAAATATGACATTGGAGAATATCAGTACAGAGCACAATATTTGCAGGCATAAAAATGCATGTATTAAGCATAGGCATATCTGTATTGATTAGGCCTGTTCTGCAATGGCTATTTATAGAAAGTGCTAAACATAGAATTCGGTTTGGCACCGTCCTTGCTTTTAATCGCATAATATAGTCTTGTTGCCATGCAACAGAACATTTTGTCCTGTATGCTGCTACTGTTAGGATGGGAGAAGCAGCAGATGTCTTGAGAATACATCCTACAGTAGGGGGGTTTCAATAGCGATAGGCGAGGAGCAAATGCAAACAGACAAATGTGAGACGATATCGCATTAGCATCACACGCACAATGTGGCTTTTTGTTCTGGTATGAGTGAATGCATTTGTTTTTCATTTACATTTGCAAAGTAGGAAATCAAGGATGTCCCTTGGTATTCAGATTTAAGGCAAGTGGGGGAGGACATAACTAAGACTTCTGATTTTCTTAGTCGGTTCCTGTTTAGCAGTGAGGCATTTATTTTGGCATACATCTGGTCCCTTGTATTGTGTTCTGTAAACTTTGCAACACAGGCAACACTGGTTTGAATCAGTTTTTGAAAGGCATAGACTTTTCTCAGGAGAAACGTAATAACAACGGGAGAAAATGTGCATGGTCCAAAAGCAGGTTCAAGTGAAGAGTAATCTCATTGTGAAGCCTGATGTGAATGAAACAGTGAGCTGTCTGTGCCAGTAATTATATGATTTTAATGCTTGCAACAATGGGATTAACCGCTGGCCGTAGAGTTTGTGAAACAGGACATTGTGCAAGTTGTGCAAGGCACATGCACGGAATTTCACATGACATAACTTAATCAAATCAATGACTCTTAATACGTATGAATGTGAATGATTGTTTTTGTGGAAAGAATCTGTTAGATGTTTCAGATTCCCGCACTGTGGCCTCATGGGAAGATATTGGAAACGTTTGCGGTGAATAACAAATTTGAAACAAATTTGGAAAAGAAAATTGTTTATCACAATTATACCGTTAATCCAGTAATTCAACACATTTATACCTCTTTAAATATATGGGACACTATATGTGATCCAAACATTGTTTTGTACATGTAATACTGCCTCCTGATGTCACATGATCATTATGACAAGTAGTTACTTCAATGCAGAGATAAAAGCTAAAAGATGAATTAACCAATTAACTAATTCGTTGAATTGAAGGAATAAATACATAGACAAATGCATACATAATTTTGGAGTGTAGATGTAATTATTATTAACCTGTCAAAGCACTGTATAAATAGATCATTTGGAAACATGTTAGTTGGAACTAGTTTGTTGCAGCCATATTGATCTTATCGTATTGATCAGGGTTCATTTATCATTTCAGATTCCTCCTATTTGCAAAAAACAAACAAACAAAACTTAGCTGCTCAATTATCATATGATGGATACATAATCTAGGTTAATTTAACATAATGAAATGTCCAAGACAGGATCTGCTCTCTCACAGGCATCCATTCATGCATTTGTCAAGTGTCTTGGAATGAATGCGTCACTGCACAGCTGTTCTATATACAGTATATATTACTACTGTAGGGATATTCCAAATTATTCCACTTTGTGAAATTTCTGCATTTTAGAAACCAGGTCACGTGGTCAGTCCATTTGTGCTTTTTGTGTTTATTAGTACAAAAATTGCACTCCTTAGACAGGTAAATCAATGTTAAGGTATATATCTAGTCATGCATATCCCTGTGAAAGGGTAGAGAATAAAGCATTCACCAAGCCATGCTTATAATAAAGGAAACACTGCAATTTAAATGTAAAAGTAAATAACAGTGTGTGTGCATGTGTGTGTGTGTATATACATATAATACTGCGTGTTAAAAACTGATCAAATTACAGACACAAAGGTCCATTTGACGCACTATATTTAAGTCTCAACTCCTTTGTCCTTTGACACTTGCCAAACTAGTCCTGCAGGAAGACCCCAAGCTGCTCATTCTCACAGCCTCCCCTCCGCTTGCCGAGTCCACTCCACATCTTGGTGGTGCCTCCGCCTTTTCAGACCGGAGTGGCCTCTGAGGGCTGGTTTCTGATGTCGCACTAAGCATGATAAGAATGCCATTGACGTCAGTGGAGTCATCATTAGTGAGAATGGCACCCCAGCTCTCGAAACCACACCAAGCGCTCGCACAGCCATTAGAAATGCAGGCTGCTGGAGGGGAAGGGAAGCTCGGGCCAGGGCTGAACCCTTTTGTGCCCGTGCATATTCCCCTCTGCACCTCCGGCTCCGGACTCTCGGTGTAGAGACGGGTCTGCGGCAGGGATGGGGAGAACGGCAGCATTAACCTGCCCCCCGTGCGAGCGTTTGGACTAGAGCCAAGACACAGACAGAGGAGCTGTCATCACATCTGTAGCGTGAAATCAGTCAGAGCCAACGCAAACCCTGCACATGTGTGTGGGACTGTACAGCAGCCCTCAGCACAGATGTGTGTGTGCATTCCACAGGAGGAATAATAATCACAGTCATGTAAACAAATCAAGTCGTGATGCAGGACAGTGATCAGTACATTCAAATATGAATAAATGATGGTGTATTTGTATTATTAATCATGAATCTGGCATCTGTGTGACACATGTGCCGTATTGTGTCGTTTCTGCTGACCCCTACACACAATATCTCATCGCATCCCATGAGGAACATCGGAAGCACACGTCGCCTTCTAAATACTTGATATGTGCTCATTGAATCGGTTCAGGCCACTGCACACCCAAAGCATTTTTACATACAACAGTCATCCTACAATACAGGTGCATTTTACAGCAGAAATGCATGATATTTGGCGGATATATCCTTATCACAGACAAAATAGAGACAGAAACCTCAATATCCTCTGTCCTCTTTGTCTTTGAGGTTTTGTAGGATTCAATAAGGCTCGGTCTGTATTGTATGTATTCATTCGTACACATATATAAGAGAAATGTCTACCACAAGCATCTGTAAAGCGGTTTGGCTGATGAAAGCCACATACCAAGTCATGCACTCTTTTGCCAAAAACTAAAATAACTATGCAGACTCGGCTAAACAACAATGACTGAGAAATGCCGGAGAATTAGGGCCGAGGGTAACCAGCTGCAACATATGGGATCTGCAGTCTGTTTATACAACAAACAGAAGTGCCTGCGTCTCTGAGATAATAAATACAGATTGATAATAGTGAGATAAATGATATCGAGTGGTTCTCTTCAGTGTAAATTACTGACCTCAATTACACAATGCCACGTGATGGCAAAACTATATATTCTAGATGAAGATATCCACTTTGGTTGCCACCCTGTATCTTTTATTTCTAGCTTGCCTGTAAAAGGCCCCAAGCCCATGTGCTGGCTTAGCTATCTCTAAACCACGTGTTGCTATCAGTGTTGAAAAGGCTGGTGTTTTTCCTGTGTGAGGTTGTAGTTTTGATACATTGTACTCTTATCATTCTCTAACAAGTTAACACAAGGCCTCTGGGGGTTTTGTCAGCCTACTGACATTATGTTAAAGTTGCCAGCTTTTCAGCCATGCCTGTCTTCTTTATTTATATTTCTGCTACCAGTCTATTGCAACTCAACAAACCATGTGCACTTTCTTCAGAGTTTAATCCGTGATTTAAATACTGTATAGCACAAAGCTCAGTAATATAAAAATCGTATTGGACATTTTTGTGGTTGTGGAAACAGAATATTAAATGTGTCATTAATGTTAATAGACGTGTACATTCTATGCCGTAATTAAGAGTCGTGGGTGATGTGTAATGCAGGTGACTGAGATAAATCATGTTCCAATTCAGTACGAATGCCAGTGATGTCAGACACACAGAGTACGTCAGTGGTTCAGGTTGATTTTATTTCAACCTAGATGTGAACGGAGTCATCAGTTACATGTTGACATTCTTGAAAATAACTTTTGTATTTCGCTTTTTAGAATAAATATAGGTCAGCCATGAACAAGATAATATGACTTTCCTGATAGAAAGATAAGAGAAATATATATTTGTTTGACACACTGATCTCAGGCTGAAGCACACAGTATGCAGGCAGCCGACTTAGAAGGCAGCACAGGTGCATGTCAAGACTGAAACAATGTCAGATATACACGTTCACACAATACCCTTTTAGTGTACTTTGGAGTTCACAACAAAAGGTGCCATAGTACACATGTGTGTGTTTTGTTGGTGTTGTTCTTGCTGTTTAGAGTGAGTTTAACACATTTTCACCGTGCTTTACTACACTGGCCTGTGGGAATTCCTTGATATACCATAATAAAGGTTTCTACGGCATGTTTTCTGTAGTAAACCAAGGTAAACGCACAGGGGTGATGTTAATGTAAGAATAGGAACTAGCTAAAGCTTACTATATCCCTCCAACATTACAGGTACCTGCCTACCCCTCTCTGCTCGGAGGAGGAATGTGCCAGGGCCCAATACTTTGTTTATTTGATCAGCGATCCTTTGTGAGTAGTGGCACCTTGCTGATAGAAACAGATACTGGGCGGAGGAGAGGTTTTGAGAGTCTCAGATGAGATTATCTTGTGTCTGAATTGTTTTCATTGACGAGTTTTGGTGCATTCTTTACTCCCTAACAACTGTTGCATGTTTCTCTCGACTTTAACACCCCTGTTTATCTCTCCCGAACTGCAACATGAGATGTTTCCTTGGGGAGAATGCTTTAATAATAATACAAGAAGTGGCATGTTGAACTTCTGGTAACCGTGCTTTCAGATAAAACAGCTTTTCCTGGGTGTATTTTGATACGGATGCTGTTGTCACACCTATTTGTATATATTGCATAAGAACATAAGAACATAAGAAAGTTTACAAACTAGAGGAGGCCTTTTGAGCCATCATGCTTGTTTGGTGTCCATTAATAACTGAGTAGGCCAAGGATCCTATCCAGTCTATTTCTAACTGTTCCCAAATTTTCAGCTTCAACCACATCGCTGGGGAGTTTGTTCCAGACATTACACATTCAGACGATATAAAAGACATACACGTTACCGTCTTAAATGCTGATATTGTGGTTAGTTGTTGTATTGTAGTGGAGTATATTGTCAAAGTATCATTTTACTTGATGGTAAACTACAGTAAATTAAAAATACATCTGCTATTGGATTCAGGCATCAGACTCCATTTACAATTATCTCATAAACACTCACATCAAAATGGAATGGTAAAAATACTTAAAGAATTGAGATATCTAATTGTGTATATGGCCCATTGAAAAACAGCCTTGGTAAGTGCAGTTCAGAGGAGCCCTTTCTCTCTGCCTGCAGTATTCATGCCATTTCCAGTCCGGCAGGGAAATCCATGCCGGGTTTTGTGAGCTCTCCAGCCCCTGCTCGTGCGGCGCTCTGAAGCTTAAGGTTTTGGTTCAAAGGAAACAGCCCTCATGTTTGGCTACACGATGTCTCATAACAACTACACTCTGACTAAAGGACTGAGCACACAGAAACTCTGCTGTTTTGTGTGTGTGTTTGTCTGTGTGTGTGTGTGTTTTTTTGTTCTGTCAGGCAATTGTGATCCATGTGTCATTAACGCAGGAGGCTTAAGAAACAGGAAATAAAATCATCATTTACCGTCAGTGCTCCATATGGTGGTGGTGCTGTCTGGAGAGGCAGAACCACGGCACTTCGCCTTTGTTGTGGATGTGCATGACTGAGAGCTCTAGCTGTGGGGAAGTTATGTGGATGTTCTGAGACAACATGGACATTTTCTTGAGATGTATCTTCATCCTTCTCCTGGACTGGGATCGTTCTGGCCTTGATATCCCGAGTGTCACTGAGGACTAAGTGGCTGCATTTTATTTTTTGCCAGGATACATGGTTTCTTTGCTGTGCTGTATTTGTTTTTAACTACAGACTCCATGTGTTGAGCTCTCAATACAATAACTTTCGTGACTGTGACGACAGACAGTTGGGCTGCTCTTCATTTGCAAAGCGGCTGTCTTTTTCTCACTGAAGGGTTTTTACAACATTATGAAGAGTCACTCATGTGTGGACACTGGGCATCCGGACATGGCTGTCTTTGGCATGGTGGATCCTCTGGAGATCTCTGTTAGCCCCGTGAAGCGACAGAGAACTGAATATCCCCTTACCTGTCTCTTTGCAGAGGAGGCCTACCAGAAACTGGCCACCGAGACCCTGGAGGAGTTAGACTGGTGCCTGGACCAGCTGGAGACGTTGCAGACCCGGCACTCTGTCAGCGAGATGGCCTCAAACAAGGTAAGGCACCTCTGAATGACGGACCTCTGTGATTGCCCAGTTCTGATTGCCCATCTGTGTGACATTGGTCATTTATGGGCCAGAATTAAAGGAGGGGGACAGATTGTTTGCTTTCAGAAGCTCTTTGTGGTTCAGAAGCCTCTCACAGGTGCTCACGTATCATCAAGTGTGTGTACAGGCATCTCACGCAGAATAAAGATGGCTGTTCTCAGAGGCAGGGGCAGACAGGCACATTTTACTTGTTGGCTCCTATCATCGTTGTTGTTGTAGATCAGATAACGTGAAGTCGGAGCTTCACTGTGTGTGTTGATGGCTCTCTCAGACACCTGGATATAACGGTGCAATTCAACCACTTCACAATTTGACATTATCAGAGTCCAAAAATAATATGCCTGTCTGTATTTCCACAGAATTAATGTCTGCATGTGTGCTTTTATGTGCATGCATTTGGACATTCAACTCTGTATAATTATGCTCAGTTTTTATGTTTGCCTGCTCCTGCACATTTTAAAGGCAGATGCTTACTTTACTTTAAACCAAATGATTCTGCGTGGTGTTGTATTGCGTGCTGGTGATTTGTTGTGATGATTTGTCTCATTCAGAATTGAGCAGAGCAGTCAGAAATACTCTGAAAAAACCACACTGGTTTACAAAGCAGACCTTTTTAAGTGAATGAAACATGAGTTTTCTGCAACATAATAACATATGCTGCTGTCATATGATCATAAAACTGGGAACCTTCGGGTTACACTGAGGGCTTGCATTGCATTCCTGCTGGTTTTGTGAAAAAGCCCATGGTTGTCCTGAAATAAGCCACCCCGACATCTTTCTAAAAAAGAAGAGGGTTCGGTTTGTAAAGGTTAACCGTCTCCTGGGTGTGCTGCGAACCAGAGTGCTGACATGACATTTGCCAAGATGTTGTGAAGCTGACTTGTCGTAGCCAATCTGAAGGTCACACTTCTGATGCCACACTTCATATCAAACCTTTTAATGGCTTCAGTCAGTTAAAAAATGGCTAAATGGCACTTTCTTCACGCAGCCAAAACATTACTTTGATATCTGCTTCACTGATCATGAAACACCTCAATGCCATATTGACCGATCACCCCAATCTAAATGAAAGCAGATATCTGTATAGAAAACGTGTAATTAAAATAGACACCTGGTGGTACCTATCCAGCTGGTTACTAGCCCATGACTTCCTTCATTTAATAAGTCGCTTCATATCCGCAGTGTCTGTGTGACTAGGAACATCAAAAACAACACCAGGTACTGTTTGTCTTTCAACTGAAACAGAAACATTGTAAAGGATTGTGGGTGTAGAGAAATTGATTATATGTTTAAGTGGTTTGCCTTTAATGTTTTGGTATCCTGGCCCTAACACTCTAAATGGCAGTGTACATCTTAAGGTCAATGTTTTGTCTTGCTGTAACTGTTACTGTTGATGCTTATTAATCGAGCATTTTTCAATGGAAAGGTTGACTGTCTGCTGGTGCAACCTGTAACCTGTTGTGTTTTTGCAGTGCTCATTTACAGAGCATTTTGCATCCTTCGTCATTGTAGATCTCGGAGGACAGTCGATTGTAATTTGCCATGTAAAGATGCACTAGGAGGTCTTGCAAGTTTTTCCATGGCCATTGCATTGCTCTGCTTGACTATGGTTTCCCATCGCCCGTGTTACGGCATGCTATACTTCTCAATCTTTTAGCTCAATCTCCACTTTGTTGTGCTTGTCAGCTTTGACAAGGGTGAGACGCTACTCCGAAATCTCCCACAGCCTGTATTTCAATAGGGAAAGTTCGCTGGCGTGTCATGAAGACGCGTTTAACACATTTACTCAAAACCCTACTTCTGATATGAAACGCAGACTGCAAAACCTTGTGTCACTGGGCTGTCGAGTCTGCATTTGACAACAGCGAGACTCATCTGGAGTCTAGCGCTATTCTGCAGTTACGTAAGACACAAACAACCCGACAAACAACAGACGACAGCTCGACACAATCCTCTCCTCTGCCACGTCTCAATCCAGCCGTGGCTGACTATAGTAAACGAGGAACGTAGCATAGAGTCGGATCTGCACAGACTGAGAATTGGCATTAATTTAGAAGGACCATATGGCCTTTTCACAACATTAATATCCAGGTTGTATCTTTTTAAGTAAGATATAAATGGAAACAGTTTAATACTAACGAGTAATGGCGTTAGCGTCGTTGGCTTTTGCCTTTTAATCTGGATATGGAAAGATTTAACGGAATAAAAAATGTAATGTGTCACTTGAATTGCGTGGATTGCGTCCCAAATGAAAAGGTTTAGTCAAAGCGATTGAGTGGAGGCCATTATATAATCCCCTTTACAATCAGTCCTTAGCTGTTATGACGCTTCGACCTTCCGTGATCTTTCTCGGAACAGCTAAACTGAGATTTTAATGATGTGCAGGGTTTTTGAAATACCTAAAATAATGCTCTCTGGCGTGGTGTTGGGGCAGCCGTGTGGAGTAGCATTTAAAACTCTGGAGCAGAGGAGTGTGGGTTCAATCGCAGTTGGGGTACGCTGCTGTTGTACCCTTGAGCCTTACCTAGATTGCTCCTGTCAAAACCCAGCTGTATAAATGGGCAATTGCATGTAAAAACTAAGGTAATAATAATTATAAATTGCCCTAGATGATGGCACCTGCTAAGAAATGTAATAATAACACACATGTTTAAAAGACTGCAATGTTTAACTGTGGGGGGAAAATCTAAATAAACAACCATAGATGTTTGGAATATTTAAGGCCTAAAGTTCGCACACACTAAAGATGTGTATCGTCATTCTATTCTAGCAGACCTACAGATTTTCAGTTCCTGTCCACTCGTGTGTATCAGTAAAACTATGACTTTCTCTCCAAGTGTATTTCTAAAATGGCATTGAAGAGAAGTCCAATGAAGGTTCAGTTGTGACGCAGCTAGCGGATAATTAATGGGGTGTGTCTTACTGATTTTGTTTCTGTGGTGATTCCATGTGATGGGGTGTGTGGTTGTGTTCTGTTGATGTGACGATGTGTGAGCTTGTTTGTCACAATGCCGTTTGTGACTGAAATGAACAGAGGATTCATAGAGGACTGGGACACATTTTAAGGGTGTGGAAATAAGTCATTGAAAATCACTAAACTGTCCTTTGGCTACATATAAGCATTGTATGCCTAGATATGTGGATGTTGTTAGATGACTGGAGGTTCAGTCTGTGTGAATGATATTGTAATGTAATGTAATGCTCATGATATCATAGCAGAGTTTATCATGGCCAGTTTGTCATTGAAGTCCTTGCCCCGGTGCACTCTGGGGGTTTGTCAAGTGAAGTCACAGCAGTAAATTAAATGCAGCTTATATATGTACCTGCTGTTAGTAAACACAGTTTTTAGATGCAGGGTAAGGCCTTCATGTTTTTCATCTAATGCAAAAGGTCAGTTAAGAAAACCACAAGGAGACTAGGGCTGTTAATTTATTTTGTTTTCAGTGTAACTGTGCCTCTGTGGGCTCTGTGGCAGGCAGTGTGAGGCTGGAGATTTCTAAACCCCACTTGCAATCAGCCCCCAACTGTTTCCTTAGATAAATAAGAAAGTGGGGATGTATGCACTGCACAAATACATCATACACATAATATATAACACAAATTGTAACAATGACTGGGGGATAAATGCTGGTCAATGTAAAGCATAACCTATATCCTAACATGCAAGAACAGGCGGATATTTTCCGAATTGCGTTGGAATCGGTATGATTTGCTCCCCGTGTGAACGAGAGATGAATGTCACCCTCCCTCGCCCAGGCCAGATTTACATGTCTGGCCCTCATACTGTGGTTTGTTTTCTCTTTCTTGCCGCCGAGTGAGCATGCGCTGAGGCTCCAGCAGGGCAGTGTAGCTCCGCATACTGATCGGCTCTGTCCGTGTCCGCGTCGCTGTTGTGCGGGCGGCTGACGTGGGAACGCACAGCGACACCTAGACCTGTCTGAGGCATGTACTGAGCGTCTGCAAGAACCGCGCAGCCGGCGCCCAGCGTGCTCATAGCAACCGTCATTAACTAGGCCTTTTTGGAGTCACTGCCGGTAAATAATACAGAGTTGGTCTGAAACAATTAAACTGATTTTCGAAAAAAGTTCGTCAGACTCCTGATTTTGTGCAACGCATGGAGATGGTGTGGAAGGACGCTTATGCATTAAGATATAAAAGGCCGCAGATACAGAGGAAGATTATGTTGCACATCACTTTGAAGCTCAGAAAGGGCTTTTCATTTAATCAAATATGCCATCGTGGGTTTATTGTTGATTTTGCATTCCAACAGTGTAAATTAACACTGCACACTCTATATTGACCAATATTCAGTGTCCCAGAGGGTAATACACAGAGTGCAGTCAAGTGAGAAGCCAGTTAGTATCCGTATTTGTATGAACTATTATTGAAATCATATGAAATAAAAGTATAGTGACCAGCACGTGAGCACAGTAAAACACAGCAAACGCACAACCTACGGCAGACACATTGCACAATCGCATCCGGCCCTGCGCCCTGGTACACGTATCACCGATTCGTGATCTCTTAAATCCCCAGACACTCTGCAGTCCAGAGTCCTGTCGTGTTGCAGCAGAATTTGTTATTAAACTGGAAAGCTTACCACATGTTTGCACAGAGTGTACTGACAAGAATAAAACATCACACACATCTGCAGCTGTGGCTCTGTGGCTCTCCGATTCCAGGAAGCCCAGCGGAGACTTAACAGTTCTTTTTCAGAAAAAAACAAAGTAATTACGGTCCGCATCCCCTTTCTGGAGACCGGCCGGCTCCACTCCCTGCTTTTATTTCTGCGCTTGACCCTTTAATGTCTCTATTCAGCGCCCGTGAAGCCTCCTCGACATAGCATGGGTTACGAGTCCTATTGCCACTCTCGTAAAGATAGCTCTCACGCATCGACCCATTGAAACTATAGCAGACCCTTAAGAAGGACTTAAACAACAATGCCCTGTTACCCATCGACGTCATGTCCGACTTAGTACAAGAGGTATTTTAAAAACTGATATAAATGACGATAATGCCCTTTGTGGAGAGAACTGTCTGTATTTCTTTATTCTGTATTCAGTGACAGAACATGCATGTACTGTCCTTCAGTGGAGCCTTATTATTTCGAGTCCAGTAATGAAGCAGCTGAAAGGGACTAGCTGAAGATCCCCCCCCGCACACCGTGGTGCAATAACCACCGATGCGTTGCTTGAAAGCACCTGCTCTACCCACATTGACGCAATCGGCTGCCTGTTCCCCTCCCTTTGATGGCTGGGGTGTTTTTAAAACAGCAAGAGGCTACATCATGAATCTGCTGTTTAAGAGCAGATTCATACATCTCAGATGTAGGCCAGCACATAAAGTAAACGACTGAGATTCCATCGTTTGTTTGTTTTTTAGTTTCCCCCTCCCTAACGTGATTTAATTGTGTTTGATTTTTGTATTTATCTATTTCTTAAAGAAGGTGCTTTCTGTCTAAGGCATCAAGCATGTTGGTCCCGTCGCACCTTTTGCTCTGGTCTTAAAGAATGGTCTTTGAAGCTTTAACATGTTGCCCTATAAAAAAGCTTTTGATGTTTTTTGTTCATTTGAATTATCATGACCTATAATGAAGATTCTCAGAGTTTCTTAAAATGCATTATAGAGCATTGAAATTCGCAGCGTGTTTAATGTAAAGCTGCCATTTGCAAACCCATTCTGAGGAGCCTCCAATTCACAGACATGTTTATTTTGAAAACCTGGTCCTTCTCATATCTCACATTTACCCTTTTCTTTGTTGTCCTTGCTTCTTTCACTCCTGATATATATGTACACATTTCTATTCAAACCTCAGAAAAGTGAACAGTTAGTCTACTCCAGTGCAAAATGCATTAAAAGATAATAGAAATTGAAACTTACAAATCCTCAAATGAGTGCAGTTTCAAAGTACTGGTTTGACTTATTTCAGTTACGTCTTTTTAGTAATTAAGTGTTGCTTGGGATTTTAAAGTTTAAACAGTTCAGAAAGTCGTAAGCAGAGTTTTTTGTTTGTCTGTTGTGTGGTTGTGCCGCAGTGTTCACTCTCAATTATGTGATTCCTGTCATTTGTAATTGTAAATGTGGAACTGAAGGAATACGTTTAAGTCATTTCTGTAGTTTACAAAAAAATGAAATTAATTGTTTTAGGAGAAGTTTTTCAAAATGTTTCGACGTCTACCACAATATAAAAGGCTGCGTCGAGAGATAAGAAATACAACAGCGCTCTTCTGACGTTCTTTGATTTGAAACACGAGAGGGGAAGTGGCACAGACAGTTTAAAATCGATGAATAACCTTTGAAATGTGTGCAATATGCTGGTCATTATGATGTGAATCCAGTGAGAGCCAGTACTGAACTGGAAATGCAGATTGTAAGGTGTTTAAAAAACAAATCTGTGCTACAGAAATAGACAAAAAGCGGCATAGAGAGGAAAACTTCTGAAACAATGTAATGCTCGAGGCTAATACCGGTTTGAATTAATCATAGTTTCACGGCCCTGCCCTGCACACAGACCCAGTTTACTCAGAGGACTCAATATGTGAATGAAACAGGGGGTTACAGCTCGATTAGACCGTTTTCACAAGTAATTCAGACAAATTGGACTGTAGGTCAATCGTGGTTTTTAAAATTTTAATTTGAGAGACAGCAATTAAGATGACTAACTATCGGATTTGCAAACCGGGATTCATATGCGACAGATTTGCGCACATGGTATGGTTTCATTCGTCTCTATTGTCCCTTTGAAAGCTAATGCAAAAAAGCTCCTTTTTTATTTGTTTATTTATTTTAAATGGACCGAGCCAGGCTGGATGAAAGACCTCGATCCGACCTAATGAAAACAGAGTGGAAGCTTTTGTTTCCATCTGAATAATATCAAATAGTTTAAAATGAATCGCCACATTTTTTTGGTCCTTTTTTAGAAGTGGGGTAAACAAGAGCATTTCCGTCCTTGAGATTGAGCGAGGGCACATGACGACAATGGTGGTTTTCAGTGTGGTCGTTTTCACTCGAGGTGCCGACGCCTGTACGCACGTGGTGAGGTAATCTCAAGAGAATCAGGATTGCGGCTGAAGAGGGACATTCATCGGGGGGCACTTTTTAAAAGCACAACAAAAGCACACAGTGTTTTCACATGGAATGCCATGTGTTGTGTGAACATGTGTGCTTTGCTAGAGGGTTTAAATTCACGAACATGCAGCATACCATTAAAAAAACACACAAAACAGTACTGCTGACAAATCAAATATGCTTTCACTGAATCTTTTCAACACTTTGAACACCATGTATTTTACTGGTTCAGTGTGATATTTAATCTATCCTGTATCAGGACTCATTCACAATAATTCACAATAATAAGTGATGCAGCTTTTTGGGTTGTATGCAAAGAAAGACATGTTGTCTGTTTACAGCTACACTGCAATACACCTACAGACCCCCACTGACACACACACGCACACACACCCCTCCCACAGAAGAGCCATTTTAGGATGGGGTCATGATTCCCCATTAGTGTCACTCTGAAATAGATGTCAACATGAAATGGCTTATAAAGGCCTGCTGAAAGGAGAGGAGAAATCCCAATCTCAGAGGGTTTACCTCATCTTCAGCCAATCGGCACGCAGCATCCTTCTCTTCGCTTTGCTGCTCCCTGGCACTACTTCTTTTTTTTTAACACAAAATGATTGGCTGTTTATGAGGGGTGTGGGCCTTTTCCCATGTGCTGTACATGGCTGGTGGTATGATGAGATCCTTATTAGGAAGCTGTTGACAGAACTATTCCTGCCAGCAGCTTAGCATCTTTCTACATACATTATTCATCAAGCCGTGGTGCATACAGAGGGATGCTCGTGCCCGGCTCCTTGGCTCTCGCTTCAAACCCCAAACTGGGTTTGCTCCGGCTGTACTTGTCACATATCTTCAATCGGGATCTCTACAGATGAATCTCTCAGTGTCGGAGAACAAGGAAGCCATGGATTGTGCCGTCAGATCACTCCAGAAGCAGCCACAGTATTGTGTAAATAAGAAACACTCGATGGATTAACAGTTTTCCCTTTTTCTGGGGTTTCCTTTTTTTTACTGCTGCTGCAGGAGCTGCTACAGCTTTCTTTCTTTCTCCTTTTGTAAAACCTATATTGTATTTCAAAATGCCTGAAGCAAACTATTTGCTCTCAGTGTCTTGGGGATATATTAAGGTAAGATTTTATATATTACAATAGATAATAAATTAATATAGAATTCGGGTTTCAAATAAAAATGTATCTCACTGTATGTTTTTCTGCATGAAATAGGCAGATACAATTATTGTATTTCAGTATTTTCAGAACAGAAGAAAAAGCACTATTTCTTCTGTGCTGAAACACTGAAAAACAATCATTCAAAATCAGATTGGCATGCTTTTAGCAAACAAATTCAGTGCTTTTTTAACTGGCAACGTTTTTTCCCCATGCATCTGGAAAACTCATTGAGCTGCACAGTCCGGTTCAGTCTGATTCCCCCAGAAATTACCACAGCAGCCGTAGCATCCAAAAATATTGCATAAGAATTGTGTCTGAGAGATTATGGCTCACTTATTTCAGTAGGCAGGGCAAAGCGGGTTAATCGAGGATGGCCAGTACAGTCCAGGCGAAGGGTCATGCGATTTGTGTGTCACTGCTGTGCGTTGTTGTTGCTTGATGCCAGTAATTGCTGGTTTGGGATAGTAAAAGGGTTTTCTCAGATATATTTGCTATAGTCTTCATTAGCCCACTGCTCCACATGAAATACAGGAGATCTTTTTATAGCATTACCAGGTGATGAAGATGTAATGGCACAGCTTTCTCCTGCTGGCAAATTGAATTCAGAGAAACACTGGGTTGCTATTACAGTAGGTCCCAGGCGGACCAGGATCTTTATTGTGTGGCGACTTGAGCGTCGTAGAAATGAAACAAGTGCTTGAGGTGACAGCTTGAAATCATCTCACCGTAAAACTGCAATTTAATCTTAAACACTGCGAAAACAACAGTCACAGCCCTGATGATGAACATGAATGGGCTTTTGCTGTGCATAATTATGCGGGGAAATAATAAATGGGGCCAACATGTATTCTTTAAAAAAATCTGCATCTATCCCCTGCTGTCAGCTCTTCAAAATCAGCACCTTAAATTATGTATGTGTTACATCACCGGTGGCTACCTTGTGCGAAGGGAAGCGTTGACTTCATATGCCATAATTACTTATTTATGGCTTCTGCCGCGGCTGCTCTCTAACCCCCTCTCCTCCCACGCAGACAGCTAAGGATTTCCCTGGCATAAAATGCCATCCCCGAACCCCTCCACTCAGGAATCCATCTCACAGCCTCGTTCGGTGGCTGGGGGCCATCTTCCCTCCTAGCCATCAGCGCCTGGCTTTTTAGGAAACCCACACTGTGCTCTCACCTGGTTTGAGAGAAAAAATAAATACAGAAAATGGACACGAATGTTTCTATTTTCTACCCCTGACCTGTGCTGTGCATTTGACACATTGCTTTTAACTGCCTCCCATTAAGAGTGAGGGGGGGGGACTGCAGATCGAGGTTGGCAGCATCTCCTGTTTCATTTCAGATATTTAATCTTGTGTCCTTTATGAAAATCATGTCTCCACGTATTTTATTAATCATCCTGTAAAATGTTAAGCCTGATGAGATAGATTGACAGCCTGGTCATCCTTTCAGGGTTTGTGATGCATACGGAGGCTCTGGAACTGTTTTGCAGGGTTAGACGGTTGGAAATATTCTGCGTGGAAGATGTATTCATATTCCTGACTCACTAGTGTGAATGTTTTATGCTTCCTAAAGATGGTCTTTCTTTAATGTTGGCCTTCTGCAATATCCTTTGTTGTGAAATAATAAATTGAGGAACATCCTAACACACACAGCCTCTTACACTAGCACACAATCCAGCTTCATAAGTCTGGAGTCAAGTCCTTTCCCGATCTAGTTCATAAGCCTCGGCCTAGTTTCCTGAGGGAAACAATTGGAGAACAATTTCAAGACACAATTTCACCCGTTTTGGAAGTGCGAGGAACGCAGGCGGGCGGAGGGGGTGGACTGGAGCTAATCTGGTCTGAGCGAATATCACACCTGCTATATCGGTAGCTTCTGAAAGGATTTCCATTGAGATCTGCCTTTCAATGTGTGAACAAACCCCCAGCAACTTCTCCAGAAATGTCCTGTTCTATTCTCGCCAAACATTACAGTGACTGAAAAAGTACAAAATGAACAAATGAGACCCCTGTGGATTAGCATTATGCATTATACTTGTGTAAGAGTGAAGTATTTTTCTTTTTCCTGTTTAGAATAGCTTCCAGTGAATTTCCCATAGCAAAATCTGTCCATGTAATTCCTTTAAAAGCTGTACATGTGCTGTAAATCAGGAGGGTGACTCGACACCGCAGTATGTTATAGGACGTGCGGATTGTTAATGCTTGGTTTCTCTTTTGTGTTTTCCAGTTTAAGAGGATGCTAAACCGGGAGCTCACCCATCTCTCTGAAATGAGCCGGTCGGGGAACCAGGTCTCAGAGTTCATATCAAGTACATTTTTAGGTAGGTATCAAAAATGTCTTCACAGCAGTTATGACGAATAAACAAACTACTGAATCATTCTAAGAGAAGTGCTTTGAAATATTGATTTAGATAAGAGGTGTTTATATATATATATATATATATATATATATATATATATATATATATATATATATATATATATATATATATTTATTTATACAAACAAACTGTCACAAAAAACAGCAATTGCACATGTTGCTTTTGCTCATTGCACACGAGTGTCTTTGTGCCACATGGTCTCAGTATGGGTTTGTTACATAGTCGTATACAATAGAATAGTGGTTCAAATATTAATGTATATTCCTTCATTTCATTCTTATCATAAAAACATTTGTGACAACAGCATCATTATAATTAAGTAACATGACCCCCCAGCCCCCTTTCACTGCGTATATTGTTAAACATTCCTGGTCTTTTTACTGAGGTTCAAACATAACTCTCGGCATCACAGTCTTAGAGATGGTGTTCTCTCAGAGAAGTGGAGAGCCGTTCACCGCGGGATAAACAAAAGGCTCAGTGTAGAAAGACGCAGCGCTACAGTGGAGACGCCGTGCGCTGCAGTCCAGACTCATTGGCATTCGCCCCACGCAGCGCCGAGCCGAGCCACCAAGAGCCGGTGTCTGCGTGGAGAGACGACCCCTGAAGCACCACTGAGTGGAAAGAATGCCATGAGTTCCCTGCATGAACCAGTCCTCTGGCAAACCTCTGGCTCTTCTTAGTTTGACAAAATGAGGAACAATGTGCGCTAAAGAGGCCATGATGCATCAGCTTATTGGATTTGCGCCATTTCACAGCTAAAGTTACCCAATCTCTGAGGACGATGCAGAACAATATCTATACATGCAGACACACACACGCATATATATATAGATGTTGCGATGCACAAGTTTGTGTTTTCTTCAGTAAGATATGGATGTGGGAAGGCTTGTTTCTGTTGTGTGCATGCTCTGAATGGAGTAGCTGCCAGGTCAAAGGTCAGAACCCATGTGACATGCTTCCTCTGCCCGTAGACAGAAGTTGCTGCAGTCAACAAACACAGCCTGCTTACAGTGTGAAGGACAACCTTCACAGGAGGCGAACCCCATCTGTGCATCTCATCATTGGCACTGTTTATATCTCACAATGCTTTTAAAGTCCACCGTGAGTGCTGACGTTTCTCCTATGATCTGTTTCTTTACCATGAAGCAGTTCGGTGTCAGGATTAAAGGAAAGTCCTGTCTTTTTTATTCTTCGGACAGCCATTTGTCAGGACAATATTCTAAGCTATCCGTTTCAGTGGCGATCACTCCCACTGATCAGATTCACAATCGCCGTTCACGGATTTGATCTCTGGGATTGACCTGATTGAGAATGATGTACATTGTGCACGTGAGGCCCTTCTCATCGCACTCATGCATAAGTCATGTCGTTTCCCGCCTGGAGGGACTCCCGTGGAATTCCTTCCCAACACAAAACCCCGAGACACAGGCCTCCTTCCGCTCCAGATCACCCGACCCACCAACTTACCCGCCCTCCTCTGGTGGGCTTCCCCGGGGCACAGACGACGGCCTCGATATCCATCAGGCTGCCGAGCCACAGCGCTCTTCTGAAAAGGAACCAGAGAAAATAAAAATAGGAAAGAAAGAAGCCACTACAGAATAAAATAAAACAGAAAATACACTTTCAAACCCAGTATGTTTTCCAAGCTCCTTCCGTTTCACACCTAATCAATCTGAAATCTATTTCACTAGACAAACATAAATAATATGATGACGATGCCCTTTAGGCAGTTTATCTGTTCAAGTAAATGTTACTGAGCTCAATCTTGAGTTCTACATGCTAATACCGAGCGACTTCATCCATCCCCCTTTCCTTTCCTGCAGATAAACAGCACGAGGTGGAGATGCCGTCCCCGCAGAAAGAGAAAGACAAGAAGAAGAGGCCGATGTCCCAGATCAGTGGGGTGAAGAAGCTCATGCACAGCTCCAGCCTCACCAACTCCAGCATCCCGCGGTTCGGCGTGAAAACGGACACGGAAGACTCGCTGGCAAAGGTCAGGGCGGGCTAAAGATGTTTCGTTTCCCAACCCGAACCCCTCGGAGACCATTTCTGCTGCTTGTACCAGTAAACCGGTCGGCGTGAACACTAACGAGAAGCAGCATCGCAGTAATCAAAGTTTTCCAGTATCTTTTAAGTGTCCGTATTTATTCGTACCGTTCAAATCCGTGTGATGCCGGAAGTGGATATGTCGGTGAGAAACTGTGGGCCTTTTTGTAATGTGGACACGCTGTGAATGTGTTTACTACCAACAGAGCTTTGACATGGTGTTACTGACTCTTACAGGAGATCGAAGATGTAAACAAATGGGGCCTTAATGTCTTCAAAGTCACCGAGTTTTCGGGGAACAGGCCACTGACGGTGATCATGTACACGATCTTCCAGGTGAGAGATACGGTGCAGGGAAGGCAAGGGTTTTTCATTAGAAATACCTCCGAAAAAGAGTCGATAAGATCATTTGTTCCTCAACCACAGTCTGTCACATGATGTAAGAAGTGTGTGTAGGATACATCGTTACCACTGTATGACTGGAAAAGAGTTTATAAAGTATGTGTTAAGATGTCTGAGCTCTGTTTTAATAATCTGGAGTTCAATTAAAATTACTTTATATATATATATATATATATATATATATATATATATATATATATATATATATTGTATACACAACGTACTGTATACTGTAATAATATCCTCACTCATTCATAACCACACTCTTCTCACTCCCTTTACAAACCCCAGCTAACTCCACGGTCTGCATTTTGTTTTTGTGTTTTTTAGGAGAGAGACTTGTTAAAAACATTCAAAATTCCATTAGACACCTTTATAACTTACTTGATGACCTTAGAAGATCATTACCATGGAGACGTTGCGTATCACAACAATATCCACGCTGCTGACGTGGCGCAGTCGACCCACGTGCTGCTATCCACCCCTGCATTGGAGGTAAGGAGTGCAAACCACAGCCGTGCAGCGTCGTGTTTCACTGCGGGAGTTGTGTCCTGTGCCCTGAAAGCGTCTGTGCGACGGTGTGTCTGGAACGTGGCCTAGATCTTTATTTTACTGTGGGTTCAGTCTTTTGCGCGGCTCCATCGGAGGTAAAGCGACTGGTATTGGGCTCACTTCAAGTGTAACCTATTTTAAATGTATACCGCTGCACATGTACATATACGTTTAATTCCAGTCTGACGCTATCACGGTCCTGGGGGGATTCTGGGACACTCATTAAGGTGTTGTTTCCCCCGAGAGTTTTGATTGCAGTCTGCGTGTCGGGCCTGTGAAAATGTCTTCAGAGGAACAGCAGTGCAGATGTGAGAGAATAACAGGCTGAACCCAAGAAGCCGAGTTAATTAAGAGGCGCTGCGAGACTCGAAGCTGGCGAGAGATCCAATTACCGCAGACAACTGACAGAAATATCAAAGGCGTCGGCGCCGTATAATCAGATATGTGTTGCATCGCCACAGCTCCCACCTGTTAGACATCGCAGGAGAGACACAGAGAGACATGTTCCCTCAATAAACATCACACCTGCAATGCAGATACTGTTGAGTCCCAGTTTAAAACGGTGTGTGTGTGTTTTTAGCAGGCGAAATATTCAATATTTTCATATTCCCTTTAGTAAAAGTCCAAAGAAATGTCAGATAGAGTTAAAAAGAATGGGAGAGAATGTGTGCTGGGCTTTATGTCACTCTACTAAATAATAATAACTAATTTGAGTTCTTTATGAGTCTGCCTTCACACTTTATATATAAAAAAGATATCTGAGCTTAATTTGTCTTGCGAGTTGCACAGAGTGAGTAAGGCCGCTTGTGGCCCAGCGCTGATAATGTGCCTCATACTTTAGAGAGTCGCAAAGTGGGGGCGCTACTTCCTTTGACGTCATCAGATCTTGAAAACAAAGTGTTATTTCCTTGTTGGGTAAACACATTGCAGAAGTGTGGAAATCATGCCAAGTCCTCTCGGCGTTGACATATCCGTGCCCGATTAGCTGGAACCAGAACCTCCGAGGGCCTTGCAATGTCGTGTCGTGTCAGAGGGATATTATGCATTTCCAGAATGGCAAAACACACAGTTTTTCCAGCCGGTTCAGTGCTGACAAAGAGGGAAAGTTCCACATCTCTCTTTCTAGGAAACTGTATTAATGGGAGAGCGATTCTGCTGAATGTCGGCACAGCAAGGGGGGTAGAGAACCTGAAACCAACGCTTATGTATCAAGACCCGGTTGTATGTAAGCACTGTTAGACATATTTATGTAGACAATCCTAATCGTATACAGTCATCAAGTGGTAATTAATCTGCCTACAAGTGCGCTGAAGGGAAGAGTGAGTGTCTGTTTACTGGAGGAGCTCCTACGCTTACTTTCCCGGCAACGTGAAATCAGTGTCTCATAACAACAACATCGACAACAATTAAAACTAATGTGTTCCCTTTGCCTTGATAGGCTGTGTTTACAGATCTAGAGATTCTTGCTGCCATTTTCGCCAGTGCTATTCATGATGTAGACCACCCTGGGGTTTCCAACCAGTTCCTCATTAACACAAGTGAGTATTTTTATTGATTTATTTTCTGTCCTACTCTGTCTTTCCTAGATTAACATTAAGCACTTCAAAATCAGCCCCCAACCAGGCCTCAAAACCATAGGCCGGTATCTGATGAGCAACCTCTCGATTTGTTGCGATTTTATTAAACTCGCTTATCCTCAGACGACATCAGTCTCCGTCGGCTCATGGTCACTGTGTTTTTGGGTGACCGCCGTCAGCACTGTCCTCTCGCTTGACTTGGGACACGCCGTCCAGGAAGCAGACCTGGATCCCCCTCGCCCCTTGACGCTCCAGTGTGTTAACCCAGGGGGTCCCCGGCAGCGCACTGCCATTAGTTGACTCATCGACGTGAACACAAATGACTGCCATCCCGCGCTGTGCATCGCATAGGCAGCCGTTAGTG